>NW_028167482.1:600000-996130 GCF_963513975.1 Fringilla coelebs | reverse complement strand
GCTTCTCCGGCAAGGAAGCCTCTGCCGCTTCTCCAGCACACGGAGAGCGTGCTAGCTGCTGAAACGTGAAGAAAGAAGCTGCAGAACACTGGCACTGAGCGTGCAGCTTTCCAGCGGAGAGAAAAAGCTACTTTAACACTCTGCAAGCCTTTCCACTCCCAAAAACATGCACATGGAAGGAGCTGCTGCAAAACCGATGCTGTGCTCGCTGCTGCTCCTCCTGAAGCTCTGGCTGCTAAATCTGAGGCTTTCCTTCCAATTTCAAGCTGCAAAGCACTTGCTGAATTGCAGGGAAAGTCCGGGAGGCATTTGCTGTGCTGGCACACTTTCTCCTTCCTAGACAGAGTGGAAAAGCTTTTCCCTGCCGTGTAGGCGACAAGAGACGCATTAGACGGCGATCCGGAGCTGTCCGAAGGTAAGCGCCTGTTGCCGGCCTCTTTCGGCACAAGCCCCCGCTCCGGAGCGCACCGCGGCCGGCAGGATGCTCTCTGCCGGCGAAGGTGCCGCTTCTCCGGCAAGGAAGCCTCTGCCGCTTCTCCTGCACACGGAGAGCGTGCTAGCTGCTGAAACGTGAAGAAAGAAGCTGCAGAAGACTGGCACTGAGCGTGCAGCTTTCCAGCGGAGAGAAAAAGCTACTTTAACACTCTGCAAGCCTTTCCACTCCCAAAAACATGCACATGGAAGGAGCTGCTGCAAAAGCGATGCTGTGCTCGCTGCTGCTCCTCCTGAAGCTCTGGCTGCTAAATCTGAGGCTTTCCTTCCAATTTCAAGCTGCAAGGCACTTGCTGAATTCCAGGGAAAGTCCGGGAGGCATTTGCTGTGCTGGCACACTTTCTCCTTCCTAGACAGAGTGGAAAAGCTTTTCCCTGCCGTGTAGGCGACAAGAGACGCATTAGACGGCGATCCGGAGCTGTCCGAAGGTAAGCGCCTGTTGCCGGCCTCTTTCGGCACAAGCCCCCGCTCCGGAGCGCACCGCGGCCGGCAGGATGCTCTCTGCCGGCGAAGGTGCCGCTTCTCCGGCAAGGAAGCCTCTGCCGCTTCTCCTGCACACGGAGAGCGTGCTAGCTGCTGAAACGTGAAGAAAGAAGCTGCAGAACACTGGCACTGAGCGTGCAGCTTTCCAGCGGAGAGAAAAAGCTACTTTAACACTCTGCAAGCCTTTCCACTCCCAAAAACATGCACATGGAAGGAGCTGCTGCAAAACCGATGCTGTGCTCGCTGCTGCTCCTCCTGAAGCTCTGGCTGCTAAATCTGAGGCTTTCCTTCCAATTTCAAGCTGCAAAGCACTTGCTGAATTCCAGGGAAAGTCCGGGAGGCATTTGCTGTGCTGGCACACTTTCTCCTTCCTAGACAGAGTGGAAAAGCTTTTCCCTGCCGTGTAGGCGACAAGAGACGCATTAGACGGCGATCCGGAGCTGTCCGAAGGTAAGCGCCTGTTGCCGGCCTCTTTCGGCACAAGCCCCCGCTCCGGAGCGCACCGCGGCCGGCAGGATGCTCTCTGCCGGCGAAGGTGCCGCTTCTCCGGCAAGGAAGCCTCTGCCGCTTCTCCAGCACACGGAGAGCGTGCTAGCTGCTGAAACGTGAAGAAAGAAGCTGCAGAACACTGGCACTGAGCGTGCAGCTTTCCAGCGGAGAGAAAAAGCTACTTGAACACTCTGCAAGCCTTTCCACTCCCAAAAACATGCACATGGAAGGAGCTGCTGCAAAAGCGATGCTGTGCTCGCTGCTGCTCTTCCTGAAGCTCTGGCTGCTAAATCTGAGGCTTTCCTTCCAATTTCAAGCTGCAAAGCACTTGCTGAATTCCAGGGAAAGTCCGGGAGGCATTTGCTGTGCTGGCACACTTTCTCCTTCCTAGACAGAGTGGAAAAGCTTTTCCCTGCCGTGTAGGCGACAAGAGACGCATTAGACGGCGATCCGGAGCTGTCCGAAGGTAAGCGCCTGTTGCCGGCCTCTTTCGGCACAAGCCCCCGCTCCGGAGCGCACCGCGGCCGGCAGGATGCTCTCTGCCGGCGAAGGTGCCGCTTCTCCGGCAAGGAAGCCTCTGCCGCTTCTCCAGCACACGGAGAGCGTGCTAGCTGCTGAAACGTGAAGAAAGAAGCTGCAGAAGACTGGCACTGAGCGTGCAGCTTTCCAGCGGAGAGAAAAAGCTACTTTAACACTCTGCAAGCCTTTCCACTCCCAAAAACATGCACATGGAAGGAGCTGCTGCAAAAGCGATGCTGTGCTCGCTGCTGCTCCTCCTGAAGCTCTGGCTGCTAAATCTGAGGCTTTCCTTCCAATTTCAAGCTGCAAAGCACTTGCTGAATTCCAGGGAAAGTCCGGGAGGCATTTGCTGTGCTGGCACACTTTCTCCTTCCTAGACAGAGTGGAAAAGCTTTTCCCTGCCGTGTAGGCGACAAGAGACGCATTAGACGGCGATCCGGAGCTGTCCGAAGGTAAGCGCCTGTTGCCGGCCTCTTTCGGCACAAGCCCCCGCTCCGGAGCGCACCGCGGCCGGCAGGATGCTCTCTGCCGGCGAAGGTGCCGCTTCTCCGGCAAGGAAGCCTCTGCCGCTTCTCCAGCACACGGAGAGCGTGCTAGCTGCTGAAACGTGAAGAAAGAAGCTGCAGAACACTGGCACTGAGCGTGCAGCTTTCCAGCGGAGAGAAAAAGCTACTTTAACACTCTGCAAGCCTTTCCACTCCCAAAAACATGCACATGGAAGGAGCTGCTGCAAAACCGATGCTGTGCTCGCTGCTGCTCCTCCTGAAGCTCTGGCTGCTAAATCTGAGGCTTTCCTTCCAATTTCAAGCTGCAAAGCACTTGCTGAATTCCAGGGAAAGTCCGGGAGGCATTTGCTGTGCTGGCACACTTTCTCCTTCCTAGACAGAGTGGAAAAGCTTTTCCCTGCCGTGTAGGCGACAAGAGACGCATTAGACGGCGATCCGGAGCTGTCCGAAGGTAAGCGCCTGTTGCCGGCCTCTTTCGGCACAAGCCCCCGCTCCGGAGCGCACCGCGGCCGGCAGGATGCTCTCTGCCGGCGAAGGTGCCGCTTCTCCGGCAAGGAAGCCTCTGCCGCTTCTCCAGCACACGGAGAGCGTGCTAGCTGCTGAAACGTGAAGAAAGAAGCTGCAGAACACTGGCACTGAGCGTGCAGCTTTCCAGCGGAGAGAAAAAGCTACTTTAACACTCTGCAAGCCTTTCAACTCCCAAAAACATGCACATGGAAGGAGCTGCTGCAAAAGCGATGCTGTGCTCGCTGCTGCTCCTCCTGAAGCTCTGGCTGCTAAATCTGAGGCTTTCCTTCCAATTTCAAGCTGCAAAGCACTTGCTGAATTCCAGGGAAAGTCCGGGAGGCATTTGCTGTGCTGGCACACTTTCTCCTTCCTAGACAGAGTGGAAAAGCTTTTCCCTGCCGTGTAGGCGACAAGAGACGCATTAGACGGCGATCCGGAGCTGTCCGAAGGTAAGCGCCTGTTGCCGGCCTCTTTCGGCACAAGCCCCCGCTCCGGAGCGCACCGCGGCCGGCAGGATGCTCTCTGCCGGCGAAGGTGCCGCTTCTCCGGCAAGGAAGCCTCTGCCGCTTCTCCAGCACACGGAGAGCGTGCTAGCTGCTGAAAGGTGACGAAAGAAGCTGCAGAAGACTGGCACTGAGCGTGCAGCTTTCCAGCGGAGAGAAAAAGCTACTTTAACACTCTGCAAGCCTTTCCACTCCCAAAAACATGCACATGGAAGGAGCTGCTGCAAAACCGATGCTGTGCTCGCTGCTGCTCCTCCTGAAGCTCTGGCTGCTAAATCTGAGGCTTTCCTTCCAATTTCAAGCTGCAAGGCACTTGCTGAATTCCAGGGAAAGTCCGGGAGGCATTTGCTGTGCTGGCACACTTTCTCCTTCCTAGACAGAGTGGAAATGCTTTTCCCTGCCGTGTAGGCGACAAGAGACGCATTAGACGGCGATCCGGAGCTGTCCGAAGGTAAGCGCCTGTTGCCGGCCTCTTTCGGCACAAGCCCCCGCTCCGGAGCGCACCGCGGCCGGCAGGATGCTCTCTGCCGGCGAAGGTGCCGCTTCTCCGGCAAGGAAGCCTCTGCCGCTTCTCCAGCACACGGAGAGCGTGCTAGCTGCTGAAACGTGAAGAAAGAAGCTGCAGAACACTGGCACTGAGCGTGCAGCTTTCCAGCGGAGAGAAAAAGCTACTTTAACACTCTGCAAGCCTTTCCACTCCCAAAAACATGCACATGGAAGGAGCTGCTGCAAAAGCGATGCTGTGCTCGCTGCTGCTCCTCCTGAAGCTCTGGCTGCTAAATCTGAGGCTTTCCTTCCAATTTCAAGCTGCAAAGCACTTGCTGAATTCCAGGGAAAGTCCGGGAGGCATTTGCTGTGCTGGCACACTTTCTCCTTCCTAGACAGAGTGGAAAAGCTTTTCCCTGCCGTGTAGGCGACAAGAGACGCATTAGACGGCGATCCGGAGCTGTCCGAAGGTAAGCGCCTGTTGCCGGCCTCTTTCGGCACAAGCCCCCGCTCCGGAGCGCACCGCGGCCGGCAGGATGCTCTCTGCCGGCGAAGGTGCCGCTTCTCCGGCAAGGAAGCCTCTGCCGCTTCTCCAGCACACGGAGAGCGTGCTAGCTGCTGAAACGTGAAGAAAGAAGCTGCAGAAGACTGGCACTGAGCGTGCAGCTTTCCAGCGGAGAGAAAAAGCTACTTTAACACTCTGCAAGCCTTTCCACTCCCAAAAACATGCACATGGAAGGAGCTGCTGCAAAACCGATGCTGTGCTCGCTGCTGCTCCTCCTGAAGCTCTGGCTGCTAAATCTGAGGCTTTCCTTCCAATTTCAAGCTGCAAGGCACTTGCTGAATTCCAGGGAAAGTCCGGGAGGCATTTGCTGTGCTGGCACACTTTCTCCTTCCTAGACAGAGTGGAAAAGCTTTTCCCTGCCGTGTAGGCGACAAGAGACGCATTAGACGGCGATCCGGAGCTGTCCGAAGGTAAGCGCCTGTTGCCGGCCTCTTTCGGCACAAGCCCCCGCTCCGGAGCGCACCGCGGCCGGCAGGATGCTCTCTGCCGGCGAAGGTGCCGCTTCTCCGGCAAGGAAGCCTCTGCCGCTTCTCCAGCACACGGAGAGCGTGCTAGCTGCTGAAACGTGAAGAAAGAAGCTGCAGAACACTGGCACTGAGCGTGCAGCTTTCCAGCGGAGAGAAAAAGCTACTTTAACACTCTGCAAGCCTTTCCACTCCCAAAAACATGCACATGGAAGGAGCTGCTGCAAAACCGATGCTGTGCTCGCTGCTGCTCCTCCTGAAGCTCTGGCTGCTAAATCTGAGGCTTTCCTTCCAATTTCAAGCTGCAAAGCACTTGCTGAATTCCAGGGAAAGTCCGGGAGGCATTTGCTGTGCTGGCACACTTTCTCCTTCCTAGACAGAGTGGAAAAGCTTTTCCCTGCCGTGTAGGCGACAAGAGACGCATTAGACGGCGATCCGGAGCTGTCCGAAGGTAAGCGCCTGTTGCCGGCCTCTTTCGGCACAAGCCCCCGCTCCGGAGCGCACCGCGGCCGGCAGGATGCTCTCTGCCGGCGAAGGTGCCGCTTCTCCGGCAAGGAAGCCTCTGCCGCTTCTCCAGCACACGGAGAGCGTGCTAGCTGCTGAAACGTGAAGAAAGAAGCTGCAGAAGACTGGCACTGAGCGTGCAGCTTTCCAGCGGAGAGAAAAAGCTACTTGAACACTCTGCAAGCCTTTCCACTCCCAAAAACATGCACATGGAAGGAGCTGCTGCAAAAGCGATGCTGTGCTCGCTGCTGCTCCTCCTGAAGCTCTGGCTGCTAAATCTGAGGCTTTCCTTCCAATTTCAAGCTGCAAAGCACTTGCTGAATTCCAGGGAAAGTCCGGGAGGCATTTGCTGTGCTGGCACACTTTCTCCTTCCTAGACAGAGTGGAAAAGCTTTTCCCTGCCGTGTAGGCGACAAGAGACGCATTAGACGGCGATCCGGAGCTGTCCGAAGGTAAGCGCCTGTTGCCGGCCTCTTTCGGCACAAGCCCCCGCTCCGGAGCGCACCGCGGCCGGCAGGATGCTCTCTGCCGGCGAAGGTGCCGCTTCTCCGGCAAGGAAGCCTCTGCCGCTTCTCCAGCACACGGAGAGCGTGCTAGCTGCTGAAACGTGAAGAAAGAAGCTGCAGAACACTGGCACTGAGCGTGCAGCTTTCCAGCGGAGAGAAAAAGCTACTTTAACACTCTGCAAGCCTTTCCACTCCCAAAAACATGCACATGGAAGGAGCTGCTGCAAAACCGATGCTGTGCTCGCTGCTGCTCCTCCTGAAGCTCTGGCTGCTAAATCTGAGGCTTTCCTTCCAATTTCAAGCTGCAAAGCACTTGCTGAATTCCAGGGAAAGTCCGGGAGGCATTTGCTGTGCTGGCACACTTTCTCCTTCCTAGACAGAGTGGAAAAGCTTTTCCCTGCCGTGTAGGCGACAAGAGACGCATTAGACGGCGATCCGGAGCTGTCCGAAGGTAAGCGCCTGTTGCCGGCCTCTTTCGGCACAAGCCCCCGCTCCGGAGCGCACCGCGGCCGGCAGGATGCTCTCTGCCGGTGAAGGTGCCGCTTCTCCGGCAAGGAAGCCTCTGCCGCTTCTCCAGCACACGGAGAGCGTGCTAGCTGCTGAAACGTGAAGAAAGAAGCTGCAGAAGACTGGCACTGAGCGTGCAGCTTTCCAGCGGAGAGAAAAAGCTACTTTAACACTCTGCAAGCCTTTCCACTCCCAAAAACATGCACATGGAAGGAGCTGCTGCAAAACCGATGCTGTGCTCCCTGCTGCTCCTCCTGAAGCTCTGGCTGCTAAATCTGAGGCTTTCCTTCCAATTTCAAGCTGCAAAGCACTTGCTGAATTCCAGGGAAAGTCCGGGAGGCATTTGCTGTGCTGGCACACTTTCTCCTTCCTAGACAGAGTGGAAAAGCTTTTCCCTGCCGTGTAGGCGACAAGAGACGCATTAGACGGCGATCCGGAGCTGTCCGAAGGTAAGCGCCTGTTGCCGGCCTCTTTCGGCACAAGCCCCCGCTCCGGAGCGCACCGCGGCCGGCAGGATGCTCTCTGCCGGTGAAGGTGCCGCTTCTCCGGCAAGGAAGCCTCTGCCGCTTCTCCAGCACACGGAGAGCGTGCTAGCTGCTGAAACGTGAAGAAAGAAGCTGCAGAAGACTGGCACTGAGCGTGCAGCTTTCCAGCGGAGAGAAAAAGCTACTTGAACACTCTGCAAGCCTTTCAACTCCCAAAAACATGCACATGGAAGGAGCTGCTGCAAAAGCGATGCTGTGCTCGCTGCTGCTCCTCCTGAAGCTCTGGCTGCTAAATCTGAGGCTTTCCTTCCAATTTCAAGCTGCAAAGCACTTGCTGAATTCCAGGGAAAGTCCGGGAGGCATTTGCTGTGCTGGCACACTTTCTCCTTCCTAGACAGAGTGGAAAAGCTTTTCCCTGCCGTGTAGGCGACAAGAGACGCATTAGACGGCGATCCGGAGCTGTCCGAAGGTAAGCGCCTGTTGCCGGCCTCTTTCGGCACAAGCCCCCGCTCCGGAGCGCACCGCGGCCGGCAGGATGCTCTCTGCCGGCGAAGGTGCCGCTTCTCCGGCAAGGAAGCCTCTGCCGCTTCTCCAGCACACGGAGAGCGTGCTAGCTGCTGAAACGTGAAGAAAGAAGCTGCAGAACACTGGCACTGAGCGTGCAGCTTTCCAGCGGAGAGAAAAAGCTACTTTAACACTCTGCAAGCCTTTCCACTCCCAAAAACATGCACATGGAAGGAGCTGCTGCAAAACCGATGCTGTGCTCGCTGCTGCTCCTCCTGAAGCTCTGGCTGCTAAATCTGAGGCTTTCCTTCCAATTTCAAGCTGCAAAGCACTTGCTGAATTCCAGGGAAAGTCCGGGAGGCATTTGCTGTGCTGGCACACTTTCTCCTTCCTAGACAGAGTGGAAAAGCTTTTCCCTGCCGTGTAGGCGACAAGAGACGCATTAGACGGCGATCCGGAGCTGTCCGAAGGTAAGCGCCTGTTGCCGGCCTCTTTCGGCACAAGCCCCCGCTCCGGAGCGCACCGCGGCCGGCAGGATGCTCTCTGCCGGCGAAGGTGCCGCTTCTCCGGCAAGGAAGCCTCTGCCGCTTCTCCAGCACACGGAGAGCGTGCTAGCTGCTGAAACGTGAAGAAAGAAGCTGCAGAAGACTGGCACTGAGCGTGCAGCTTTCCAGCGGAGAGAAAAAGCTACTTTAACACTCTGCAAGCCTTTCCACTCCCAAAAACATGCACATGGAAGGAGTTGCTGCAAAACCGATGCTGTGCTCGCTGCTGCTCCTCCTGAAGCTCTGGCTGCTAAATCTGAGGCTTTCCTTCCAATTTCAAGCTGCAAAGCACTTGCTGAATTCCAGGGAAAGTCCGGGAGGCATTTGCTGTGCTGGCACACTTTCTCCTTCCTAGACAGAGTGGAAAAGCTTTTCCCTGCCGTGTAGGCGACAAGAGACGCATTAGACGGCGATCCGGAGCTGTCCGAAGGTAAGCGCCTGTTGCCGGCCTCTTTCGGCACAAGCCCCCGCTCCGGAGCGCACCGCGGCCGGCAGGATGCTCTCTGCCGGCGAAGGTGCCGCTTCTCCGGCAAGGAAGCCTCTGCCGCTTCTCCAGCACACGGAGAGCGTGCTAGCTGCTGAAACGTGAAGAAAGAAGCTGCAGAACACTGGCACTGAGCGTGCAGCTTTCCAGCGGAGAGAAAAAGCTACTTGAACACTCTGCAAGCCTTTCCACTCCCAAAAACATGCACATGGAAGGAGCTGCGGCAAAACCGATGCTGTGCTCGCTGCTGCTCCTCCTGAAGATCTGGCTGCTAAATCTGAGGCTTTCCTTCCAATTTCAAGCTGCAAAGCACTTGCTGAATTGCAGGGAATGTCCGGGAGGCATTTGCTGTGCTGGCACACTTTCTCCTTCCTAGACAGAGTGGAAAAGCTTTTCCCTGCCGTGTAGGCGACAAGAGACGCATTAGACGGCGATCCGGAGCTGTCCGAAGGTAAGCGCCTGTTGCCGGCCTCTTTCGGCACAAGCCCCCGCTCCGGAGCGCACCGCGGCCGGCAGGATGCTCTCTGCCGGCGAAGGTGCCGCTTCTCCGGCAAGGAAGCCTCTGCCGCTTCTCCAGCACACGGAGAGCGTGCTAGCTGCTGAAACGTGAAGAAAGAAGCTGCAGAACACTGGCACTGAGCGTGCAGCTTTCCAGCGGAGAGAAAAAGCTACTTGAACACTCTGCAAGCCTTTCCACTCCCAAAAACATGCACATGGAAGGAGCTGCGGCAAAACCGATGCTGTGCTCGCTGCTGCTCCTCCTGAAGCTCTGGCTGCTAAATCTGAGGCTTTCCTTCCAATTTCAAGCTGCAAAGCACTTGCTGAATTCCAGGGAAAGTCCGGGAGGCATTTGCTGTGCTGGCACACTTTCTCCTTCCTAGACAGAGTGGAAAAGCTTTTCCCTGCCGTGTAGGCGACAAGAGACGCATTAGACGGCGATCCGGAGCTGTCCGAAGGTAAGCGCCTGTTGCCGGCCTCTTTCGGCACAAGCCCCCGCTCCGGAGCGCACCGCGGCCGGCAGGATGCTCTCTGCCGGCGAAGGTGCCGCTTCTCCGGCAAGGAAGCCTCTGCCGCTTCTCCAGCACACGGAGAGCGTGCTAGCTGCTGAAACGTGAAGAAAGAAGCTGCAGAAGACTGGCACTGAGCGTGCAGCTTTCCAGCGGAGAGAAAAAGCTACTTGAACACTCTGCAAGCCTTTCCACTCCCAAAAACATGCACATGGAAGGAGCTGCTGCAAAAGCGATGCTGTGCTCGCTGCTGCTCCTCCTGAAGCTCTGGCTGCTAAATCTGAGGCTTTCCTTCCAATTTCAAGCTGCAAAGCACTTGCTGAATTCCAGGGAAAGTCCGGGAGGCATTTGCTGTGCTGGCACACTTTCTCCTTCCTAGACAGAGTGGAAAAGCTTTTCCCTGCCGTGTAGGCGACAAGAGACGCATTAGACGGCGATCCGGAGCTGTCCGAAGGTAAGCGCCTGTTGCCGGCCTCTTTCGGCACAAGCCCCCGCTCCGGAGCGCACCGCGGCCGGCAGGATGCTCTCTGCCGGCGAAGGTGCCGCTTCTCCGGCAAGGAAGCCTCTGCCGCTTCTCCAGCACACGGAGAGCGTGCTAGCTGCTGAAACGTGAAGAAAGAAGCTGCAGAACACTGGCACTGAGCGTGCAGCTTTCCAGCGGAGAGAAAAAGCTACTTTAACACTCTGCAAGCCTTTCCACTCCCAAAAACATGCACATGGAAGGAGCTGCTGCAAAACCGATGCTGTGCTCGCTGCTGCTCCTCCTGAAGCTCTGGCTGCTAAATCTGAGGCTTTCCTTCCAATTTCAAGCTGCAAAGCACTTGCTGAATTCCAGGGAAAGTCCGGGAGGCATTTGCTGTGCTGGCACACTTTCTCCTTCCTAGACAGAGTGGAAAAGCTTTTCCCTGCCGTGTAGGCGACAAGAGACGCATTAGACGGCGATCCGGAGCTGTCCGAAGGTAAGCGCCTGTTGCCGGCCTCTTTCGGCACAAGCCCCCGCTCCGGAGCGCACCGCGGCCGGCAGGATGCTCTCTGCCGGTGAAGGTGCCGCTTCTCCGGCAAGGAAGCCTCTGCCGCTTCTCCAGCACACGGAGAGCGTGCTAGCTGCTGAAACGTGAAGAAAGAAGCTGCAGAAGACTGGCACTGAGCGTGCAGCTTTCCAGCGGAGAGAAAAAGCTACTTTAACACTCTGCAAGCCTTTCCACTCCCAAAAACATGCACATGGAAGGAGCTGCTGCAAAACCGATGCTGTGCTCCCTGCTGCTCCTCCTGAAGCTCTGGCTGCTAAATCTGAGGCTTTCCTTCCAATTTCAAGCTGCAAAGCACTTGCTGAATTCCAGGGAAAGTCCGGGAGGCATTTGCTGTGCTGGCACACTTTCTCCTTCCTAGACAGAGTGGAAAAGCTTTTCCCTGCCGTGTAGGCGACAAGAGACGCATTAGACGGCGATCCGGAGCTGTCCGAAGGTAAGCGCCTGTTGCCGGCCTCTTTCGGCACAAGCCCCCGCTCCGGAGCGCACCGCGGCCGGCAGGATGCTCTCTGCCGGTGAAGGTGCCGCTTCTCCGGCAAGGAAGCCTCTGCCGCTTCTCCAGCACACGGAGAGCGTGCTAGCTGCTGAAACGTGAAGAAAGAAGCTGCAGAAGACTGGCACTGAGCGTGCAGCTTTCCAGCGGAGAGAAAAAGCTACTTGAACACTCTGCAAGCCTTTCAACTCCCAAAAACATGCACATGGAAGGAGCTGCTGCAAAAGCGATGCTGTGCTCGCTGCTGCTCCTCCTGAAGCTCTGGCTGCTAAATCTGAGGCTTTCCTTCCAATTTCAAGCTGCAAAGCACTTGCTGAATTCCAGGGAAAGTCCGGGAGGCATTTGCTGTGCTGGCACACTTTCTCCTTCCTAGACAGAGTGGAAAAGCTTTTCCCTGCCGTGTAGGCGACAAGAGACGCATTAGACGGCGATCCGGAGCTGTCCGAAGGTAAGCGCCTGTTGCCGGCCTCTTTCGGCACAAGCCCCCGCTCCGGAGCGCACCGCGGCCGGCAGGATGCTCTCTGCCGGCGAAGGTGCCGCTTCTCCGGCAAGGAAGCCTCTGCCGCTTCTCCAGCACACGGAGAGCGTGCTAGCTGCTGAAACGTGAAGAAAGAAGCTGCAGAACACTGGCACTGAGCGTGCAGCTTTCCAGCGGAGAGAAAAAGCTACTTTAACACTCTGCAAGCCTTTCCACTCCCAAAAACATGCACATGGAAGGAGCTGCTGCAAAACCGATGCTGTGCTCGCTGCTGCTCCTCCTGAAGCTCTGGCTGCTAAATCTGAGGCTTTCCTTCCAATTTCAAGCTGCAAAGCACTTGCTGAATTCCAGGGAAAGTCCGGGAGGCATTTGCTGTGCTGGCACACTTTCTCCTTCCTAGACAGAGTGGAAAAGCTTTTCCCTGCCGTGTAGGCGACAAGAGACGCATTAGACGGCGATCCGGAGCTGTCCGAAGGTAAGCGCCTGTTGCCGGCCTCTTTCGGCACAAGCCCCCGCTCCGGAGCGCACCGCGGCCGGCAGGATGCTCTCTGCCGGCGAAGGTGCCGCTTCTCCGGCAAGGAAGCCTCTGCCGCTTCTCCAGCACACGGAGAGCGTGCTAGCTGCTGAAACGTGAAGAAAGAAGCTGCAGAAGACTGGCACTGAGCGTGCAGCTTTCCAGCGGAGAGAAAAAGCTACTTTAACACTCTGCAAGCCTTTCCACTCCCAAAAACATGCACATGGAAGGAGTTGCTGCAAAACCGATGCTGTGCTCGCTGCTGCTCCTCCTGAAGCTCTGGCTGCTAAATCTGAGGCTTTCCTTCCAATTTCAAGCTGCAAAGCACTTGCTGAATTCCAGGGAAAGTCCGGGAGGCATTTGCTGTGCTGGCACACTTTCTCCTTCCTAGACAGAGTGGAAAAGCTTTTCCCTGCCGTGTAGGCGACAAGAGACGCATTAGACGGCGATCCGGAGCTGTCCGAAGGTAAGCGCCTGTTGCCGGCCTCTTTCGGCACAAGCCCCCGCTCCGGAGCGCACCGCGGCCGGCAGGATGCTCTCTGCCGGCGAAGGTGCCGCTTCTCCGGCAAGGAAGCCTCTGCCGCTTCTCCAGCACACGGAGAGCGTGCTAGCTGCTGAAACGTGAAGAAAGAAGCTGCAGAACACTGGCACTGAGCGTGCAGCTTTCCAGCGGAGAGAAAAAGCTACTTGAACACTCTGCAAGCCTTTCCACTCCCAAAAACATGCACATGGAAGGAGCTGCGGCAAAACCGATGCTGTGCTCGCTGCTGCTCCTCCTGAAGATCTGGCTGCTAAATCTGAGGCTTTCCTTCCAATTTCAAGCTGCAAAGCACTTGCTGAATTGCAGGGAATGTCCGGGAGGCATTTGCTGTGCTGGCACACTTTCTCCTTCCTAGACAGAGTGGAAAAGCTTTTCCCTGCCGTGTAGGCGACAAGAGACGCATTAGACGGCGATCCGGAGCTGTCCGAAGGTAAGCGCCTGTTGCCGGCCTCTTTCGGCACAAGCCCCCGCTCCGGAGCGCACCGCGGCCGGCAGGATGCTCTCTGCCGGCGAAGGTGCCGCTTCTCCGGCAAGGAAGCCTCTGCCGCTTCTCCAGCACACGGAGAGCGTGCTAGCTGCTGAAACGTGAAGAAAGAAGCTGCAGAACACTGGCACTGAGCGTGCAGCTTTCCAGCGGAGAGAAAAAGCTACTTGAACACTCTGCAAGCCTTTCCACTCCCAAAAACATGCACATGGAAGGAGCTGCGGCAAAACCGATGCTGTGCTCGCTGCTGCTCCTCCTGAAGATCTGGCTGCTAAATCTGAGGCTTTCCTTCCAATTTCAAGCTGCAAAGAACTTGCTGAATTCCAGGGAATGTCCGGGAGGCATTTGCTGTGCTGGCACACTTTCTCCTTCCTAGACAGAGTGGAAAAGCTTTTCCCTGCCGTGTAGGCGACAAGAGACGCATTAGACGGCGATCCGGAGCTGTCCGAAGGTAAGCGCCTGTTGCCGGCCTCTTTCGGCACAAGCCCCCGCTCCGGAGCGCACCGCGGCCGGCAGGATGCTCTCTGCCGGCGAAGGTGCCGCTTCTCCGGCAAGGAAGCCTCTGCCGCTTCTCCAGCACACGGAGAGCGTGCTAGCTGCTGAAACGTGAAGAAAGAAGCTGCAGAACACTGGCACTGAGCGTGCAGCTTTCCAGCGGAGAGAAAAAGCTACTTTAACACTCTGCAAGCCTTTCCACTCCCAAAAACATGCACATGGAAGGAGCTGCTGCAAAACCGATGCTGTGCTCGCTGCTGCTCCTCCTGAAGCTCTGGCTGCTAAATCTGAGGCTTTCCTTTCAATTTCAAGCTGCAAGGCACTTGCTGAATTCCAGGGAAAGTCCGGGAGGCATTTGCTGTGCTGGCACACTTTCTCCTTCCTAGACAGAGTGGAAAAGCTTTTCCCTGCCGTGTAGGCGACAAGAGACGCATTAGACGGCGATCCGGAGCTGTCCGAAGGTAAGCGCCTGTTGCCGGCCTCTTTCGGCACAAGCCCCCGCTCCGGAGCGCACCGCGGCCGGCAGGATGCTCTCTGCCGGCGAAGGTGCCGCTTCTCCGGCAAGGAAGCCTCTGCCGCTTCTCCAGCACACGGAGAGCGTGCTAGCTGCTGAAACGTGAAGAAAGAAGCTGCAGAACACTGGCACTGAGCGTGCAGCTTTCCAGCGGAGAGAAAAAGCTACTTGAACACTCTGCAAGCCTTTCCACTCCCAAAAACATGCACATGGAAGGAGCTGCTGCAAAACCGATGCTGTGCTCGCTGCTGCTCCTCCTGAAGATCTGGCTGCTAAATCTGAGGCTTTCCTTCCAATTTCAAGCTGCAAAGCACTTGCTGAATTGCAGGGAATGTCCGGGAGGCATTTGCTGTGCTGGCACACTTTCTCCTTCCTAGACAGAGTGGAAAAGCTTTTCCCTGCCGTGTAGGCGACAAGAGACGCATTAGACGGCGATCCGGAGCTGTCCGAAGGTAAGCGCCTGTTGCCGGCCTCTTTCGGCACAAGCCCCCGCTCCGGAGCGCACCGCGGCCGGCAGGATGCTCTCTGCCGGCGAAGGTGCCGCTTCTCCGGCAAGGAAGCCTCTGCCGCTTCTCCAGCACACGGAGAGCGTGCTAGCTGCTGAAACGTGAAGAAAGAAGCTGCAGAACACTGGCACTGAGCGTGCAGCTTTCCAGCGGAGAGAAAAAGCTTCTTGAACACTCTGCAAGCCTTTCCACTCCCAAAAACATGCACATGGAAGGAGCTGCGGCAAAACCGATGCTGTGCTCGCTGCTGCTCCTCCTGAAGATCTGGCTGCTAAATCTGAGGCTTTCCTTCCAATTTCAAGCTGCAAAGAACTTGCTGAATTGCAGGGAATGTCCGGGAGGCATTTGCTGTGCTGGCACACTTTCTCCTTCCTAGACAGAGTGGAAAAGCTTTTCCCTGCCGTGTAGGCGACAAGAGACGCATTAGACGGCGATCCGGAGCTGTCCGAAGGTAAGCGCCTGTTGCCGGCCTCTTTCGGCACAAGCCCCCGCTCCGGAGCGCACCGCGGCCGGCAGGATGCTCTCTGCCGGCGAAGGTGCCGCTTCTCCGGCAAGGAAGCCTCTGCCGCTTCTCCAGCACACGGAGAGCGTGCTAGCTGCTGAAACGTGAAGAAAGAAGCTGCAGAACACTGGCACTGAGCGTGCAGCTTTCCAGCGGAGAGAAAAAGCTACTTGAACACTCTGCAAGCCTTTCCACTCCCAAAAACATGCACATGGAAGGAGCTGCTGCAAAACCGATGCTGTGCTCGCTGCTGCTCCTCCTGAAGCTCTGGCTGCTAAATCTGAGGCTTTCCTTTCAATTTCAAGCTGCAAGGCACTTGCTGAATTCCAGGGAAAGTCCGGGAGGCATTTGCTGTGCTGGCACACTTTCTCCTTCCTAGACAGAGTGGAAAAGCTTTTCCCTGCCGTGTAGGCGACAAGAGACGCATTAGACGGCGATCCGGAGCTGTCCGAAGGTAAGCGCCTGTTGCCGGCCTCTTTCGGCACAAGCCCCCGCTCCGGAGCGCACCGCGGCCGGCAGGATGCTCTCTGCCGGCGAAGGTGCCGCTTCTCCGGCAAGGAAGCCTCTGCCGCTTCTCCAGCACACGGAGAGCGTGCTAGCTGCTGAAACGTGAAGAAAGAAGCTGCAGAAGACTGGCACTGAGCGTGCAGCTTTCCAGCGGAGAGAAAAAGCTACTTTAACACTCTGCAAGCCTTTCAACTCCCAAAAACATGCACATGGAAGGAGCTGCTGCAAAACCGATGCTGTGCTCGCTGCTGCTCCTCCTGAAGCTCTGGCTGCTAAATCTGAGGCTTTCCTTTCAATTTCAAGCTGCAAGGCACTTGCTGAATTCCAGGGAAAGTCCGGGAGGCATTTGCTGTGCTGGCACACTTTCTCCTTCCTAGACAGAGTGGAAAAGCTTTTCCCTGCCGTGTAGGCGACAAGAGACGCATTAGACGGCGATCCGGAGCTGTCCGAAGGTAAGCGCCTGTTGCCGGCCTCTTTCGGCACAAGCCCCCGCTCCGGAGCGCACCGCGGCCGGCAGGATGCTCTCTGCCGGCGAAGGTGCCGCTTCTCCGGCAAGGAAGCCTCTGCCGCTTCTCCAGCACACGGAGAGCGTGCTAGCTGCTGAAACGTGAAGAAAGAAGCTGCAGAACACTGGCACTGAGCGTGCAGCTTTCCAGCGGAGAGAAAAAGCTACTTTAACACTCTGCAAGCCTTTCCACTCCCAAAAACATGCACATGGAAGGAGCTGCTGCAAAAGCGATGCTGTGCTCGCTGCTGCTCCTCCTGAAGCTCTGGCTGCTAAATCTGAGGCTTTCCTTCCAATTTCAAGCTGCAAAGCACTTGCTGAATTCCAGGGAAAGTCCGGGAGGCATTTGCTGTGCTGGCACACTTTCTCCTTCCTAGACAGAGTGGAAAAGCTTTTCCCTGCCGTGTAGGCGACAAGAGACGCATTAGACGGCGATCCGGAGCTGTCCGAAGGTAAGCGCCTGTTGCCGGCCTCTTTCGGCACAAGCCCCCGCTCCGGAGCGCACCGCGGCCGGCAGGATGCTCTCTGCCGGCGAAGGTGCCGCTTCTCCGGCAAGGAAGCCTCTGCCGCTTCTCCAGCACACGGAGAGCGTGCTAGCTGCTGAAACGTGAAGAAAGAAGCTGCAGAACACTGGCACTGAGCGTGCAGCTTTCCAGCGGAGAGAAAAAGCTACTTTAACACTCTGCAAGCCTTTCAACTCCCAAAAACATGCACATGGAAGGAGCTGCTGCAAAAGCGATGCTGTGCTCGCTGCTGCTCCTCCTGAAGCTCTGGCTGCTAAATCTGAGGCTTTCCTTCCAATTTCAAGCTGCAAAGCACTTGCTGAATTGCAGGGAAAGTCCGGGAGGCATTTGCTGTGCTGGCACACTTTCTCCTTCCTAGACAGAGTGGAAAAGCTTTTCCCTGCCGTGTAGGCGACAAGAGACGCATTAGACGGCGATCCGGAGCTGTCCGAAGGTAAGCGCCTGTTGCCGGCCTCTTTCGGCACAAGCCCCCGCTCCGGAGCGCACCGCGGCCGGCAGGATGCTCTCTGCCGGCGAAGGTGCCGCTTCTCCGGCAAGGAAGCCTCTGCCGCTTCTCCAGCACACGGAGAGCGTGCTAGCTGCTGAAACGTGAAGAAAGAAGCTGCAGAACACTGGCACTGAGCGTGCAGCTTTCCAGCGGAGAGAAAAAGCTACTTGAACACTCTGCAAGCCTTTCCACTCCCAAAAACATGCACATGGAAGGAGCTGCTGCAAAACCGATGCTGTGCTCGCTGCTGCTCCTCCTGAAGCTCTGGCTGCTAAATCTGAGGCTTTCCTTCCAATTTCAAGCTGCAAAGCACTTGCTGAATTCCAGGGAAAGTCCGGGAGGCATTTGCTGTGCTGGCACACTTTCTCCTTCCTAGACAGAGTGGAAAAGCTTTTCCCTGCCGTGTAGGCGACAAGAGACGCATTAGACGGCGATCCGGAGCTGTCCGAAGGTAAGCGCCTGTTGCCGGCCTCTTTCGGCACAAGCCCCCGCTCCGGAGCGCACCGCGGCCGGCAGGATGCTCTCTGCCGGCGAAGGTGCCGCTTCTCCGGCAAGGAAGCCTCTGCCGCTTCTCCAGCACACGGAGAGCGTGCTAGCTGCTGAAACGTGAAGAAAGAAGCTGCAGAACACTGGCACTGAGCGTGCAGCTTTCCAGCGGAGAGAAAAAGCTACTTTAACACTCTGCAAGCCTTTCCACTCCCAAAAACATGCACATGGAAGGAGCTGCTGCAAAACCGATGCTGTGCTCGCTGCTGCTCCTCCTGAAGCTCTGGCTGCTAAATCTGAGGCTTTCCTTCCAATTTCAAGCTGCAAGGCACTTGCTGAATTCCAGGGAAAGTCCGGGAGGCATTTGCTGTGCTGGCACACTTTCTCCTTCCTAGACAGAGTGGAAAAGCTTTTCCCTGCCGTGTAGGCGACAAGAGACGCATTAGACGGCGATCCGGAGCTGTCCGAAGGTAAGCGCCTGTTGCCGGCCTCTTTCGGCACAAGCCCCCGCTCCGGAGCGCACCGCGGCCGGCAGGATGCTCTCTGCCGGCGAAGGTGCCGCTTCTCCGGCAAGGAAGCCTCTGCCGCTTCTCCAGCACACGGAGAGCGTGCTAGCTGCTGAAACGTGAAGAAAGAAGCTGCAGAACACTGGCACTGAGCGTGCAGCTTTCCAGCGGAGAGAAAAAGCTACTTTAACACTCTGCAAGCCTTTAAACTCCCAAAAACATGCACATGGAAGGAGCTGCTGCAAAAGCGATGCTGTGCTCGCTGCTGCTCCTCCTGAAGCTCTGGCTGCTAAATCTGAGGCTTTCCTTCCAATTTCAAGCTGCAAAGCACTTGCTGAATTGCAGGGAAAGTCCGGGAGGCATTTGCTGTGCTGGCACACTTTCTCCTTCCTAGACAGAGTGGAAAAGCTTTTCCCTGCCGTGTAGGCGACAAGAGACGCATTAGACGGCGATCCGGAGCTGTCCGAAGGTAAGCGCCTGTTGCCGGCCTCTTTCGGCACAAGCCCCCGCTCCGGAGCGCACCGCGGCCGGCAGGATGCTCTCTGCCGGTGAAGGTGCCGCTTCTCCGGCAAGGAAGCCTCTGCCGCTTCTCCAGCACACGGAGAGCGTGCTAGCTGCTGAAACGTGAAGAAAGAAGCTGCAGAACACTGGCACTGAGCGTGCAGCTTTCCAGCGGAGAGAAAAAGCTACTTTAACACTCTGCAAGCCTTTCAACTCCCAAAAACATGCACATGGAAGGAGCTGCTGCAAAAGCGATGCTGTGCTCGCTGCTGCTCCTCCTGAAGCTCTGGCTGCTAAATCTGAGGCTTTCCTTCCAATTTCAAGCTGCAAAGCACTTGCTGAATTCCAGGGAAAGTCCGGGAGGCATTTGCTGTGCTGGCACACTTTCTCCTTCCTAGACAGAGTGGAAAAGCTTTTCCCTGCCGTGTAGGCGACAAGAGACGCATTAGACGGCGATCCGGAGCTGTCCGAAGGTAAGCGCCTGTTGCCGGCCTCTTTCGGCACAAGCCCCCGCTCCGGAGCGCACCGCGGCCGGCAGGATGCTCTCTGCCGGCGAAGGTGCCGCTTCTCCGGCAAGGAAGCCTCTGCCGCTTCTCCAGCACACGGAGAGCGTGCTAGCTGCTGAAACGTGAAGAAAGAAGCTGCAGAAGACTGGCACTGAGCGTGCAGCTTTCCAGCGGAGAGAAAAAGCTACTTGAACACTCTGCAAGCCTTTCCACTCCCAAAAACATGCACATGGAAGGAGCTGCTGCAAAAGCGATGCTGTGCTCGCTGCTGCTCCTCCTGAAGCTCTGGCTGCTAAATCTGAGGCTTTCCTTCCAATTTCAAGCTGCAAAGCACTTGCTGAATTCCAGGGAAAGTCCGGGAGGCATTTGCTGTGCTGGCACACTTTCTCCTTCCTAGACAGAGTGGAAAAGCTTTTCCCTGCCGTGTAGGCGACAAGAGACGCATTAGACGGCGATCCGGAGCTGTCCGAAGGTAAGCGCCTGTTGCCGGCCTCTTTCGGCACAAGCCCCCGCTCCGGAGCGCACCGCGGCCGGCAGGATGCTCTCTGCCGGCGAAGGTGCCGCTTCTCCGGCAAGGAAGCCTCTGCCGCTTCTCCAGCACACGGAGAGCGTGCTAGCTGCTGAAACGTGAAGAAAGAAGCTGCAGAAGACTGGCACTGAGCGTGCAGCTTTCCAGCGGAGAGAAAAAGCTACTTTAACACTCTGCAAGCCTTTCCACTCCCAAAAACATGCACATGGAAGGAGCTGCTGCAAAACCGATGCTGTGCTCGCTGCTGCTCCTCCTGAAGCTCTGGCTGCTAAATCTGAGGCTTTCCTTCCAATTTCAAGCTGCAAAGCACTTGCTGAATTCCAGGGAAAGTCCGGGAGGCATTTGCTGTGCTGGCACACTTTCTCCTTCCTAGACAGAGTGGAAAAGCTTTTCCCTGCCGTGTAGGCGACAAGAGACGCATTAGACGGCGATCCGGAGCTGTCCGAAGGTAAGCGCCTGTTGCCGGCCTCTTTCGGCACAAGCCCCCGCTCCGGAGCGCACCGCGGCCGGCAGGATGCTCTCTGCCGGCGAAGGTGCCGCTTCTCCGGCAAGGAAGCCTCTGCCGCTTCTCCAGCACACGGAGAGCGTGCTAGCTGCTGAAACGTGAAGAAAGAAGCTGCAGAAGACTGGCACTGAGCGTGCAGCTTTCCAGCGGAGAGAAAAAGCTACTTTAACACTCTGCAAGCCTTTCCACTCCCAAAAACATGCACATGGAAGGAGCTGCTGCAAAACCGATGCTGTGCTCGCTGCTGCTCCTCCTGAAGCTCTGGCTGCTAAATCTGAGGCTTTCCTTCCAATTTCAAGCTGCAAAGCACTTGCTGAATTGCAGGGAAAGTCCGGGAGGCATTTGCTGTGCTGGCACACTTTCTCCTTCCTAGACAGAGTGGAAAAGCTTTTCCCTGCCGTGTAGGCGACAAGAGACGCATTAGACGGCGATCCGGAGCTGTCCGAAGGTAAGCGCCTGTTGCCGGCCTCTTTCGGCACAAGCCCCCGCTCCGGAGCGCACCGCGGCCGGCAGGATGCTCTCTGCCGGCGAAGGTGCCGCTTCTCCGGCAAGGAAGCCTCTGCCGCTTCTCCAGCACACGGAGAGCGTGCTAGCTGCTGAAACGTGAAGAAAGAAGCTGCAGAAGACTGGCACTGAGCGTGCAGCTTTCCAGCGGAGAGAAAAAGCTACTTTAACACTCTGCAAGCCTTTCCACTCCCAAAAACATGCACATGGAAGGAGCTGCTGCAAAACCGATGCTGTGCTCGCTGCTGCTCCTCCTGAAGCTCTGGCTGCTAAATCTGAGGCTTTCCTTCCAATTTCAAGCTGCAAAGCACTTGCTGAATTCCAGGGAAAGTCCGGGAGGCATTTGCTGTGCTGGCACACTTTCTCCTTCCTAGACAGAGTGGAAAAGCTTTTCCCTGCCGTGTAGGCGACAAGAGACGCATTAGACGGCGATCCGGAGCTGTCCGAAGGTAAGCGCCTGTTGCCGGCCTCTTTCGGCACAAGCCCCCGCTCCGGAGCGCACCGCGGCCGGCAGGATGCTCTCTGCCGGCGAAGGTGCCGCTTCTCCGGCAAGGAAGCCTCTGCCGCTTCTCCAGCACACGGAGAGCGTGCTAGCTGCTGAAACGTGAAGAAAGAAGCTGCAGAAGACTGGCACTGAGCGTGCAGCTTTCCAGCGGAGAGAAAAAGCTACTTTAACACTCTGCAAGCCTTTCCACTCCCAAAAACATGCACATGGAAGGAGCTGCTGCAAAACCGATGCTGTGCTCGCTGCTGCTCCTCCTGAAGCTCTGGCTGCTAAATCTGAGGCTTTCCTTCCAATTTCAAGCTGCAAAGCACTTGCTGAATTCCAGGGAAAGTCCGGGAGGCATTTGCTGTGCTGGCACACTTTCTCCTTCCTAGACAGAGTGGAAAAGCTTTTCCCTGCCGTGTAGGCGACAAGAGACGCATTAGACGGCGATCCGGAGCTGTCCGAAGGTAAGCGCCTGTTGCCGGCCTCTTTCGGCACAAGCCCCCGCTCCGGAGCGCACCGCGGCCGGCAGGATGCTCTCTGCCGGCGAAGGTGCCGCTTCTCCGGCAAGGAAGCCTCTGCCGCTTCTCCAGCACACGGAGAGCGTGCTAGCTGCTGAAACGTGAAGAAAGAAGCTGCAGAAGACTGGCACTGAGCGTGCAGCTTTCCAGCGGAGAGAAAAAGCTACTTTAACACTCTGCAAGCCTTTCCACTCCCAAAAACATGCACATGGAAGGAGCTGCTGCAAAACCGATGCTGTGCTCGCTGCTGCTCCTCCTGAAGCTCTGGCTGCTAAATCTGAGGCTTTCCTTCCAATTTCAAGCTGCAAAGCACTTGCTGAATTCCAGGGAAAGTCCGGGAGGCATTTGCTGTGCTGGCACACTTTCTCCTTCCTAGACAGAGTGGAAAAGCTTTTCCCTGCCGTGTAGGCGACAAGAGACGCATTAGACGGCGATCCGGAGCTGTCCGAAGGTAAGCGCCTGTTGCCGGCCTCTTTCGGCACAAGCCCCCGCTCCGGAGCGCACCGCGGCCGGCAGGATGCTCTCTGCCGGCGAAGGTGCCGCTTCTCCGGCAAGGAAGCCTCTGCCGCTTCTCCAGCACACGGAGAGCGTGCTAGCTGCTGAAACGTGAAGAAAGAAGCTGCAGAACACTGGCACTGAGCGTGCAGCTTTCCAGCGGAGAGAAAAAGCTACTTGAACACTCTGCAAGCCTTTCCACTCCCAAAAACATGCACATGGAAGGAGCTGCTGCAAAACCGATGCTGTGCTCGCTGCTGCTCCTCCTGAAGCTCTGGCTGCTAAATCTGAGGCTTTCCTTCCAATTTCAAGCTGCAAAGCACTTGCTGAATTGCAGGGAAAGTCCGGGAGGCATTTGCTGTGCTAGCACACTTCCTTCTTCCTAGACAGAGTGGAAAAGCTTTTCCCTGCCGTGTAGGCGACAAGAGACGCATTAGACGGCGATCCGGAGCTGTCCGAAGGTAAGCGCCTGTTGCCGGCCTCTTTCGGCACAAGCCCCCGCTCCGGAGCGCACCGCGGCCGGCAGGATGCTCTCTGCCGGCGAAGGTGCCGCTTCTCCGGCAAGGAAGCCTCTGCCGCTTCTCCAGCACACGGAGAGCGTGCTAGCTGCTGAAACGTGAAGAAAGAAGCTGCAGAACACTGGCACTGAGCGTGCAGCTTTCCAGCGGAGAGAAAAAGCTACTTTAACACTCTGCAAGCCTTTCCACTCCCAAAAACATGCACATGGAAGGAGCTGCTGCAAAACCGATGCTGTGCTCGCTGCTGCTCCTCCTGAAGCTCTGGCTGCTAAATCTGAGGCTTTCCTTTCAATTTCAAGCTGCAAGGCACTTGCTGAATTCCAGGGAAAGTCCGGGAGGCATTTGCTGTGCTGGCACACTTTCTCCTTCCTAGACAGAGTGGAAAAGCTTTTCCCTGCCGTGTAGGCGACAAGAGACGCATTAGACGGCGATCCGGAGCTGTCCGAAGGTAAGCGCCTGTTGCCGGCCTCTTTCGGCACAAGCCCCCGCTCCGGAGCGCACCGCGGCCGGCAGGATGCTCTCTGCCGGCGAAGGTGCCGCTTCTCCGGCAAGGAAGCCTCTGCCGCTTCTCCAGCACACGGAGAGCGTGCTAGCTGCTGAAACGTGAAGAAAGAAGCTGCAGAACACTGGCACTGAGCGTGCAGCTTTCCAGCGGAGAGAAAAAGCTACTTGAACACTCTGCAAGCCTTTCCACTCCCAAAAACATGCACATGGAAGGAGCTGCTGCAAAACCGATGCTGTGCTCGCTGCTGCTCCTCCTGAAGATCTGGCTGCTAAATCTGAGGCTTTCCTTCCAATTTCAAGCTGCAAAGCACTTGCTGAATTGCAGGGAATGTCCGGGAGGCATTTGCTGTGCTGGCACACTTTCTCCTTCCTAGACAGAGTGGAAAAGCTTTTCCCTGCCGTGTAGGCGACAAGAGACGCATTAGACGGCGATCCGGAGCTGTCCGAAGGTAAGCGCCTGTTGCCGGCCTCTTTCGGCACAAGCCCCCGCTCCGGAGCGCACCGCGGCCGGCAGGATGCTCTCTGCCGGCGAAGGTGCCGCTTCTCCGGCAAGGAAGCCTCTGCCGCTTCTCCAGCACACGGAGAGCGTGCTAGCTGCTGAAACGTGAAGAAAGAAGCTGCAGAAGACTGGCACTGAGCGTGCAGCTTTCCAGCGGAGAGAAAAAGCTACTTTAACACTCTGCAAGCCTTTCAACTCCCAAAAACATGCACATGGAAGGAGCTGCTGCAAAACCGATGCTGTGCTCGCTGCTGCTCCTCCTGAAGCTCTGGCTGCTAAATCTGAGGCTTTCCTTTCAATTTCAAGCTGCAAGGCACTTGCTGAATTCCAGGGAAAGTCCGGGAGGCATTTGCTGTGCTGGCACACTTTCTCCTTCCTAGACAGAGTGGAAAAGCTTTTCCCTGCCGTGTAGGCGACAAGAGACGCATTAGACGGCGATCCGGAGCTGTCCGAAGGTAAGCGCCTGTTGCCGGCCTCTTTCGGCACAAGCCCCCGCTCCGGAGCGCACCGCGGCCGGCAGGATGCTCTCTGCCGGCGAAGGTGCCGCTTCTCCGGCAAGGAAGCCTCTGCCGCTTCTCCAGCACACGGAGAGCGTGCTAGCTGCTGAAACGTGAAGAAAGAAGCTGCAGAAGACTGGCACTGAGCGTGCAGCTTTCCAGCGGAGAGAAAAAGCTACTTTAACACTCTGCAAGCCTTTCAACTCCCAAAAACATGCACATGGAAGGAGCTGCTGCAAAAGCGATGCTGTGCTCGCTGCTGCTCCTCCTGAAGCTCTGGCTGCTAAATCTGAGGCTTTCCTTCCAATTTCAAGCTGCAAAGCACTTGCTGAATTCCAGGGAAAGTCCGGGAGGCATTTGCTGTGCTGGCACACTTTCTCCTTCCTAGACAGAGTGGAAAAGCTTTTCCCTGCCGTGTAGGCGACAAGAGACGCATTAGACGGCGATCCGGAGCTGTCCGAAGGTAAGCGCCTGTTGCCGGCCTCTTTCGGCACAAGCCCCCGCTCCGGAGCGCACCGCGGCCGGCAGGATGCTCTCTGCCGGCGAAGGTGCCGCTTCTCCGGCAAGGAAGCCTCTGCCGCTTCTCCAGCACACGGAGAGCGTGCTAGCTGCTGAAACGTGAAGAAAGAAGCTGCAGAAGACTGGCACTGAGCGTGCAGCTTTCCAGCGGAGAGAAAAAGCTACTTTAACACTCTGCAAGCCTTTCCACTCCCAAAAACATGCACATGGAAGGAGCTGCTGCAAAACCGATGCTGTGCTCGCTGCTGCTCCTCCTGAAGCTCTGGCTGCTAAATCTGAGGCTTTCCTTCCAATTTCAAGCTGCAAGGCACTTGCTGAATTCCAGGGAAAGTCCGGGAGGCATTTGCTGTGCTGGCACACTTTCTCCTTCCTAGACAGAGTGGAAAAGCTTTTCCCTGCCGTGTAGGCGACAAGAGACGCATTAGACGGCGATCCGGAGCTGTCCGAAGGTAAGCGCCTGTTGCCGGCCTCTTTCGGCACAAGCCCCCGCTCCGGAGCGCACCGCGGCCGGCAGGATGCTCTCTGCCGGCGAAGGTGCCGCTTCTCCGGCAAGGAAGCCTCTGCCGCTTCTCCAGCACACGGAGAGCGTGCTAGCTGCTGAAACGTGAAGAAAGAAGCTGCAGAACACTGGCACTGAGCGTGCAGCTTTCCAGCGGAGAGAAAAAGCTACTTTAACACTCTGCAAGCCTTTCCACTCCCAAAAACATGCACATGGAAGGAGCTGCTGCAAAACCGATGCTGTGCTCGCTGCTGCTCCTCCTGAAGCTCTGGCTGCTAAATCTGAGGCTTTCCTTCCAATTTCAAGCTGCAAGGCACTTGCTGAATTCCAGGGAAAGTCCGGGAGGCATTTGCTGTGCTGGCACACTTTCTCCTTCCTAGACAGAGTGGAAAAGCTTTTCCCTGCCGTGTAGGCGACAAGAGACGCATTAGACGGCGATCCGGAGCTGTCCGAAGGTAAGCGCCTGTTGCCGGCCTCTTTCGGCACAAGCCCCCGCTCCGGAGCGCACCGCGGCCAACAGGATGCTCTCTGCCGGCGAAGGTGCCGCTTCTCCGGCAAGGAAGCCTCTGCCGCTTCTCCAGCACACGGAGAGCGTGCTAGCTGCTGAAACGTGAAGAAAGAAGCTGCAGAACACTGGCACTGAGCGTGCAGCTTTCCAGCGGAGAGAAAAAGCTACTTTAACACTCTGCAAGCCTTTAAACTCCCAAAAACATGCACATGGAAGGAGCTGCTGCAAAACCGATGCTGTGCTCGCTGCTGCTCCTCCTGAAGCTCTGGCTGCTAAATCTGAGGCTTTCCTTCCAATTTCAAGCTGCAAAGCACTTGCTGAATTGCAGGGAAAGTCCGGGAGGCATTTGCTGTGCTGGCACACTTTCTCCTTCCTAGACAGAGTGGAAAAGCTTTTCCCTGCCGTGTAGGCGACAAGAGACGCATTAGACGGCGATCCGGAGCTGTCCGAAGGTAAGCGCCTGTTGCCGGCCTCTTTCGGCACAAGCCCCCGCTCCGGAGCGCACCGCGGCCGGCAGGATGCTCTCTGCCGGTGAAGGTGCCGCTTCTCCGGCAAGGAAGCCTCTGCCGCTTCTCCAGCACACGGAGAGCGTGCTAGCTGCTGAAACGTGAAGAAAGAAGCTGCAGAACACTGGCACTGAGCGTGCAGCTTTCCAGCGGAGAGAAAAAGCTACTTTAACACTCTGCAAGCCTTTCAACTCCCAAAAACATGCACATGGAAGGAGCTGCTGCAAAAGCGATGCTGTGCTCGCTGCTGCTCCTCCTGAAGCTCTGGCTGCTAAATCTGAGGCTTTCCTTCCAATTTCAAGCTGCAAAGCACTTGCTGAATTCCAGGGAAAGTCCGGGAGGCATTTGCTGTGCTGGCACACTTTCTCCTTCCTAGACAGAGTGGAAAAGCTTTTCCCTGCCGTGTAGGCGACAAGAGACGCATTAGACGGCGATCCGGAGCTGTCCGAAGGTAAGCGCCTGTTGCCGGCCTCTTTCGGCACAAGCCCCCGCTCCGGAGCGCACCGCGGCCGGCAGGATGCTCTCTGCCGGCGAAGGTGCCGCTTCTCCGGCAAGGAAGCCTCTGCCGCTTCTCCAGCACACGGAGAGCGTGCTAGCTGCTGAAACGTGAAGAAAGAAGCTGCAGAAGACTGGCACTGAGCGTGCAGCTTTCCAGCGGAGAGAAAAAGCTACTTGAACACTCTGCAAGCCTTTCCACTCCCAAAAACATGCACATGGAAGGAGCTGCTGCAAAACCGATGCTGTGCTCGCTGCTGCTCCTCCTGAAGCTCTGGCTGCTAAATCTGAGGCTTTCCTTCTAATTTCAAGCTGCAAGGCACTTGCTGAATTGCAGGGAAAGTCCGGGAGGCATTTGCTGTGCTGGCACACTTTCTCCTTCCTAGACAGAGTGGAAAAGCTTTTCCCTGCCGTGTAGGCGACAAGAGACGCATTAGACGGCGATCCGGAGCTGTCCGAAGGTAAGCGCCTGTTGCCGGCCTCTTTCGGCACAAGCCCCCGCTCCGGAGCGCACCGCGGCCGGCAGGATGCTCTCTGCCGGCGAAGGTGCCGCTTCTCCGGCAAGGAAGCCTCTGCCGCTTCTCCAGCACACGGAGAGCGTGCTAGCTGCTGAAACGTGAAGAAAGAAGCTGCAGAACACTGGCACTGAGCGTGCAGCTTTCCAGCGGAGAGAAAAAGCTACTTTAACACTCTGCAAGCCTTTCAACTCCCAAAAACATGCACATGGAAGGAGCTGCTGCAAAAGCGATGCTGTGCTCGCTGCTGCTCCTCCTGAAGCTCTGGCTGCTAAATCTGAGGCTTTCCTTCCAATTTCAAGCTGCAAAGCACTTGCTGAATTGCAGGGAAAGTCCGGGAGGCATTTGCTGTGCTGGCACACTTTCTCCTTCCTAGACAGAGTGGAAAAGCTTTTCCCTGCCGTGTAGGCGACAAGAGACGCATTAGACGGCGATCCGGAGCTGTCCGAAGGTAAGCGCCTGTTGCCGGCCTCTTTCGGCACAAGCCCCCGC
Source organism: Fringilla coelebs (assembly GCF_963513975.1). Taxonomy (NCBI): domain Eukaryota; kingdom Metazoa; phylum Chordata; class Aves; order Passeriformes; family Fringillidae; genus Fringilla; species Fringilla coelebs. The sequence goes on along the minus strand of NW_028167482.1, from coordinate 968,404 downwards.
TCCGGAGCGCACCGCGGCCGGCAGGATGCTCTCTGCCGGTGAAGGTGCCGCTTCTCCGGCAAGGAAGCCTCTGCCGCTTCTCCAGCACACGGAGAGCGTGCTAGCTGCTGAAACGTGAAGAAAGAAGCTGTAGAAGACTGGCACTGAGCGTGCAGCTTTCCAGCGGAGAGAAAAAGCTACTTTAACACTCTGCAAGCCTTTCCACTCCCAAAAACATGCACATGGAAGGAGCTGCTGCAAAAGCGATGCTGTGCTCGCTGCTGCTCCTCCTGAAGCTCTGGCTGCTAAATCTGAGGCTTTCCTTCCAATTTCAAGCTGCAAAGCACTTGCTGAATTCCAGGGAAAGTCCGGGAGGCATTTGCTGTGCTGGCACACTTTCTCCTTCCTAGACAGAGTGGAAAAGCTTTTCCCTGCCGTGTAGGCGACAAGAGACGCATTAGACGGCGATCCGGAGCTGTCCGAAGGTAAGCGCCTGTTGCCGGCCTCTTTCGGCACAAGCCCCCGCTCCGGAGCGCACCGCGGCCGGCAGGATGCTCTCTGCCGGCGAAGGTGCCGCTTCTCCGGCAAGGAAGCCTCTGCCGCTTCTCCAGCACACGGAGAGCGTGCTAGCTGCTGAAACGTGAAGAAAGAAGCTGCAGAAGACTGGCACTGAGCGTGCAGCTTTCCAGCGGAGAGAAAAAGCTACTTTAACACTCTGCAAGCCTTTCCACTCCCAAAAACATGCACATGGAAGGAGCTGCTGCAAAAGCGATGCTGTGCTCGCTGCTGCTCCTCCTGAAGCTCTGGCTGCTAAATCTGAGGCTTTCCTTCCAATTTCAAGCTGCAAAGCACTTGCTGAATTCCAGGGAAAGTCCGGGAGGCATTTGCTGTGCTGGCACACTTTCTCCTTCCTAGACAGAGTGGAAAAGCTTTTCCCTGCCGTGTAGGCGACAAGAGACGCATTAGACGGCGATCCGGAGCTGTCCGAAGGTAAGCGCCTGTTGCCGGCCTCTTTCGGCACAAGCCCCCGCTCCGGAGCGCACCGCGGCCGGCAGGATGCTCTCTGCCGGCGAAGGTGCCGCTTCTCCGGCAAGGAAGCCTCTGCCGCTTCTCCAGCACACGGAGAGCGTGCTAGCTGCTGAAACGTGAAGAAAGAAGCTGCAGAAGACTGGCACTGAGCGTGCAGCTTTCCAGCGGAGAGAAAAAGCTACTTTAACACTCTGCAAGCCTTTCCACTCCCAAAAACATGCACATGGAAGGAGATGCTGCAAAACCGATGCTGTGCTCGCTGCTGCTCCTCCTGAAGCTCTGGCTGCTAAATCTGAGGCTTTCCTTCCAATTTCAAGCTGCAAAGCACTTGCTGAATTCCAGGGAAAGTCCGGGAGGCATTTGCTGTGCTGGCACACTTTCTCCTTCCTAGACAGAGTGGAAAAGCTTTTCCCTGCCGTGTAGGCGACAAGAGACGCATTAGACGGCGATCCGGAGCTGTCCGAAGGTAAGCGCCTGTTGCCGGCCTCTTTCGGCACAAGCCCCCGCTCCGGAGCGCACCGCGGCCGGCAGGATGCTCTCTGCCGGCGAAGGTGCCGCTTCTCCGGCAAGGAAGCCTCTGCCGCTTCTCCAGCACACGGAGAGCGTGCTAGCTGCTGAAACGTGAAGAAAGAAGCTGCAGAACACTGGCACTGAGCGTGCAGCTTTCCAGCGGAGAGAAAAAGCTACTTTAACACTCTGCAAGCCTTTCCACTCCCAAAAACATGCACATGGAAGGAGCTGCTGCAAAACCGATGCTGTGCTCGCTGCTGCTCCTCCTGAAGCTCTGGCTGCTAAATCTGAGGCTTTCCTTCCAATTTCAAGCTGCAAAGCACTTGCTGAATTCCAGGGAAAGTCCGGGAGGCATTTGCTGTGCTGGCACACTTTCTCCTTCCTAGACAGAGTGGAAAAGCTTTTCCCTGCCGTGTAGGCGACAAGAGACGCATTAGACGGCGATCCGGAGCTGTCCGAAGGTAAGCGCCTGTTGCCGGCCTCTTTCGGCACAAGCCCCCGCTCCGGAGCGCACCGCGGCCGGCAGGATGCTCTCTGCCGGCGAAGGTGCCGCTTCTCCGGCAAGGAAGCCTCTGCCGCTTCTCCAGCACACGGAGAGCGTGCTAGCTGCTGAAACGTGAAGAAAGAAGCTGCAGAACACTGGCACTGAGCGTGCAGCTTTCCAGCGGAGAGAAAAAGCTACTTTAACACTCTGCAAGCCTTTCCACTCCCAAAAACATGCACATGGAAGGAGCTGCTGCAAAACCGATGCTGTGCTCGCTGCTGCTCCTCCTGAAGCTCTGGCTGCTAAATCTGAGGCTTTCCTTCCAATTTCAAGCTGCAAAGCACTTGCTGAATTCCAGGGAAAGTCCGGGAGGCATTTGCTGTGCTGGCACACTTTCTTCTTCCTAGACAGAGTGGAAAAGCTTTTCCCTGCCGTGTAGGCGACAAGAGACGCATTAGACGGCGATCCGGAGCTGTCCGAAGGTAAGCGCCTGTTGCCGGCCTCTTTCGGCACAAGCCCCCGCTCCGGAGCGCACCGCAGCCGGCAGGATGCTCTCTGCCGGCGAAGGTGCCGCTTCTCCGGCAAGGAAGCCTCTGCCGCTTCTCCAGCACACGGAGAGCGTGCTAGCTGCTGAAACGTGAAGAAAGAAGCTGCAGAAGACTGGCACTGAGCGTGCAGCTTTCCAGCGGAGAGAAAAAGCTACTTGAACACTCTGCAAGCCTTTCCACTCCCAAAAACATGCACATGGAAGGAGCTGCTGCAAAACCGATGCTGTGCTCGCTGCTGCTCCTCCTGAAGCTCTGGCTGCTAAATCTGAGGCTTTCCTTCTAATTTCAAGCTGCAAAGCACTTGCTGAATTCCAGGGAAAGTCCGGGAGGCATTTGCTGTGCTAGCACACTTTCTTCTTCCTAGACAGAGTGGAAAAGCTTTTCCCTGCCGTGTAGGCGACAAGAGACGCATTAGACGGCGATCCGGAGCTGTCCGAAGGTAAGCGCCTGTTGCCGGCCTCTTTCGGCACAAGCCCCCGCTCCGGAGCGCACCGCGGCCGGCAGGATGCTCTCTGCCGGCGAAGGTGCCGCTTCTCCGGCAAGGAAGCCTCTGCCGCTTCTCCAGCACACGGAGAGCGTGCTAGCTGCTGAAACGTGAAGAAAGAAGCTGCAGAACACTGGCACTGAGCGTGCAGCTTTCCAGCGGAGAGAAAAAGCTACTTTAACACTCTGCAAGCCTTTCCACTCCCAAAAACATGCACATGGAAGGAGCTGCTGCAAAACCGATGCTGTGCTCGCTGCTGCTCCTCCTGAAGCTCTGGCTGCTAAATCTGAGGCTTTCCTTCCAATTTCAAGCTGCAAAGCACTTGCTGAATTGCAGGGAAAGTCCGGGAGGCATTTGCTGTGCTGGCACACTTTCTCCTTCCTAGACAGAGTGGAAAAGCTTTTCCCTGCCGTGTAGGCGACAAGAGACGCATTAGACGGCGATCCGGAGCTGTCCGAAGGTAAGCGCCTGTTGCCGGCCTCTTTCGGCACAAGCCCCCGCTCCGGAGCGCACCGCGGCCGGCAGGATGCTCTCTGCCGGCGAAGGTGCCGCTTCTCCGGCAAGGAAGCCTCTGCCGCTTCTCCAGCACACGGAGAGCGTGCTAGCTGCTGAAACGTGAAGAAAGAAGCTGCAGAAGACTGGCACTGAGCGTGCAGCTTTCCAGCGGAGAGAAAAAGCTACTTTAACACTCTGCAAGCCTTTCCACTCCCAAAAACATGCACATGGAAGGAGCTGCTGCAAAACCGATGCTGTGCTCGCTGCTGCTCCTCCTGAAGCTCTGGCTGCTAAATCTGAGGCTTTCCTTCCAATTTCAAGCTGCAAAGTACTTGCTGAATTCCAGGGAAAGTCCGGGAGGCATTTGCTGTGCTGGCACACTTTCTCCTTCCTAGACAGAGTGGAAAAGCTTTTCCCTGCCGTGTAGGCGACAAGAGACGCATTAGACGGCGATCCGGAGCTGTCCGAAGGTAAGCGCCTGTTGCCGGCCTCTTTCGGCACAAGCCCCCGCTCCGGAGCGCACCGCGGCCGGCAGGATGCTCTCTGCCGGCGAAGGTGCCGCTTCTCCGGCAAGGAAGCCTCTGCCGCTTCTCCAGCACACGGAGAGCGTGCTAGCTGCTGAAACGTGAAGAAAGAAGCTGCAGAAGACTGGCACTGAGCGTGCAGCTTTCCAGCGGAGAGAAAAAGCTACTTGAACACTCTGCAAGCCTTTCCACTCCCAAAAACATGCACATGGAAGGAGCTGCTGCAAAACCGATGCTGTGCTCGCTGCTGCTCCTCCTGAAGCTCTGGCTGCTAAATCTGAGGCTTTCCTTCCAATTTCAAGCTGCAAAGCACTTGCTGAATTCCAGGGAAAGTCCGGGAGGCATTTGCTGTGCTAGCACACTTTCTTCTTCCTAGACAGAGTGGAAAAGCTTTTCCCTGCCGTGTAGGCGACAAGAGACGCATTAGACGGCGATCCGGAGCTGTCCGAAGGTAAGCGCCTGTTGCCGGCCTCTTTCGGCACAAGCCCCCGCTCCGGAGCGCACCGCGGCCGGCAGGATGCTCTCTGCCGGCGAAGGTGCCGCTTCTCCGGCAAGGAAGCCTCTGCCGCTTCTCCAGCACACGGAGAGCGTGCTAGCTGCTGAAACGTGAAGAAAGAAGCTGCAGAAGACTGGCACTGAGCGTGCAGCTTTCCAGCGGAGAGAAAAAGCTACTTTAACACTCTGCAAGCCTTTCCACTCCCAAAAACATGCACATGGAAGGAGCTGCTGCAAAACCGATGCTGTGCTCGCTGCTGCTCCTCCTGAAGCTCTGGCTGCTAAATCTGAGGCTTTCCTTCCAATTTCAAGCTGCAAGGCACTTGCTGAATTCCAGGGAAAGTCCGGGAGGCATTTGCTGTGCTGGCACACTTTCTCCTTCCTAGACAGAGTGGAAAAGCTTTTCCCTGCCGTGTAGGCGACAAGAGACGCATTAGACGGCGATCCGGAGCTGTCCGAAGGTAAGCGCCTGTTGCCGGCCTCTTTCGGCACAAGCCCCCGCTCCGGAGCGCACCGCGGCCGGCAGGATGCTCTCTGCCGGCGAAGGTGCCGCTTCTCCGGCAAGGAAGCCTCTGCCGCTTCTCCAGCACACGGAGAGCGTGCTAGCTGCTGAAACGTGAAGAAAGAAGCTGCAGAACACTGGCACTGAGCGTGCAGCTTTCCAGCGGAGAGAAAAAGCTACTTTAACACTCTGCAAGCCTTTAAACTCCCAAAAACATGCACATGGAAGGAGCTGCTGCAAAACCGATGCTGTGCTCGCTGCTGCTCCTCCTGAAGCTCTGGCTGCTAAATCTGAGGCTTTCCTTCCAATTTCAAGCTGCAAAGCACTTGCTGAATTGCAGGGAAAGTCCGGGAGGCATTTGCTGTGCTGGCACACTTTCTCCTTCCTAGACAGAGTGGAAAAGCTTTTCCCTGCCGTGTAGGCGACAAGAGACGCATTAGACGGCGATCCGGAGCTGTCCGAAGGTAAGCGCCTGTTGCCGGCCTCTTTCGGCACAAGCCCCCGCTCCGGAGCGCACCGCGGCCGGCAGGATGCTCTCTGCCGGTGAAGGTGCCGCTTCTCCGGCAAGGAAGCCTCTGCCGCTTCTCCAGCACACGGAGAGCGTGCTAGCTGCTGAAACGTGAAGAAAGAAGCTGCAGAAGACTGGCACTGAGCGTGCAGCTTTCCAGCGGAGAGAAAAAGCTACTTTAACACTTTGCAAGCCTTTCAACTCCCAAAAAGATGCACATGGAAGGAGCTGCTGCAAAAGCGATGCTGTGCTCGCTGCTGCTCCTCCTGAAGCTCTGGCTGCTAAATCTGAGGCTTTCCTTCCAATTTCAAGCTGCAAAGCACTTGCTGAATTCCAGGGAAAGTCCGGGAGGCATTTGCTGTGCTGGCACACTTTCTCCTTCCTAGACAGAGTGGAAAAGCTTTTCCCTGCCGTGTAGGCGACAAGAGACGCATTAGACGGCGATCCGGAGCTGTCCGAAGGTAAGCGCCTGTTGCCGGCCTCTTTCGGCACAAGCCCCCGCTCCGGAGCGCACCGCGGCCGGCAGGATGCTCTCTGCCGGCGAAGGTGCCGCTTCTCCGGCAAGGAAGCCTCTGCCGCTTCTCCAGCACACGGAGAGCGTGCTAGCTGCTGAAACGTGAAGAAAGAAGCTGCAGAAGACTGGCACTGAGCGTGCAGCTTTCCAGCGGAGAGAAAAAGCTACTTGAACACTCTGCAAGCCTTTCCACTCCCAAAAACATGCACATGGAAGGAGCTGCTGCAAAACCGATGCTGTGCTCGCTGCTGCTCCTCCTGAAGCTCTGGCTGCTAAATCTGAGGCTTTCCTTCTAATTTCAAGCTGCAAGGCACTTGCTGAATTCCAGGGAAAGTCCGGGAGGCATTTGCTGTGCTGGCACACTTTCTCCTTCCTAGACAGAGTGGAAAAGCTTTTCCCTGCCGTGTAGGCGACAAGAGACGCATTAGACGGCGATCCGGAGCTGTCCGAAGGTAAGCGCCTGTTGCCGGCCTCTTTCGGCACAAGCCCCCGCTCCGGAGCGCACCGCGGCCGGCAGGATGCTCTCTGCCGGCGAAGGTGCCGCTTCTCCGGCAAGGAAGCCTCTGCCGCTTCTCCAGCACACGGAGAGCGTGCTAGCTGCTGAAACGTGAAGAAAGAAGCTGCAGAACACTGGCACTGAGCGTGCAGCTTTCCAGCGGAGAGAAAAAGCTACTTTAACACTCTGCAAGCCTTTCCACTCCCAAAAACATGCACATGGAAGGAGCTGCTGCAAAAGCGATGCTGTGCTCGCTGCTGCTCCTCCTGAAGCTCTGGCTGCTAAATCTGAGGCTTTCCTTCCAATTTCAAGCTGCAAAGCACTTGCTGAATTGCAGGGAAAGTCCGGGAGGCATTTGCTGTGCTGGCACACTTTCTCCTTCCTAGACAGAGTGGAAAAGCTTTTCCCTGCCGTGTAGGCGACAAGAGACGCATTAGACGGCGATCCGGAGCTGTCCGAAGGTAAGCGCCTGTTGCCGGCCTCTTTCGGCACAAGCCCCCGCTCCGGAGCGCACCGCGGCCGGCAGGATGCTCTCTGCCGGCGAAGGTGCCGCTTCTCCGGCAAGGAAGCCTCTGCCGCTTCTCCAGCACACGGAGAGCGTGCTAGCTGCTGAAACGTGAAGAAAGAAGCTGCAGAACACTGGCACTGAGCGTGCAGCTTTCCAGCGGAGAGAAAAAGCTACTTTAACACTCTGCAAGCCTTTCCACTCCCAAAAACATGCACATGGAAGGAGCTGCTGCAAAACCGATGCTGTGCTCGCTGCTGCTCCTCCTGAAGCTCTGGCTGCTAAATCTGAGGCTTTCCTTCCAATTTCAAGCTGCAAAGTACTTGCTGAATTCCAGGGAAAGTCCGGGAGGCATTTGCTGTGCTGGCACACTTTCTCCTTCCTAGACAGAGTGGAAAAGCTTTTCCCTGCCGTGTAGGCGACAAGAGACGCATTAGACGGCGATCCGGAGCTGTCCGAAGGTAAGCGCCTGTTGCCGGCCTCTTTCGGCACAAGCCCCCGCTCCGGAGCGCACCGCGGCCGGCAGGATGCTCTCTGCCGGCGAAGGTGCCGCTTCTCCGGCAAGGAAGCCTCTGCCGCTTCTCCAGCACACGGAGAGCGTGCTAGCTGCTGAAACGTGAAGAAAGAAGCTGCAGAAGACTGGCACTGAGCGTGCAGCTTTCCAGCGGAGAGAAAAAGCTACTTGAACACTCTGCAAGCCTTTCCACTCCCAAAAACATGCACATGGAAGGAGCTGCTGCAAAACCGATGCTGTGCTCGCTGCTGCTCCTCCTGAAGCTCTGGCTGCTAAATCTGAGGCTTTCCTTCCAATTTCAAGCTGCAAAGCACTTGCTGAATTCCAGGGAAAGTCCGGGAGGCATTTGCTGTGCTAGCACACTTTCTTCTTCCTAGACAGAGTGGAAAAGCTTTTCCCTGCCGTGTAGGCGACAAGAGACGCATTAGACGGCGATCCGGAGCTGTCCGAAGGTAAGCGCCTGTTGCCGGCCTCTTTCGGCACAAGCCCCCGCTCCGGAGCGCACCGCGGCCGGCAGGATGCTCTCTGCCGGCGAAGGTGCCGCTTCTCCGGCAAGGAAGCCTCTGCCGCTTCTCCAGCACACGGAGAGCGTGCTAGCTGCTGAAACGTGAAGAAAGAAGCTGCAGAAGACTGGCACTGAGCGTGCAGCTTTCCAGCGGAGAGAAAAAGCTACTTTAACACTCTGCAAGCCTTTCCACTCCCAAAAACATGCACATGGAAGGAGCTGCTGCAAAACCGATGCTGTGCTCGCTGCTGCTCCTCCTGAAGCTCTGGCTGCTAAATCTGAGGCTTTCCTTCCAATTTCAAGCTGCAAGGCACTTGCTGAATTCCAGGGAAAGTCCGGGAGGCATTTGCTGTGCTGGCACACTTTCTCCTTCCTAGACAGAGTGGAAAAGCTTTTCCCTGCCGTGTAGGCGACAAGAGACGCATTAGACGGCGATCCGGAGCTGTCCGAAGGTAAGCGCCTGTTGCCGGCCTCTTTCGGCACAAGCCCCCGCTCCGGAGCGCACCGCGGCCGGCAGGATGCTCTCTGCCGCCGAAGGTGCCGCTTCTCCGGCAAGGAAGCCTCTGCCGCTTCTCCAGCACACGGAGAGCGTGCTAGCTGCTGAAACGTGAAGAAAGAAGCTGCAGAACACTGGCACTGAGCGTGCAGCTTTCCAGCGGAGAGAAAAAGCTACTTTAACACTCTGCAAGCCTTTAAACTCCCAAAAACATGCACATGGAAGGAGCTGCTGCAAAACCGATGCTGTGCTCGCTGCTGCTCCTCCTGAAGCTCTGGCTGCTAAATCTGAGGCTTTCCTTCCAATTTCAAGCTGCAAAGCACTTGCTGAATTCCAGGGAAAGTCCGGGAGGCATTTGCTGTGCTGGCACACTTTCTCCTTCCTAGACAGAGTGGAAAAGCTTTTCCCTGCCGTGTAGGCGACAAGAGACGCATTAGACGGCGATCCGGAGCTGTCCGAAGGTAAGCGCCTGTTGCCGGCCTCTTTCGGCACAAGCCCCCGCTCCGGAGCGCACCGCGGCCGGCAGGATGCTCTCTGCCGGCGAAGGTGCCGCTTCTCCGGCAAGGAAGCCTCTGCCGCTTCTCCAGCACACGGAGAGCGTGCTAGCTGCTGAAACGTGAAGAAAGAAGCTGCAGAAGACTGGCACTGAGCGTGCAGCTTTCCAGCGGAGAGAAAAAGCTACTTGAACACTCTGCAAGCCTTTCCACTCCCAAAAACATGCACATGGAAGGAGCTGCTGCAAAACCGATGCTGTGCTCGCTGCTGCTCCTCCTGAAGCTCTGGCTGCTAAATCTGAGGCTTTCCTTCTAATTTCAAGCTGCAAGGCACTTGCTGAATTGCAGGGAAAGTCCGGGAGGCATTTGCTGTGCTGGCACACTTTCTCCTTCCTAGACAGAGTGGAAAAGCTTTTCCCTGCCGTGTAGGCGACAAGAGACGCATTAGACGGCGATCCGGAGCTGTCCGAAGGTAAGCGCCTGTTGCCGGCCTCTTTCGGCACAAGCCCCCGCTCCGGAGCGCACCGCGGCCGGCAGGATGCTCTCTGCCGGCGAAGGTGCCGCTTCTCCGGCAAGGAAGCCTCTGCCGCTTCTCCAGCACACGGAGAGCGTGCTAGCTGCTGAAACGTGAAGAAAGAAGCTGCAGAACACTGGCACTGAGCGTGCAGCTTTCCAGCGGAGAGAAAAAGCTACTTTAACACTCTGCAAGCCTTTCAACTCCCAAAAACATGCACATGGAAGGAGCTGCTGCAAAAGCGATGCTGTGCTCGCTGCTGCTCCTCCTGAAGCTCTGGCTGCTAAATCTGAGGCTTTCCTTCCAATTTCAAGCTGCAAAGCACTTGCTGAATTGCAGGGAAAGTCCGGGAGGCATTTGCTGTGCTGGCACACTTTCTCCTTCCTAGACAGAGTGGAAAAGCTTTTCCCTGCCGTGTAGGCGACAAGAGACGCATTAGACGGCGATCCGGAGCTGTCCGAAGGTAAGCGCCTGTTGCCGGCCTCTTTCGGCACAAGCCCCCGCTCCGGAGCGCACCGCGGCCGGCAGGATGCTCTCTGCCGGTGAAGGTGCCGCTTCTCCGGCAAGGAAGCCTCTGCCGCTTCTCCAGCACACGGAGAGCGTGCTAGCTGCTGAAACGTGAAGAAAGAAGCTGTAGAAGACTGGCACTGAGCGTGCAGCTTTCCAGCGGAGAGAAAAAGCTACTTTAACACTCTGCAAGCCTTTCCACTCCCAAAAACATGCACATGGAAGGAGCTGCTGCAAAAGCGATGCTGTGCTCGCTGCTGCTCCTCCTGAAGCTCTGGCTGCTAAATCTGAGGCTTTCCTTCCAATTTCAAGCTGCAAAGCACTTGCTGAATTCCAGGGAAAGTCCGGGAGGCATTTGCTGTGCTGGCACACTTTCTCCTTCCTAGACAGAGTGGAAAAGCTTTTCCCTGCCGTGTAGGCGACAAGAGACGCATTAGACGGCGATCCGGAGCTGTCCGAAGGTAAGCGCCTGTTGCCGGCCTCTTTCGGCACAAGCCCCCGCTCCGGAGCGCACCGCGGCCGGCAGGATGCTCTCTGCCGGCGAAGGTGCCGCTTCTCCGGCAAGGAAGCCTCTGCCGCTTCTCCAGCACACGGAGAGCGTGCTAGCTGCTGAAACGTGAAGAAAGAAGCTGCAGAAGACTGGCACTGAGCGTGCAGCTTTCCAGCGGAGAGAAAAAGCTACTTTAACACTCTGCAAGCCTTTCCACTCCCAAAAACATGCACATGGAAGGAGCTGCTGCAAAAGCGATGCTGTGCTCGCTGCTGCTCCTCCTGAAGCTCTGGCTGCTAAATCTGAGGCTTTCCTTCCAATTTCAAGCTGCAAAGCACTTGCTGAATTCCAGGGAAAGTCCGGGAGGCATTTGCTGTGCTGGCACACTTTCTCCTTCCTAGACAGAGTGGAAAAGCTTTTCCCTGCCGTGTAGGCGACAAGAGACGCATTAGACGGCGATCCGGAGCTGTCCGAAGGTAAGCGCCTGTTGCCGGCCTCTTTCGGCACAAGCCCCCGCTCCGGAGCGCACCGCGGCCGGCAGGATGCTCTCTGCCGGCGAAGGTGCCGCTTCTCCGGCAAGGAAGCCTCTGCCGCTTCTCCAGCACACGGAGAGCGTGCTAGCTGCTGAAACGTGAAGAAAGAAGCTGCAGAAGACTGGCACTGAGCGTGCAGCTTTCCAGCGGAGAGAAAAAGCTACTTTAACACTCTGCAAGCCTTTCCACTCCCAAAAACATGCACATGGAAGGAGATGCTGCAAAACCGATGCTGTGCTCGCTGCTGCTCCTCCTGAAGCTCTGGCTGCTAAATCTGAGGCTTTCCTTCCAATTTCAAGCTGCAAAGCACTTGCTGAATTCCAGGGAAAGTCCGGGAGGCATTTGCTGTGCTGGCACACTTTCTCCTTCCTAGACAGAGTGGAAAAGCTTTTCCCTGCCGTGTAGGCGACAAGAGACGCATTAGACGGCGATCCGGAGCTGTCCGAAGGTAAGCGCCTGTTGCCGGCCTCTTTCGGCACAAGCCCCCGCTCCGGAGCGCACCGCGGCCGGCAGGATGCTCTCTGCCGGCGAAGGTGCCGCTTCTCCGGCAAGGAAGCCTCTGCCGCTTCTCCAGCACACGGAGAGCGTGCTAGCTGCTGAAACGTGAAGAAAGAAGCTGCAGAACACTGGCACTGAGCGTGCAGCTTTCCAGCGGAGAGAAAAAGCTACTTTAACACTCTGCAAGCCTTTCCACTCCCAAAAACATGCACATGGAAGGAGCTGCTGCAAAACCGATGCTGTGCTCGCTGCTGCTCCTCCTGAAGCTCTGGCTGCTAAATCTGAGGCTTTCCTTCCAATTTCAAGCTGCAAAGCACTTGCTGAATTCCAGGGAAAGTCCGGGAGGCATTTGCTGTGCTGGCACACTTTCTCCTTCCTAGACAGAGTGGAAAAGCTTTTCCCTGCCGTGTAGGCGACAAGAGACGCATTAGACGGCGATCCGGAGCTGTCCGAAGGTAAGCGCCTGTTGCCGGCCTCTTTCGGCACAAGCCCCCGCTCCGGAGCGCACCGCGGCCGGCAGGATGCTCTCTGCCGGCGAAGGTGCCGCTTCTCCGGCAAGGAAGCCTCTGCCGCTTCTCCAGCACACGGAGAGCGTGCTAGCTGCTGAAACGTGAAGAAAGAAGCTGCAGAACACTGGCACTGAGCGTGCAGCTTTCCAGCGGAGAGAAAAAGCTACTTTAACACTCTGCAAGCCTTTCCACTCCCAAAAACATGCACATGGAAGGAGCTGCTGCAAAACCGATGCTGTGCTCGCTGCTGCTCCTCCTGAAGCTCTGGCTGCTAAATCTGAGGCTTTCCTTCCAATTTCAAGCTGCAAAGCACTTGCTGAATTCCAGGGAAAGTCCGGGAGGCATTTGCTGTGCTGGCACACTTTCTTCTTCCTAGACAGAGTGGAAAAGCTTTTCCCTGCCGTGTAGGCGACAAGAGACGCATTAGACGGCGATCCGGAGCTGTCCGAAGGTAAGCGCCTGTTGCCGGCCTCTTTCGGCACAAGCCCCCGCTCCGGAGCGCACCGCAGCCGGCAGGATGCTCTCTGCCGGCGAAGGTGCCGCTTCTCCGGCAAGGAAGCCTCTGCCGCTTCTCCAGCACACGGAGAGCGTGCTAGCTGCTGAAACGTGAAGAAAGAAGCTGCAGAAGACTGGCACTGAGCGTGCAGCTTTCCAGCGGAGAGAAAAAGCTACTTGAACACTCTGCAAGCCTTTCCACTCCCAAAAACATGCACATGGAAGGAGCTGCTGCAAAACCGATGCTGTGCTCGCTGCTGCTCCTCCTGAAGCTCTGGCTGCTAAATCTGAGGCTTTCCTTCTAATTTCAAGCTGCAAAGCACTTGCTGAATTCCAGGGAAAGTCCGGGAGGCATTTGCTGTGCTAGCACACTTTCTTCTTCCTAGACAGAGTGGAAAAGCTTTTCCCTGCCGTGTAGGCGACAAGAGACGCATTAGACGGCGATCCGGAGCTGTCCGAAGGTAAGCGCCTGTTGCCGGCCTCTTTCGGCACAAGCCCCCGCTCCGGAGCGCACCGCGGCCGGCAGGATGCTCTCTGCCGGCGAAGGTGCCGCTTCTCCGGCAAGGAAGCCTCTGCCGCTTCTCCAGCACACGGAGAGCGTGCTAGCTGCTGAAACGTGAAGAAAGAAGCTGCAGAACACTGGCACTGAGCGTGCAGCTTTCCAGCGGAGAGAAAAAGCTACTTTAACACTCTGCAAGCCTTTCCACTCCCAAAAACATGCACATGGAAGGAGCTGCTGCAAAACCGATGCTGTGCTCGCTGCTGCTCCTCCTGAAGCTCTGGCTGCTAAATCTGAGGCTTTCCTTCCAATTTCAAGCTGCAAAGCACTTGCTGAATTGCAGGGAAAGTCCGGGAGGCATTTGCTGTGCTGGCACACTTTCTCCTTCCTAGACAGAGTGGAAAAGCTTTTCCCTGCCGTGTAGGCGACAAGAGACGCATTAGACGGCGATCCGGAGCTGTCCGAAGGTAAGCGCCTGTTGCCGGCCTCTTTCGGCACAAGCCCCCGCTCCGGAGCGCACCGCGGCCGGCAGGATGCTCTCTGCCGGCGAAGGTGCCGCTTCTCCGGCAAGGAAGCCTCTGCCGCTTCTCCAGCACACGGAGAGCGTGCTAGCTGCTGAAACGTGAAGAAAGAAGCTGCAGAAGACTGGCACTGAGCGTGCAGCTTTCCAGCGGAGAGAAAAAGCTACTTTAACACTCTGCAAGCCTTTCCACTCCCAAAAACATGCACATGGAAGGAGCTGCTGCAAAACCGATGCTGTGCTCGCTGCTGCTCCTCCTGAAGCTCTGGCTGCTAAATCTGAGGCTTTCCTTCCAATTTCAAGCTGCAAAGTACTTGCTGAATTCCAGGGAAAGTCCGGGAGGCATTTGCTGTGCTGGCACACTTTCTCCTTCCTAGACAGAGTGGAAAAGCTTTTCCCTGCCGTGTAGGCGACAAGAGACGCATTAGACGGCGATCCGGAGCTGTCCGAAGGTAAGCGCCTGTTGCCGGCCTCTTTCGGCACAAGCCCCCGCTCCGGAGCGCACCGCGGCCGGCAGGATGCTCTCTGCCGGCGAAGGTGCCGCTTCTCCGGCAAGGAAGCCTCTGCCGCTTCTCCAGCACACGGAGAGCGTGCTAGCTGCTGAAACGTGAAGAAAGAAGCTGCAGAAGACTGGCACTGAGCGTGCAGCTTTCCAGCGGAGAGAAAAAGCTACTTGAACACTCTGCAAGCCTTTCCACTCCCAAAAACATGCACATGGAAGGAGCTGCTGCAAAACCGATGCTGTGCTCGCTGCTGCTCCTCCTGAAGCTCTGGCTGCTAAATCTGAGGCTTTCCTTCCAATTTCAAGCTGCAAAGCACTTGCTGAATTCCAGGGAAAGTCCGGGAGGCATTTGCTGTGCTAGCACACTTTCTTCTTCCTAGACAGAGTGGAAAAGCTTTTCCCTGCCGTGTAGGCGACAAGAGACGCATTAGACGGCGATCCGGAGCTGTCCGAAGGTAAGCGCCTGTTGCCGGCCTCTTTCGGCACAAGCCCCCGCTCCGGAGCGCACCGCGGCCGGCAGGATGCTCTCTGCCGGCGAAGGTGCCGCTTCTCCGGCAAGGAAGCCTCTGCCGCTTCTCCAGCACACGGAGAGCGTGCTAGCTGCTGAAACGTGAAGAAAGAAGCTGCAGAAGACTGGCACTGAGCGTGCAGCTTTCCAGCGGAGAGAAAAAGCTACTTTAACACTCTGCAAGCCTTTCCACTCCCAAAAACATGCACATGGAAGGAGCTGCTGCAAAACCGATGCTGTGCTCGCTGCTGCTCCTCCTGAAGCTCTGGCTGCTAAATCTGAGGCTTTCCTTCCAATTTCAAGCTGCAAGGCACTTGCTGAATTCCAGGGAAAGTCCGGGAGGCATTTGCTGTGCTGGCACACTTTCTCCTTCCTAGACAGAGTGGAAAAGCTTTTCCCTGCCGTGTAGGCGACAAGAGACGCATTAGACGGCGATCCGGAGCTGTCCGAAGGTAAGCGCCTGTTGCCGGCCTCTTTCGGCACAAGCCCCCGCTCCGGAGCGCACCGCGGCCGGCAGGATGCTCTCTGCCGGCGAAGGTGCCGCTTCTCCGGCAAGGAAGCCTCTGCCGCTTCTCCAGCACACGGAGAGCGTGCTAGCTGCTGAAACGTGAAGAAAGAAGCTGCAGAACACTGGCACTGAGCGTGCAGCTTTCCAGCGGAGAGAAAAAGCTACTTTAACACTCTGCAAGCCTTTAAACTCCCAAAAACATGCACATGGAAGGAGCTGCTGCAAAACCGATGCTGTGCTCGCTGCTGCTCCTCCTGAAGCTCTGGCTGCTAAATCTGAGGCTTTCCTTCCAATTTCAAGCTGCAAAGCACTTGCTGAATTCCAGGGAAAGTCCGGGAGGCATTTGCTGTGCTGGCACACTTTCTCCTTCCTAGACAGAGTGGAAAAGCTTTTCCCTGCCGTGTAGGCGACAAGAGACGCATTAGACGGCGATCCGGAGCTGTCCGAAGGTAAGCGCCTGTTGCCGGCCTCTTTCGGCACAAGCCCCCGCTCCGGAGCGCACCGCGGCCGGCAGGATGCTCTCTGCCGGCGAAGGTGCCGCTTCTCCGGCAAGGAAGCCTCTGCCGCTTCTCCAGCACACGGAGAGCGTGCTAGCTGCTGAAACGTGAAGAAAGAAGCTGCAGAAGACTGGCACTGAGCGTGCAGCTTTCCAGCGGAGAGAAAAAGCTACTTGAACACTCTGCAAGCCTTTCCACTCCCAAAAACATGCACATGGAAGGAGCTGCTGCAAAACCGATGCTGTGCTCGCTGCTGCTCCTCCTGAAGCTCTGGCTGCTAAATCTGAGGCTTTCCTTCTAATTTCAAGCTGCAAGGCACTTGCTGAATTCCAGGGAAAGTCCGGGAGGCATTTGCTGTGCTGGCACACTTTCTCCTTCCTAGACAGAGTGGAAAAGCTTTTCCCTGCCGTGTAGGCGACAAGAGACGCATTAGACGGCGATCCGGAGCTGTCCGAAGGTAAGCGCCTGTTGCCGGCCTCTTTCGGCACAAGCCCCCGCTCCGGAGCGCACCGCGGCCGGCAGGATGCTCTCTGCCGGCGAAGGTGCCGCTTCTCCGGCAAGGAAGCCTCTGCCGCTTCTCCAGCACACGGAGAGCGTGCTAGCTGCTGAAACGTGAAGAAAGAAGCTGCAGAACACTGGCACTGAGCGTGCAGCTTTCCAGCGGAGAGAAAAAGCTACTTTAACACTCTGCAAGCCTTTCCACTCCCAAAAACATGCACATGGAAGGAGCTGCTGCAAAAGCGATGCTGTGCTCGCTGCTGCTCCTCCTGAAGCTCTGGCTGCTAAATCTGAGGCTTTCCTTCCAATTTCAAGCTGCAAAGCACTTGCTGAATTGCAGGGAAAGTCCGGGAGGCATTTGCTGTGCTGGCACACTTTCTCCTTCCTAGACAGAGTGGAAAAGCTTTTCCCTGCCGTGTAGGCGACAAGAGACGCATTAGACGGCGATCCGGAGCTGTCCGAAGGTAAGCGCCTGTTGCCGGCCTCTTTCGGCACAAGCCCCCGCTCCGGAGCGCACCGCGGCCGGCAGGATGCTCTCTGCCGGCGAAGGTGCCGCTTCTCCGGCAAGGAAGCCTCTGCCGCTTCTCCAGCACACGGAGAGCGTGCTAGCTGCTGAAACGTGAAGAAAGAAGCTGCAGAACACTGGCACTGAGCGTGCAGCTTTCCAGCGGAGAGAAAAAGCTACTTTAACACTCTGCAAGCCTTTCCACTCCCAAAAACATGCACATGGAAGGAGCTGCTGCAAAACCGATGCTGTGCTCGCTGCTGCTCCTCCTGAAGCTCTGGCTGCTAAATCTGAGGCTTTCCTTCCAATTTCAAGCTGCAAAGTACTTGCTGAATTCCAGGGAAAGTCCGGGAGGCATTTGCTGTGCTGGCACACTTTCTCCTTCCTAGACAGAGTGGAAAAGCTTTTCCCTGCCGTGTAGGCGACAAGAGACGCATTAGACGGCGATCCGGAGCTGTCCGAAGGTAAGCGCCTGTTGCCGGCCTCTTTCGGCACAAGCCCCCGCTCCGGAGCGCACCGCGGCCGGCAGGATGCTCTCTGCCGGCGAAGGTGCCGCTTCTCCGGCAAGGAAGCCTCTGCCGCTTCTCCAGCACACGGAGAGCGTGCTAGCTGCTGAAACGTGAAGAAAGAAGCTGCAGAAGACTGGCACTGAGCGTGCAGCTTTCCAGCGGAGAGAAAAAGCTACTTGAACACTCTGCAAGCCTTTCCACTCCCAAAAACATGCACATGGAAGGAGCTGCTGCAAAACCGATGCTGTGCTCGCTGCTGCTCCTCCTGAAGCTCTGGCTGCTAAATCTGAGGCTTTCCTTCCAATTTCAAGCTGCAAAGCACTTGCTGAATTCCAGGGAAAGTCCGGGAGGCATTTGCTGTGCTAGCACACTTTCTTCTTCCTAGACAGAGTGGAAAAGCTTTTCCCTGCCGTGTAGGCGACAAGAGACGCATTAGACGGCGATCCGGAGCTGTCCGAAGGTAAGCGCCTGTTGCCGGCCTCTTTCGGCACAAGCCCCCGCTCCGGAGCGCACCGCGGCCGGCAGGATGCTCTCTGCCGGCGAAGGTGCCGCTTCTCCGGCAAGGAAGCCTCTGCCGCTTCTCCAGCACACGGAGAGCGTGCTAGCTGCTGAAACGTGAAGAAAGAAGCTGCAGAAGACTGGCACTGAGCGTGCAGCTTTCCAGCGGAGAGAAAAAGCTACTTTAACACTCTGCAAGCCTTTCCACTCCCAAAAACATGCACATGGAAGGAGCTGCTGCAAAACCGATGCTGTGCTCGCTGCTGCTCCTCCTGAAGCTCTGGCTGCTAAATCTGAGGCTTTCCTTCCAATTTCAAGCTGCAAGGCACTTGCTGAATTCCAGGGAAAGTCCGGGAGGCATTTGCTGTGCTGGCACACTTTCTCCTTCCTAGACAGAGTGGAAAAGCTTTTCCCTGCCGTGTAGGCGACAAGAGACGCATTAGACGGCGATCCGGAGCTGTCCGAAGGTAAGCGCCTGTTGCCGGCCTCTTTCGGCACAAGCCCCCGCTCCGGAGCGCACCGCGGCCGGCAGGATGCTCTCTGCCGCCGAAGGTGCCGCTTCTCCGGCAAGGAAGCCTCTGCCGCTTCTCCAGCACACGGAGAGCGTGCTAGCTGCTGAAACGTGAAGAAAGAAGCTGCAGAACACTGGCACTGAGCGTGCAGCTTTCCAGCGGAGAGAAAAAGCTACTTTAACACTCTGCAAGCCTTTAAACTCCCAAAAACATGCACATGGAAGGAGCTGCTGCAAAACCGATGCTGTGCTCGCTGCTGCTCCTCCTGAAGCTCTGGCTGCTAAATCTGAGGCTTTCCTTCCAATTTCAAGCTGCAAAGCACTTGCTGAATTCCAGGGAAAGTCCGGGAGGCATTTGCTGTGCTGGCACACTTTCTCCTTCCTAGACAGAGTGGAAAAGCTTTTCCCTGCCGTGTAGGCGACAAGAGACGCATTAGACGGCGATCCGGAGCTGTCCGAAGGTAAGCGCCTGTTGCCGGCCTCTTTCGGCACAAGCCCCCGCTCCGGAGCGCACCGCGGCCGGCAGGATGCTCTCTGCCGGTGAAGGTGCCGCTTCTCCGGCAAGGAAGCCTCTGCCGCTTCTCCAGCACACGGAGAGCGTGCTAGCTGCTGAAACGTGAAGAAAGAAGCTGCAGAAGACTGGCACTGAGCGTGCAGCTTTCCAGCGGAGAGAAAAAGCTACTTTAACACTCTGCAAGCCTTTCAACTCCCAAAAAGATGCACATGGAAGGAGCTGCTGCAAAAGCGATGCTGTGCTCGCTGCTGCTCCTCCTGAAGCTCTGGCTGCTAAATCTGAGGCTTTCCTTCCAATTTCAAGCTGCAAAGCACTTGCTGAATTCCAGGGAAAGTCCGGGAGGCATTTGCTGTGCTGGCACACTTTCTCCTTCCTAGACAGAGTGGAAAAGCTTTTCCCTGCCGTGTAGGCGACAAGAGACGCATTAGACGGCGATCCGGAGCTGTCCGAAGGTAAGCGCCTGTTGCCGGCCTCTTTCGGCACAAGCCCCCGCTCCGGAGCGCACCGCGGCCGGCAGGATGCTCTCTGCCGGCGAAGGTGCCGCTTCTCCGGCAAGGAAGCCTCTGCCGCTTCTCCAGCACACGGAGAGCGTGCTAGCTGCTGAAACGTGAAGAAAGAAGCTGCAGAAGACTGGCACTGAGCGTGCAGCTTTCCAGCGGAGAGAAAAAGCTACTTGAACACTCTGCAAGCCTTTCCACTCCCAAAAACATGCACATGGAAGGAGCTGCTGCAAAACCGATGCTGTGCTCGCTGCTGCTCCTCCTGAAGCTCTGGCTGCTAAATCTGAGGCTTTCCTTCTAATTTCAAGCTGCAAGGCACTTGCTGAATTCCAGGGAAAGTCCGGGAGGCATTTGCTGTGCTGGCACACTTTCTCCTTCCTAGACAGAGTGGAAAAGCTTTTCCCTGCCGTGTAGGCGACAAGAGACGCATTAGACGGCGATCCGGAGCTGTCCGAAGGTAAGCGCCTGTTGCCGGCCTCTTTCGGCACAAGCCCCCGCTCCGGAGCGCACCGCGGCCGGCAGGATGCTCTCTGCCGGCGAAGGTGCCGCTTCTCCGGCAAGGAAGCCTCTGCCGCTTCTCCAGCACACGGAGAGCGTGCTAGCTGCTGAAACGTGAAGAAAGAAGCTGCAGAACACTGGCACTGAGCGTGCAGCTTTCCAGCGGAGAGAAAAAGCTACTTTAACACTCTGCAAGCCTTTCAACTCCCAAAAACATGCACATGGAAGGAGCTGCTGCAAAAGCGATGCTGTGCTCGCTGCTGCTCCTCCTGAAGCTCTGGCTGCTAAATCTGAGGCTTTCCTTCCAATTTCAAGCTGCAAAGCACTTGCTGAATTGCAGGGAAAGTCCGGGAGGCATTTGCTGTGCTGGCACACTTTCTCCTTCCTAGACAGAGTGGAAAAGCTTTTCCCTGCCGTGTAGGCGACAAGAGACGCATTAGACGGCGATCCGGAGCTGTCCGAAGGTAAGCGCCTGTTGCCGGCCTCTTTCGGCACAAGCCCCCGCTCCGGAGCGCACCGCGGCCGGCAGGATGCTCTCTGCCGGTGAAGGTGCCGCTTCTCCGGCAAGGAAGCCTCTGCCGCTTCTCCAGCACACGGAGAGCGTGCTAGCTGCTGAAACGTGAAGAAAGAAGCTGCAGAAGACTGGCACTGAGCGTGCAGCTTTCCAGCGGAGAGAAAAAGCTACTTTAACACTCTGCAAGCCTTTCCACTCCCAAAAACATGCACATGGAAGGAGCTGCTGCAAAAGCGATGCTGTGCTCGCTGCTGCTCCTCCTGAAGCTCTGGCTGCTAAATCTGAGGCTTTCCTTCCAATTTCAAGCTGCAAAGCACTTGCTGAATTCCAGGGAAAGTCCGGGAGGCATTTGCTGTGCTGGCACACTTTCTCCTTCCTAGACAGAGTGGAAAAGCTTTTCCCTGCCGTGTAGGCGACAAGAGACGCATTAGACGGCGATCCGGAGCTGTCCGAAGGTAAGCGCCTGTTGCCGGCCTCTTTCGGCACAAGCCCCCGCTCCGGAGCGCACCGCGGCCGGCAGGATGCTCTCTGCCGGCGAAGGTGCCGCTTCTCCGGCAAGGAAGCCTCTGCCGCTTCTCCAGCACACGGAGAGCGTGCTAGCTGCTGAAACGTGAAGAAAGAAGCTGCAGAAGACTGGCACTGAGCGTGCAGCTTTCCAGCGGAGAGAAAAAGCTACTTGAACACTCTGCAAGCCTTTCCACTCCCAAAAACATGCACATGGAAGGAGCTGCTACAAAAGCGATGCTGTGCTCGCTGCTGCTCCTCCTGAAGCTCTGGCTGCTAAATCTGAGCCTTTCCTTCCAATTTCAAGCTGCAAAGCACTTGCTGAATTCCAGGGAAAGTCCGGGAGGCATTTGCTGTGCTGGCACACTTTCTCCTTCCTAGACAGAGTGGAAAAGCTTTTCCCTGCCGTGTAGGCGACAAGAGACGCATTAGACGGCGATCCGGAGCTGTCCGAAGGTAAGCGCCTGTTGCCGGCCTCTTTCGGCACAAGCCCCCGCTCCGGAGCGCACCGCGGCCGGCAGGATGCTCTCTGCCGGCGAAGGTGCCGCTTCTCCGGCAAGGAAGCCTCTGCCGCTTCTCCAGCACACGGAGAGCGTGCTAGTTGCTGAAACGTGAAGAAAGAAGCTGCAGAAGACTGGCACTCAGCGTGCAGCTTTCCAGCGGAGAGAAAAAGCTACTTTAACACTCTGCAAGCCTTTCCACTCCCAAAAACATGCACATGGAAGGAGCTGCTGCAAAACCGATGCTGTGCTCGCTGCTGCTCCTCCTGAAGCTCTGGCTGCTAAATCTGAGGCTTTCCTTCCAATTTCAAGCTGCAAAGCACTTGCTGAATTCCAGGGAAAGTCCGGGAGGCATTTGCTGTGCTAGCACACTTTCTTCTTCCTAGACAGAGTGGAAAAGCTTTTCCCTGCCGTGTAGGCGACAAGAGACGCATTAGACGGCGATCCGGAGCTGTCCGAAGGTAAGCGCCTGTTGCCGGCCTCTTTCGGCACAAGCCCCCGCTCCGGAGCGCACCGCGGCCGGCAGGATGCTCTCTGCCGGCGAAGGTGCCGCTTCTCCGGCAAGGAAGCCTCTGCCGCTTCTCCAGCACACGGAGAGCGTGCTAGCTGCTGAAACGTGAAGAAAGAAGCTGCAGAAGACTGGCACTGAGCGTGCAGCTTTCCAGCGGAGAGAAAAAGCTACTTGAACACTCTGCAAGCCTTTCCACTCCCAAAAACATGCACATGGAAGGAGCTGCTGCAAAACCGATGCTGTGCTCGCTGCTGCTCCTCCTGAAGCTCTGGCTGCTAAATCTGAGGCTTTCCTTCCAATTTCAAGCTGCAAAGCACTTGCTGAATTCCAGGGAAAGTCCGGGAGGCATTTGCTGTGCTAGCACACTTTCTTCTTCCTAGACAGAGTGGAAAAGCTTTTCCCTGCCGTGTAGGCGACAAGAGACGCATTAGACGGCGATCCGGAGCTGTCCGAAGGTAAGCGCCTGTTGCCGGCCTCTTTCGGCACAAGCCCCCGCTCCGGAGCGCACCGCGGCCGGCAGGATGCTCTCTGCCGGCGAAGGTGCCGCTTCTCCGGCAAGGAAGCCTCTGCCGCTTCTCCAGCACACGGAGAGCGTGCTAGCTGCTGAAACGTGAAGAAAGAAGCTGCAGAAGACTGGCACTGAGCGTGCAGCTTTCCAGCGGAGAGAAAAAGCTACTTTAACACTCTGCAAGCCTTTCCACTCCCAAAAACATGCACATGGAAGGAGCTGCTGCAAAACCGATGCTGTGCTCGCTGCTGCTCCTCCTGAAGCTCTGGCTGCTAAATCTGAGGCTTTCCTTCCAATTTCAAGCTGCAAAGTACTTGCTGAATTCCAGGGAAAGTCCGGGAGGCATTTGCTGTGCTGGCACACTTTCTCCTTCCTAGACAGAGTGGAAAAGCTTTTCCCTGCCGTGTAGGCGACAAGAGACGCATTAGACGGCGATCCGGAGCTGTCCGAAGGTAAGCGCCTGTTGCCGGCCTCTTTCGGCGCAAGCCCCCGCTCCGGAGCGCACCGCGGCCGGCAGGATGCTCTCTGCCGGCGAAGGTGCCGCTTCTCCGGCAAGGAAGCCTCTGCCGCTTCTCCAGCACACGGAGAGCGTGCTAGCTGCTGAAACGTGAAGAAAGAAGCTGCAGAAGACTGGCACTGAGCGTGCAGCTTTCCAGCGGAGAGAAAAAGCTACTTTAACACTCTGCAAGCCTTTCCACTCCCAAAAACATGCACATGGAAGGAGCTGCTGCAAAACCGATGCTGTGCTCGCTGCTGCTCCTCCTGAAGCTCTGGCTGCTAAATCTGAGGCTTTCCTTCCAATTTCAAGCTGCAAAGTACTTGCTGAATTCCAGGGAAAGTCCGGGAGGCATTTGCTGTGCTGGCACACTTTCTCCTTCCTAGACAGAGTGGAAAAGCTTTTCCCTGCCGTGTAGGCGACAAGAGACGCATTAGACGGCGATCCGGAGCTGTCCGAAGGTAAGCGCCTGTTGCCGGCCTCTTTCGGCACAAGCCCCCGCTCCGGAGCGCACCGCGGCCGGCAGGATGCTCTCTGCCGGCGAAGGTGCCGCTTCTCCGGCAAGGAAGCCTCTGCCGCTTCTCCAGCACACGGAGAGCGTGCTAGCTGCTGAAACGTGAAGAAAGAAGCTGCAGAACACTGGCACTGAGCGTGCAGCTTTCCAGCGGAGAGAAAAAGCTACTTGAACACTCTGCAAGCCTTTCCACTCCCAAAAACATGCACATGGAAGGAGCTGCTGCAAAACCGATGCTGTGCTCGCTGCTGCTCCTCCTGAAGCTCTGGCTGCTAAATCTGAGGCTTTCCTTCCAATTTCAAGCTGCAAAGTACTTGCTGAATTCCAGGGAAAGTCCGGGAGGCATTTGCTGTGCTGGCACACTTTCTCCTTCCTAGACAGAGTGGAAAAGCTTTTCCCTGCCGTGTAGGCGACAAGAGACGCATTAGACGGCGATCCGGAGCTGTCCGAAGGTAAGCGCCTGTTGCCGGCCTCTTTCGGCACAAGCCCCCGCTCCGGAGCGCACCGCGGCCGGCAGGATGCTCTCTGCCGGCGAAGGTGCCGCTTCTCCGGCAAGGAAGCCTCTGCCGCTTCTCCAGCACACGGAGAGCGTGCTAGCTGCTGAAACGTGAAGAAAGAAGCTGCAGAAGACTGGCACTGAGCGTGCAGCTTTCCAGCGGAGAGAAAAAGCTACTTGAACACTCTGCAAGCCTTTCCACTCCCAAAAACATGCACATGGAAGGAGCTGCTGCAAAACCGATGCTGTGCTCGCTGCTGCTCCTCCTGAAGCTCTGGCTGCTAAATCTGAGGCTTTCCTTCCAATTTCAAGCTGCAAAGCACTTGCTGAATTCCAGGGAAAGTCCGGGAGGCATTTACTGTGCTGGCACACTTTCTCCTTCCTAGACAGAGTGGCAAAGCTTTTCCCTGCCGTGTAGGCGACAAGAGACGCATTAGACGGCGATCCGGAGCTGTCCGAAGGTAAGCGCCTGTTGCCGGCCTCTTTCGGCACAAGCCCCCGCTCCGGAGCGCACCGCGGCCGGCAGGATGCTCTCTGCCGGCGAAGGTGCCGCTTCTCCGGCAAGGAAGCCTCTGCCGCTTCTCCTGCACACGGAGAGCGTGCTAGCTGCTGAAACGTGAAGAAAGAAGCTGCAGAAGACTGGCACTGAGCGTGCAGCTTTCCAGCGGAGAGAAAAAGCTACTTTAACACTCTGCAAGCCTTTCCACTCCCAAAAACATGCACATGGAAGGAGCTGCTGCAAAACCGATGCTGTGCTCGCTGCTGCTCCTCCTGAAGCTCTGGCTGCTAAATCTGAGGCTTTCCTTCCAATTTCAAGCTGCAAAGTACTTGCTGAATTCCAGGGAAAGTCCGGGAGGCATTTGCTGTGCTGGCACACTTTCTCCTTCCTAGACAGAGTGGAAAAGCTTTTCCCTGCCGTGTAGGCGACAAGAGACGCATTAGACGGCGATCCGGAGCTGTCCGAAGGTAAGCGCCTGTTGCCGGCCTCTTTCGGCACAAGCCCCCGCTCCGGAGCGCACCGCGGCCGGCAGGATGCTCTCTGCCGGCGAAGGTGCCGCTTCTCCGGCAAGGAAGCCTCTGCCGCTTTTCCAGCACACGGAGAGCGTGCTAGCTGCTGAAACGTGAAGAAAGAAGCTGCAGAAGACTGGCACTCAGCGTGCAGCTTTCCAGCGGAGAGAAAAAGCTACTTTAACACTCTGCAAGCCTTTCCACTCCCAAAAACATGCACATGGAAGGAGCTGCTGCAAAACCGATGCTGTGCTCGCTGCTGCTCCTCCTGAAGCTCTGGCTGCTAAATCTGAGGCTTTCCTTCCAATTTCAAGCTGCAAAGTACTTGCTGAATTCCAGGGAAAGTCCGGGAGGCATTTGCTGTGCTGGCACACTTTCTCCTTCCTAGACAGAGTGGAAAAGCTTTTCCCTGCCGTGTAGGCGACAAGAGACGCATTAGACGGCGATCCGGAGCTGTCCGAAGGTAAGCGCCTGTTGCCGGCCTCTTTCGGCACAAGCCCCCGCTCCGGAGCGCACCGCGGCCGGCAGGATGCTCTCTGCCGGCGAAGGTGCCGCTTCTCCGGCAAGGAAGCCTCTGCCGCTTCTCCAGCACACGGAGAGCGTGCTAGCTGCTGAAACGTGAAGAAAGAAGCTGCAGAACACTGGCACTGAGCGTGCAGCTTTCCAGCGGAGAGAAAAAGCTACTTGAACACTCTGCAAGCCTTTCCACTCCCAAAAACATGCACATGGAAGGAGCTGCTGCAAAACCGATGCTGTGCTCGCTGCTGCTCCTCCTGAAGCTCTGGCTGCTAAATCTGAGGCTTTCCTTCCAATTTCAAGCTGCAAAGCACTTGCTGAATTCCAGGGAAAGTCCGGGAGGCATTTGCTGTGCTGGCACACTTTCTCCTTCCTAGACAGAGTGGAAAAGCTTTTCCCTGCCGTGTAGGCGACAAGAGACGCATTAGACGGCGATCCAGAGCTGTCCGAAGGTAAGCGCCTGTTGCCGGCCTCTTTCGGCACAAGCCCCCGCTCCGGAGCGCACCGCGGCCGGCAGGATGCTCTCTGCCGGCGAAGGTGCCGCTTCTCCGGCAAGGAAGCCTCTGCCGCTTCTCCAGCACACGGAGAGCGTGCTAGCTGCTGAAACGTGAAGAAAGAAGCTGCAGAACACTGGCACTGAGCGTGCAGCTTTCCAGCGGAGAGAAAAAGCTACTTGAACACTCTGCAAGCCTTTCC
Organism: Fringilla coelebs; assembly: GCF_963513975.1. NCBI lineage: Eukaryota > Metazoa > Chordata > Aves > Passeriformes > Fringillidae > Fringilla > Fringilla coelebs. The sequence goes on along the minus strand of NW_028167482.1, from coordinate 942,446 downwards.
ACTCCCAAAAACATGCACATGGAAGGAGCTGCTGCAAAACCGATGCTGTGCTCGCTGCTGCTCCTCCTGAAGCTCTGGCTGCTAAATCTGAGGCTTTCCTTCCAATTTCAAGCTGCAAAGCACTTGCTGAATTCCAGGGAAAGTCCGGGAGGCATTTGCTGTGCTAGCACACTTTCTTCTTCCTAGACAGAGTGGAAAAGCTTTTCCCTGCCGTGTAGGCGACAAGAGACGCATTAGACGGCGATCCGGAGCTGTCCGAAGGTAAGCGCCTGTTGCCGGCCTCTTTCGGCACAAGCCCCCGCTCCGGAGCGCACCGCGGCCGGCAGGATGCTCTCTGCCGGCGAAGGTGCCGCTTCTCCGGCAAGGAAGCCTCTGCCGCTTCTCCAGCACACGGAGAGCGTGCTAGCTGCTGAAACGTGAAGAAAGAAGCTGCAGAACACTGGCACTGAGCGTGCAGCTTTCCAGCGGAGAGAAAAAGCTACTTGAACACTCTGCAAGCCTTTCCACTCCCAAAAACATGCACATGGAAGGAGCTGCTGCAAAAGCGATGCTGTGCTCGCTGCTGCTCCTCCTGAAGCTCTGGCTGCTAAATCTGAGGCTTTCCTTCCAATTTCAAGCTGCAAAGTACTTGCTGAATTCCAGGGAAAGTCCGGGAGGCATTTGCTGTGCTGGCACACTTTCTCCTTCCTAGACAGAGTGGAAAAGCTTTTCCCTGCCGTGTAGGCGACAAGAGACGCATTAGACGGCGATCCGGAGCTGTCCGAAGGTAAGCGCCTGTTGCCGGCCTCTTTCGGCACAAGCCCCCGCTCCGGAGCGCACCGCGGCCGGCAGGATGCTCTCTGCCGGCGAAGGTGCCGCTTCTCCGGCAAGGAAGCCTCTGCCGCTTCTCCAGCACACGGAGAGCGTGCTAGCTGCTGAAACGTGAAGAAAGAAGCTGCAGAAGACTGGCACTGAGCGTGCAGCTTTCCAGCGGAGAGAAAAAGCTACTTGAACACTCTGCAAGCCTTTCCACTCCCAAAAACATGCACATGGAAGGAGCTGCTGCAAAACCGATGCTGTGCTCGCTGCTGCTCCTCCTGAAGCTCTGGCTGCTAAATCTGAGGCTTTCCTTCCAATTTCAAGCTGCAAAGCACTTGCTGAATTCCAGGGAAAGTCCGGGAGGCATTTGCTGTGCTAGCACACTTTCTTCTTCCTAGACAGAGTGGAAAAGCTTTTCCCTGCCGTGTAGGCGACAAGAGACGCATTAGACGGCGATCCGGAGCTGTCCGAAGGTAAGCGCCTGTTGCCGGCCTCTTTCGGCACAAGCCCCCGCTCCGGAGCGCACCGCGGCCGGCAGGATGCTCTCTGCCGGCGAAGGTGCCGCTTCTCCGGCAAGGAAGCCTCTGCCGCTTCTCCAGCACACGGAGAGCGTGCTAGCTGCTGAAACGTGAAGAAAGAAGCTGCAGAAGACTGGCACTGAGCGTGCAGCTTTCCAGCGGAGAGAAAAAGCTACTTGAACACTCTGCAAGCCTTTCCACTCCCAAAAACATGCACATGGAAGGAGCTGCTGCAAAAGCGATGCTGTGCTCGCTGCTGCTCCTCCTGAAGCTCTGGCTGCTAAATCTGAGGCTTTCCTTCCAATTTCAAGCTGCAAAGCACTTGCTGAATTGCAGGGAAAGTCCGGGAGGCATTTGCTGTGCTGGCACACTTTCTCCTTCCTAGACAGAGTGGAAAAGCTTTTCCCTGCCGTGTAGGCGACAAGAGACGCATTAGACGGCGATCCGGAGCTGTCCGAAGGTAAGCGCCTGTTGCCGGCCTCTTTCGGCGCAAGCCCCCGCTCCGGAGCGCACCGCGGCCGGCAGGATGCTCTCTGCCGGCGAAGGTGCCGCTTCTCCGGCAAGGAAGCCTCTGCCGCTTCTCCAGCACACGGAGAGCGTGCTAGCTGCTGAAACGTGAAGAAAGAAGCTGCAGAACACTGGCACTCAGCGTGCAGCTTTCCAGCGGAGAGAAAAAGCTACTTGAACACTCTGCAAGCCTTTCCACTCCCAAAAACATGCACATGGAAGGAGCTGCTGCAAAACCGATGCTGTGCTCGCTGCTGCTCCTCCTGAAGCTCTGGCTGCTAAATCTGAGGCTTTCCTTCCAATTTCAAGCTGCAAAGTACTTGCTGAATTCCAGGGAAAGTCCGGGAGGCATTTGCTGTGCTGGCACACTTTCTCCTTCCTAGACAGAGTGGAAAAGCTTTTCCCTGCCGTGTAGGCGACAAGAGACGCATTAGACGGCGATCCGGAGCTGTCCGAAGGTGAGCGCCTGTTGCCGGCCTCTTTCGGCACAAGCCCCCGCTCCGGAGCGCACCGCGGCCGGCAGGATGCTCTCTGCCGGCGAAGGTGCCGCGTCTCCGGCAAGGAAGCCTCTGCCGCTTCTCCAGCACACGGAGAGCGTGCTAGCTGCTGAAACGTGAAGAAAGAAGCTGCAGAAGACTGGCACTGAGCGTGCAGCTTTCCAGCGGAGAGAAAAAGCTACTTTAACACTCTGCAAGCCTTTCCACTCCCAAAAACATGCACATGGAAGGAGCTGCTGCAAAACCGATGCTGTGCTCGCTGCTGCTCCTCCTGAAGCTCTGGCTGCTAAATCTGAGGCTTTCCTTCCAATTTCAAGCTGCAAAGCACTTGCTGAATTCCAGGGAAAGTCCGGGAGGCATTTGCTGTGCTGGCACACTTTCTCCTTCCTAGACAGAGTGGCAAAGCTTTTCCCTGCCGTGTAGGCGACAAGAGACGCATTAGACGGCGATCCGGAGCTGTCCGAAGGTAAGCGCCTGTTGCCGGCCTCTTTCGGCACAAGCCCCCGCTCCGGAGCGCACCGCGGCCGGCAGGATGCTCTCTGCCGGCGAAGGTGCCGCTTCTCCGGCAAGGAAGCCTCTGCCGCTTCTCCAGCACACGGAGAGCGTGCTAGCTGCTGAAACGTGAAGAAAGAAGCTGCAGAACACTGGCACTGAGCGTGCAGCTTTCCAGCGGAGAGAAAAAGCTACTTGAACACTCTGCAAGCCTTTCCACTCCCAAAAACATGCACATGGAAGGAGCTGCTGCAAAAGCGATGCTGTGCTCGCTGCTGCTCCTCCTGAAGCTCTGGCTGCTAAATCTGAGGCTTTCCTTCCAATTTCAAGCTGCAAAGTACTTGCTGAATTTCAGGGAAAGTCCGGGAGGCATTTGCTGTGCTGGCACACTTTCTCCTTCCTAGACAGAGTGGAAAAGCTTTTCCCTGCCGTGTAGGCGACAAGAGACGCATTAGACGGCGATCCGGAGCTGTCCGAAGGTAAGCGCCTGTTGCCGGCCTCTTTCGGCACAAGCCCCCGCTCCGGAGCGCACCGCGGCCGGCAGGATGCTCTCTGCCGGCGAAGGTGCCGCTTCTCCGGCAAGGAAGCCTCTGCCGCTTCTCCAGCACACGGAGAGCGTGCTAGCTGCTGAAACGTGAAGAAAGAAGCTGCAGAAGACTGGCACTGAGCATGCAGCTTTCCAGCGGAGAGAAAAAGCTACTTTAACACTCTGCAAGCCTTTCAACTCCCAAAAACATGCACATGGAAGGAGCTGCTGCAAAACCGATGCTGTGCTCGCTGCTGCTCCTCCTGAAGCTCTGGCTGCTAAATCTGAGGCTTTCCTTCCAATTTCAAGCTGCAAAGTACTTGCTGAATTCCAGGGAAAGTCCGGGAGGCATTTGCTGTGCTGGCACACTTTCTCCTTCCTAGACAGAGTGGAAAAGCTTTTCCCTGCCGTGTAGGCGACAAGAGACGCATTAGACGGCGATCCGGAGCTGTCCGAAGGTAAGCGCCTGTTGCCGGCCTCTTTCGGCACAAGCCCCCGCTCCGGAGCGCACCGCGGCCGGCAGGATGCTCTCTGCCGGCGAAGGTGCCGCTTCTCCGGCAAGGAAGGCTCTGCCGCTTCTCCAGCACACGGAGAGCGTGCTAGCTGCTGAAACGTGAAGAAAGAAGCTGCAGAACACTGGCACTGAGCGTGCAGCTTTCCAGCGGAGAGAAAAAGCTACTTTAATACTCTGCAAGCCTTTCCACTCCCAAAAACATGCACATGGAAGGAGCTGCTGCAAAACCGATGCTGTGCTCGCTGCTGCTCCTCCTGAAGCTCTGGCTGCTAAATCTGAGGCTTTCCTTCCAATTTCAAGCTGCAAAGCACTTGCTGAATTCCAGGGAAAGTCCGGGAGGCATTTGCTGTGCTGGCACACTTTCTCCTTCCTAGACAGAGTGGAAAAGCTTTTCCCTGCCGTGTAGGCGACAAGAGACGCATGAGACGGCGATCCGGAGCTGTCCGAAGGTAAGCGCCTGTTGCCGGCCTCTTTCGGCACAAGCCCCCGCTCCGGAGCGCACCGCGGCCGGCAGGATGCTCTCTGCCGGCGAAGGTGCCGCTTCTCCGGCAAGGAAGCCTCTGCCGCTTCTCCAGCACACGGAGAGCGTGCTAGTTGCTGAAACGTGAAGAAAGAAGCTGCAGAAGACTGGCACTGAGCGTGCAGCTTTCCAGCGGAGAGAAAAAGCTACTTGAACACTCTGCAAGCCTTTCCACTCCCAAAAACATGCACATGGAAGGAGCTGCTGCAAAACCGATGCTGTGCTCGCTGCTGCTCCTCCTGAAGCTCTGGCTGCTAAATCTGAGGCTTTCCTTCCAATTTCAAGCTGCAAAGTACTTGCTGAATTCCAGGGAAAGTCCGGGAGGCATTTGCTGTGCTGGCACACTTTCTCCTTCCTAGACAGAGTGGAAAAGCTTTTCCCTGCCGTGTAGGCCACAAGAGACGCATTAGACGGCGATCCGGAGCTGTCCGAAGGTAAGCGCCTGTTGCCGGCCTCTTTCGGCACAAGCCCCCGCTCCGGAGCGCACCGCGGCCGGCAGGATGCTCTCTGCCGGCGAAGGTGCCGCGTCTCCGGCAAGGAAGCCTCTGCCGCTTCTCCAGCACACGGAGAGCGTGCTAGCTGCTGAAACGTGAAGAAAGAAGCTGCAGAAGACTGGCACTGAGCGTGCAGCTTTCCAGCGGAGAGAAAAAGCTACTTTAACACTCTGCAAGCCTTTCCACTCCCAAAAACATGCACGTGGAAGGAGCTGCTGCAAAACCGATGCTGTGCTCGCTGCTGCTCCTCCTGAAGCTCTGGCTGCTAAATCTGAGGCTTTCCTTCCAATTTCAAGCTGCAAAGCACTTGCTGAATTGCAGGGAAAGTCCGGGAGGCATTTGCTGTGCTGGCACACTTTCTCCTTCCTAGACAGAGTGGAAAAGCTTTTCCCTGCCGTGTAGGCGACAAGAGACGCATTAGACGGCGATCCGGAGCTGTCCGAAGGTAAGCGCCTGTTGCCGGCCTCTTTCGGCACAAGCCCCCGCTCCGGAGCGCACCGCGGCCGGCAGGATGCTCTCTGCCGGCGAAGGTGCCGCTTCTCCGGCAAGGAAGCCTCTGCCGCTTCTCCAGCACACGGAGAGCGTGCTAGCTGCTGAAACGTGAAGAAAGAAGCTGCAGAAGACTGGCACTGAGCGTGCAGCTTTCCAGCGGAGAGAAAAAGCTACTTGAACACTCTGCAAGCCTTTCCACTCCCAAAAACATGCACATGGAAGGAGCTGCTGCAAAAGCGATGCTGTGCTCGCTGCTGCTCCTCCTGAAGCTCTGGCTGCTAAATCTGAGGCTTTCCTTCCAATTTCAAGCTGCAAAGCACTTGCTGAATTGCAGGGAAAGTCCGGGAGGCATTTGCTGTGCTGGCACACTTTCTCCTTCCTAGACAGAGTGGAAAAGCTTTTCCCTGCCGTGTAGGCGACAAGAGACGCATTAGACGGCGATCCGGAGCTGTCCGAAGGTAAGCGCCTGTTGCCGGCCTCTTTCGGCACAAGCCCCCGCTCCGGAGCGCACCGCGGCCGGCAGGATGCTCTCTGCCGGCGAAGGTGCCGCTTCTCCGGCAAGGAAGCCTCTGCCGCTTCTCCAGCACACGGAGAGCGTGCTAGTTGCTGAAACGTGAAGAAAGAAGCTGCAGAAGACTGGCACTCAGCGTGCAGCTTTCCAGCGGAGAGAAAAAGCTACTTGAACACTCTGCAAGCCTTTCCACTCCCAAAAACATGCACATGGAAGGAGCTGCTGCAAAACCGATGCTGTGCTCTCTGGCTGCTAAATCTGAGGCTTTCCTTCCAATTTCAAGCTGCAAAGCACTTGCTGAATTCCAGGGAAAGTCCGGGAGGCATTTGCTGTGCTGGCACACTTTCTCCTTCCTAGACAGAGTGGAAAAGCTTTTCCCTGCCGTGTAGGCGACAAGAGACGCATTAGACGGCGATCCGGAGCTGTCCGAAGGTAAGCGCCTGTTGCCGGCCTCTTTCGGCACAAGCCCCCTCTCCGGAGCGCACCGCGGCCGGCAGGATGCTCTCTGCCGGCGAAGGTGCCGCTTCTCCGGCAAGGAAGCCTCTGCCGCTTCTCCAGCACACGGAGAGCGTGCTAGCTGCTGAAACGTGAAGAAAGAAGCTGCAGAACACTGGCACTCAGCGTGCAGCTTTCCAGCGGAGAGAAAAAGCTACTTTAACACTCTGCAAGCCTTTCCACTCCCAAAAACATGCACATGGAAGGAGCTGCTGCAAAACCGATGCTGTGCTCGCTGCTGCTCCTCCTGAAGCTCTGGCTGCTAAATCTGAGGCTTTCCTTCCAATTTCAAGCTGCAAAGCACTTGCTGAATTCCAGGGAAAGTCCGGGAGGCATTTGCTGTGCTGGCACACTTTCTCCTTCCTAGACAGAGTGGAAAAGCTTTTCCCTGCCGTGTAGGCGACAAGAGACGCATTAGACAGGGATCCGGAGCTGTCCGAAGGTAAGCGCCTGTTGCCGGCCTCTTTCGGCACAAGCCCCCGCTCCGGAGCGCACCGCGGCCGGCAGGATGCTCTCTGCCGGCGAAGGTGCCGCTTCTCCGGCAAGGAAGCCTCTGCCGCTTCTCCAGCACACGGAGAGCGTGCTAGCTGCTGAAACGTGAAGAAAGAAGCTGCAGAAGACTGGCACTCAGCGTGCAGCTTTCCAGCGGAGAGAAAAAGCTACTTTAACACTCTGCAAGCCTTTCCACTCCCAAAAACATGCACATGGAAGGAGCTGCTGCAAAACCGATGCTGTGCTCGCTGCTGCTCCTCCTGAAGCTCTGGCTGCTAAATCTGAGGCTTTCCTTCCAATTTCAAGCTGCAAAGCACTTGCTGAATTGCAGGGAAAGTCCGGGAGGCATTTGCTGTGCTGGCACACTTTCTCCTTCCTAGACAGAGTGGAAAAGCTTTTCCCTGCCGTGTAGGCGACAAGAGACGCATTAGACGGCGATCCGGAGCTGTCCGAAGGTAAGCGCCTGTTGCCGGCCTCTTTCGGCACAAGCCCCCGCTCCGGAGCGCACCGCGGCCGGCAGGATGCTCTCTGCCGGCGAAGGTGCCGCTTCTCCGGCAAGGAAGCCTCTGCCGCTTCTCCAGCACACGGAGAGCGTGCTAGTTGCTGAAACGTGAAGAAAGAAGCTGCAGAACACTGGCACTCAGCGTGCAGCTTTCCAGCGGAGAGAAAAAGCTACTTGAACACTCTGCAAGCCTTTCCACTCCCAAAAACATGCACATGGAAGGAGCTGCTGCAAAACCGATGCTGTGCTCGCTGCTGCTCCTCCTGAAGCTCTGGCTGCTAAATCTGAGGCTTTCCTTCCAATTTCAAGCTGCAAAGTACTTGCTGAATTTCAGGGAAAGTCCGGGAGGCATTTGCTGTGCTGGCACACTTTCTCCTTCCTAGACAGAGTGGAAAAGCTTTTCCCTGCCGTGTAGGCGACAAGAGACGCATTAGACGGCGATCCGGAGCTGTCCGAAGGTAAGCGCCTGTTGCCGGCCTCTTTTGGCACAAGCCCCCGCTCCGGAGCGCACCGCGGCCGGCAGGATGCTCTCTGCCGGCGAAGGTGCCGCTTCTCCGGCAAGGAAGCCTCTGCCGCTTCTCCAGCACACGGAGAGCGTGCTAGCTGCTGAAACGTGAAGAAAGAAGGTGCAGAAGACTGGCACTGAGCGTGCAGCTTTCCAGCGGAGAGAAAAAGCTACTTTAACACTCTGCAAGCCTTTCCACTCCCAAAAACATGCACATGGAAGGAGCTGCTGCAAAACCGATGCTGTGCTCGCTGCTGCTCCTCCTGAAGCTCTGGCTGCTAAATCTGAGGCTTTCCTTCCAATTTCAAGCTGCAAAGCACTTGCTGAATTCCAGGGAAAGTCCGGGAGGCGCTTTCCTGAATTTTCCTGAATTCAGGAAAGATTCCCTTTATTGGGACACTATCTAATGCACTGTAGGCAGTTAGTGCCAACTCCCCTAAAATTCTGTTATTTTGCATAAACATGGCATTCAACTGCCGGTTTCGTGAGTTGCTCAATTTTTTCGTTTTGTTGTATCCAAGGTTTTGAATATGAGCATGAATTTAATAAATTTTTTGGAATGAAAATAACAGAGAAGAGGAAATGAGTGAAACAGCTCTTGTGAGGAAGTTTCAGACCATCCATTTACTGTGCAGAAGAGCAAACCTTCCCACAACCTGCGGCAACAATGGAAATCCATGCACACCTTGTGGGCATGGGGTAGATCCTCTCCAGGAAAGAGAATTACCAAGACCAATTGCAAGGGACTTCTGCACGATTTGATCCAAGGTTTAAACCATTAGTTCCAGATTTATTGTTCTGGCTGCTTTGGAGGCAAGAGAAGGCCTTACTTCAGAGGAGAGCCAGAGTTACAAGCAAAATAGCCTCTAGATGGTAGGATTAGTACCTGCCCATAGCTGTGCAGGAAAGGGCTGTGTGACTGTGACTGGTCTCCAGTCATGCTCTACATTTTAACATCAAGCTCTGATGAAGTATCCCCAAGTCACTCATAAGATATCCTAAACTGTTCCCAAAGTTACTGACAGTCATGAGATGATGGCAGAGACCTTCCCATAAAAGCAGAGGATGATACCAGAGGCCCCAGGGATATAATCACTATTAGTTAATTACTGTCCCAGATGGAATGTGACCATGAAACTGGCTTAAGAGCCCAGACAAAGAACTGTGCATGAGGTGAGCCTGTGAACCCACAAAGAAAGAAAAATAAAGCGATCCTCATCATTCATGAATATTACAGAGTAGGAGCACTGCTCTGCTCCTTCTTTTTTTGCCTCCCTGTGAAAAGGAGGGGAAAAGGGGTTGACTATGCATGTCCATACATAACCTAAATTATTTCATTACTGTCTCTCTGACACCCTTCCAGTAAAACATCAGCCAGATTTTCTTACATCCTCTCAGATATTTTATTTCTCAGATCAACTGAACCTGAGAGATGGTAAATTTAAATGTGGCCTTTTTGCAATTCAGAATTAAGTGAATAAGCTAATGCCATTCAACAGAATTCAACAAGCCAGCTGCCTAGACAGTAATTAAAGCGGTGATTTACCATGGCTACCAGAAGAGATTTAAAACAACTCTTTGTAATCAATGTACAAAACAGGCCTGGAGAGCAATGGCCTATGCTGGCAATTCACACCCCCTGAAGGCTACAAGAGGTCTTTATTTGGGGCTCTCCATATCCACTGTCCTCATTCCCAGCAGTTGTTGTTGGCAGCTCCCAGGGCAATGCCCCCATCTCAACACTATAAAGGTGTCCAGCTCCCTCTGGCAGGCTCAGGCTGATGCTACACCTGTGTGAGAGTCTTTCTGAAATTTCCCTCATCTGCCTCGGGGTCGTCACTGGGGGATCACTGAAGAAAAGATCCCCCTGTCTAAAATCTCTGGCTCTCTAGGAGAAGAGTTACACACTGAAGGCCCCGAGACCTGAGAGAATTGCTAAGCTATTGTTTTCACAGGTGTGTTTACTTTATGCTACACTAATGAGAAGAAAAAGGACATTCTGACAATTTTGCAACAATAGCTCTGGGATTTTTCCCCACCCCTCGGCCTGGCTGGACTTCTCCTGTGTTTTGGGGGTGGTCCCCCACAGGAGACCCCTCTCGCTCATTTGCAACCACTGTGACAGACAAACTGAGATGTAAGAAGCCTCTTTGCCAGAGAAAAAGCCAGACATGAAATCCCTATGTGAAATCCCTCACACAATTTCCAAGGACTGGGACTGGGACCCCCAACCCAGGGAGGTGTGCGGGGGGAGGCGAGCCGACCAAAGCAGACAGATGCTGCAGGTGTGAGCAGTGGACCAAGAAGACAATGGCTCTCACCCACCGCTGAGAACATGGACTGTGTGTACCCTTTTCCAAACACCATTCTCTCCCCCAAAGATACAATACACTACCTTTGACTTGGTTTCAAAATTCATCCCCCTTCCCCCATCAAAGAAGAGCATAATTATGGTCCAGATGAACTGCATCCCTGAGATGTCCCCAGACGTGACCTGGTGAACTCCATCGGCTGGGCACCAAAGGACTTTGCAGTTCCACATTTGGTAGCTATATACCCTTTTCTTCTTCCTCCCTCTTTTCCTTATTTTCCCCTTTTCCCCCAATCCTTCCCCAATGCATTTCTGTTGTGGTTATTTCAATAAAAGTGCATTTGTGTTGATTACCACTGCAAACCCCCTGTACCGTGTCGGTTTTTTGCACCCTGAGATCCCCCACGAACCATCACAAAACCCCTTCACAAGGACAGCTCGTGACAGCCTGAAAGGTGCCAACCTTGCACCAACAGCACACTAGGGAAGAGGATACAAAAAAATACTTGGAGATTAAGAAATGCAGTAAGAATTTTAAACTGGTGACAAACATTTGTTTTGAAAAGCTCTCACTTTTATGATGGCATCGCTTTTCCAAGTCCCTTTCAGCTCCCGCTCATCCATGCTGGATTTGGTAACTTTTACAGTTTTCTGCACACTCAATATTCTTTGCTTAACAAACCTTCACAGTTCATCTGTGTAGAAAAATGCATCACTGCAGCTGGTACTAGCTCACCCTTGAATAAATTACTATTTTTTCTCATAAGAATTGTCCTTATTCCAGAGCCAGAGCCAATGCCATTTTTTTATCAGTTATATTACTGCTGATCTCATTCAAAGAACACAAAGAAAATCTGTCTGAATTCCTACACAATTAAGACAGATCAGGGACAACAAGGAAGTATAATCCCTTAAAATGACATTTCCATTCCACTCTTCTACTCTAAACGGAGTCAAAAGCAAAGAGAAACAAAAAGTGTTGAAAAGTGGGGAGCTTTAGATACTCATGAACTCTGAACTCATTTCTACCTGCTGAAGTTAATACATGATGTGGGGGAAAACAATTTCTTCACATGAATGCTGCTTTCTTTTTTTCCTAGGGCTCTTGGAGAGATAAAAACAGGAGGCTGTTTTCAGCCATGATTCACCATCAGTAAGCAAGAATTCCAAGCAAGCCCTAAGTCTACCTTTTAGAGTCATCAATCTCCAGCCAAAGTAGTATAATTTTCAACCTGCTGGATTTGGCACCCTAAGAAAAAGCAGTTATATTCACATGTCATACCTGAATAGATCTAATCTTCATTTAAGCAATCCAAGAGACTGTTTCCAGTGTGGAACCAACTGTGCAGACTCAAACCATGTCTAATGCTTTTTGGAAAATTTTGCACATCTTCATTGATCGGTTTCTCTCTAGTTCTTAGCCAAGAGTTAATTCCATTACTGGGGAACTGCACTCAATATTCTACCAGAAGGATGACATTTTAATTTTACAGTAATGTGTGCACATGTGAGTTGGGAAAATCTACATCACACGGGAAGCCAAGGAGGGTTGCTGCTGATTCTAGGACTGTGGTCATCTTCTTGTTTTGGAAGAACCTCAGTCCCACAGTGATCTGGCTGAAGACAGTCCTCTCTAGAGCAGTAAATATTATTTCCAGCCTATAGAATCTGGACAGTTTTCCAGAACAAGGAACAATTTCTGCACTATTTTTATTTTATAGGCTCAGCCTCTTTCCATCATAAAAGATTAAACTTTACCATGACATGTACAAGTGCCAAGTGCATTTTCATTGCTCCTTACATGCCCAAAGATCCCAAAGGAGCATTAAATGTGGGTAACTGTTAGAACATACAGGCACACTGCTGGAATACATATATTGAGGAAGATTTACATTTATTAACAAGCAAATGTAAAAAAGGCAGAATTGATGACTACAAGATTAGTCATGGCGGGGGTTCTGGTAAAGTATCTGTCAAGACATGTCATGAACTATAGATTGGATGCAGATGTCATGAACAGCTGCACAGGTTATGGTATGAGGTAATGATGTATATGAATGACCATTAATTTAATATTAAGCTGATATAACTTGACTTCCTGATGTTCAACACAGTATTTTTAGTCTAAGAAAGACCTCTTTTTAGTTACTGAAGCAGCAGAGCTTCAGTTCAGAGTGAAGAACATAAATTTTAGCAGCATTAGGCTGTGGAACTTCTAGCTTTGGTCTTAAGTTTTTAGTTTAAACTGTAACAGTGAGAAGGCCCTAGCAGTGCAATATTTAACTTACCAGTTCTCTGGTATTTTCAAATGTTCATCAAGGCTACCTATGTTCAGTGGCAGCAGGATGCCTCCATAAAACACTTATTTTTCATCAAAAACCTCCATTTATGGTAAGAAAACAAAACTCCCCCATCCCCAGCTTGTAAAGATTATTCTGTTACATGGCCAGCAAAGCACTGATCCCAGGGATGTTGAGAAGAGGAAAAACAAGACATGAAAGTATTGATGATACATTTTGCTAACACTAAACACCATTTCAGTGTTCTCTTCCTACAGTGAACTCCCTTAAGCCAAGATTTATGCAGAATACAGTCTCTCTTTTTTTTTTTTTTTTTTTTATTCCTTCAGGCTGTTATTTACTTCCTACCTTAATTTTCCAGTGAACTGTCTACCATCCAATTAAAAATTACAATTTGCTCCTCCTCTGAGAATTACACTCAAATCCAGGTATTGCATTTTTCCAGGAGCTGCGCCTCTTGCAAGGTATTGCTCACATCTCAAGGCACGCAGCCCTCCTGCTACCAGATCCTGAAGCGCCTTCCTTCCCTTCAAACTTTCTTCAAGGGCCTGGGAGCTGTTGAGAACCAGCTGCCTTCCCTAAATAATGTCAAACCACCCAGAATTTCTATCCCTGATCTTCCACACAGGCTCTGCTTCCTTTACAAATCTTATCCTCCCTGGAAGGCTGCTTTCAAAAGCCCTTCTCCAGCTCACAGCTCTGCTAGGCAATCCCTCATTTCCTGCACCAGCAGAAGCAGCTGCAGCAGGCAGAGGTGAATCTGAGCAGCCAATTCCCTTGCAGCCCCACGCAGCTGCAGAAAAAGCACTTTACTGCTAAAAAATTGCTGTGGTTCTAGGCGATATTCAAGGGGGGTAATGGGGGCCCTAACGCTGACAGGAACTGTCGCTGAAATGCTGTATCTGAAATCCCTGCGAGGACAGGGTTCCTCACATGTCCCTATCCATTAATTACAGCTCTAACCAGGGCTTTTAGCAACTCCTGCTGCATTGCTCCCTCACATTCCAGGGAGGCCTTTGGGAGTCAGAAATATGGAATATTTGGATATGGAAATATGGAATATCTGGAAGGGGATGCCGGGGCACTCACTCCTTCCACTTGCTCATATGAACTCCACGGAAGAAAAAATTAAAATAAATGCAGTCTGAAACTTTCTCCAGTTTTCCACTTTCCCATGCCACGGGATTTATGTGTCTGTCCCGGGGGGATGTTTTAGAGGAGTCCTATCACTGTGCTCCCACTACCAGTTACAGCAACCAAGACCTGAAGTACTACACTCATCACAGGGCATTTTTTCATGCTTGGATGTGGCTTTTTAAAGAACTTTTTACTATCATCAAAGAATAAAGCAAGCTTCTGGTTCCACCATACCCCAAGCTCCACTTCCATAGGCAGTAATTTTTGGAAAAGCAATGCAATAAATTTCCCTTGCCTCAAAGAGCCTTGTACCTCCCCCTCTTACCAACCACAACAGCATTGGTTCAAACACAGAGAGGTACAGATGACCTTGCATGTGCAACACCAGTATAATGCCTCTCTTTTACTGACAACCCTTCCCCCAGCTGACAGAACAATAATTTAGAACAATATCATTTTCAAGCAACAAAAGTACTGAAGAAAGTAAAAAAGGTTTTCATTGTATTGAAAAAACTGACAATAACAACAGCTATTAAGTACAAATTTTCTTACTAGAATAGATGTGACTGGATCTAAAGGAATATTTCACTTTGAGTAACTTTTTCTTTTAAGGGAAGTAGTCTAAAATCTATGCATGCTTAGAGAAAGAGAACAAAACCCCACAACGGAACATCTATACAAGGAAAGCTTTTTAAATTATATCCCTGACAGAGCTGCGGAAGGGAACAAGTATAAATGTAGCCAATCTTGTGTTTCTCTTAAATAATGGTGGAACACACTTTGTGCTTACTGGTAACAAGATTTTTTTCATTTTAGGGACAGATTGATATATACTTCCTCAATATTGTATTGGCATTATTCTTAAAAGCAGTAGTCTGGGAGTCCAAGAATAATTTTTATCAGCCTGGTTTTAATTTCTCAAGTCCAAAATACCTTGGAGAGGTATATAACACTGGAGAGGTAATTCTGAGTCTATTCACCAGCTTGACATATTGCAGAGAAAGAATCTGGATAAATTCCACAGCTGACACAGGTGCAATGAAACACACAAGGCTTCATGGATTTACAGCAAAGGCGAGTTTGATCCAGAGACAGTTATGTGACTTGCCCGCAGAAATAAGGTCAGTCATCAGGGGACATGGCATCAGTTCAAACATCAGTAGACAAAGATCTCAAGGTCTTTAAGGTCCCTTCCAGCCCAAACCATTCCATGATTCTATGATTAAGAATATGCAGAGTTTTGATCCTCACATGTAAGGTAACTGCATTTAAGCAGTAATGTGCAGTGGAAGACAGCTGGGGAAGAGAAAGGCACTGACAGCAGGGCATCCCACCCCAGAACCCACAGAGTGCTCTGAGCTGGAAGGGACTCACAGGGATCATCAAGTCCAACTCTTACGTGGATGGCCCACAGAGGGATTGAACCTGCAACTGGGGCATTTTCACCACCCTGCTCTGACCCACTGAGCTCATCTCTAGCTACTGTCTGCCACCAGTTTTGCAAGACTAGGACTTAAGAGAAGAAAATATTTCTGCCCATAAATGCTCTAGAGTGAGCGTGAGGGAGGGAAAAGCACTGCAGAGAGCAACTCCTCCAAGGACAGGTGTGTGTGAAGGGATCATGCATATATTAGGGCTACTCCAGCAGAGATGTTTTTAGCCCCATTACATTCCTGGGGCACATTTTCAAGAGAGATGGTGGAACATGAAATTCACTTTTATTTACAGTTGTGTAGATTAAGTTCATAAAAGCAACTGCATGATGTTGTCCTGCTGAAGGAGGGGATCATGATGAACCACACAGTATTTTCCAATCCCCTGTTCTTATTTTTTTTTTTATGATGAGGCAGCAGAGAACATAAGAATGAGAGAATTCATTTAAAAAGCTAAGACTATATGGGGATCCTCATGTCCACCACCAAAGTCCACTTGCTGTTCATAATATCATACAAAAAGTATCCCTCATTCCAATCCTGCATCAGCAACAGTACCATGCAGTTTTCCAACCTCAGACAAATATATAATTTTTACACTCAAAACTTTCTGTGAAAAGGAATACTTTAATATATATAGCTAAAAAAGAAACTAGTTCAGCAGCATCTGGATAGCATTTAGACAGATGTATGATGAGTGATGTTTTGACAATATCTGAAGATAGATGACTAGTTAAAACAACATTTGAAAAGCAAGTATTTATTTAAAATATAATAACTATGTGGGCTTTCAGGTGTATACTGAATATTCATAGTCAGTCTTAATGAATATTTCCTGCAAAAGTTCTCTGCCCCTTCACAGTGGCATATTTATCACATTTTCCCAAAGACAGAAACATTTTTCCATTAAAATTTGATTGCTTCACTTGCAAGTTATAAAGATTTATATCATCTCTCAGGTGGCCTGAGAAGCATCACTAACTCAGAGGTGTTGCTCTCAGGGACAACTGATAAACTTTCAGATTTTGTTTAGATTAGAAAGCATGTGCAGAGACCAGTTTTGGTTTTAGCCTTTGCTAAATCCCTGGATCTGCCATTGCAATTGGTCTGCACGGGTAGCCCTTGCTTTTCAAGAATCCTGTGTACTGAAGAAAAAAATTGTTCAGCTTGGATACAGCAAAACTGCTGTATAATAATGATCCCACAAAACACCTCAGAGGGTTTGGTCCCTGCCTGCAAACCCAGCTGTTTAGACCAGGGACCTCATTTTCAGAACCAACTGATACTGTGATTTCCATGGGAATCATTAGGAACACTCTGCACTTCCAAACATCAGACACCCTCTGCACTCAGAACATTCCAAGAAAGTTCCCTTAATCCAAACCCATGGAAAGCTGCTGCTGCAGCTGCTACTCAGTACTGAAGAACTCAAAAGTCTCAAGGGGCTTTCTAGCTGTGGAGTGCTGCCAGGGCTGCTTCAGCTCTAGCCAGGAGCTGGCTTCACTGCTCCCTTTGTCTTAGAAAATCCAATATTCCCTGTCCAAGGGGAGCTTCTTACCTGGCCAGTGCTGGGTTTCTCTGGAGATGAGAACAGAATAGCCATGCCAACTTCTCTCCCTAAACCTGGGTCACCGAGAATTGAGGATGAGACAAGGACCAGCAAGATATCATTTAGGAAGGAGAGAAACCCTGGAGGTAGGCTGGTATTGCCTTCCTAGCCTCGTGTAGCCGTCAAGCTGCTGCAGGGCAAGATTTTGCATATAAATAAAAGCTGAAGGGTGATTTTCCCAGAATAATTATGGCTTGCATCCAAATCTCACTTACCTCCTCCCCAAAGAGACAAGAAAGAAGACAGTATCTGGATATGGGGGGGGGGGGGGGGGGGGGGGAATAAAATATCAAATGCAAGGATTTAAACAAATGAAGATAAACTGATAGTAGGATTTGCAGAGTGAATTAACCTGCACACCACCAGAACTTCAATGCCACCAGTGCCTGCGGACAGCACCTCAGGGGAGTCCCCTGGGAATGCAGACACTGTGGTTTGCTTCAGGTAATGCTTCGTGTAGTCAAAATTTGCCAGTTGCTCTGAGCAACTGGGTGTAAAGAGATCATTTCTCTGTCCTAATTTGATGATGTGAATTTCTTAAGGAGGAAAACTAGTTTTCACATTTTGCCATTAGTTTATTGCCAATTTTCCTAATGAATTACAAAGACCAGAAACTATGCTGAAAGCCAATTCTCACATAGTAAGAGTGAAGAAAAAAAGAAAAAGCTCAGTAAAATCTGATTTTCCTCATCATTGGCTCTTTCATATCCCAATAATCCATTTTTGAAACACATTCTAATCTCAGGCACAGTGTGGCCATCCCGGCATACCTAGGAAAAATCTGTTACTGTGCACCATGCGTGATATTAGAATCTGGCCCTTCCACTGTAGATGGAACATTTGCATAAAGTTCTTACAACTTTTTATAATAGCCATATT
This sequence comes from Fringilla coelebs, assembly GCF_963513975.1. Taxonomy (NCBI): domain Eukaryota; kingdom Metazoa; phylum Chordata; class Aves; order Passeriformes; family Fringillidae; genus Fringilla; species Fringilla coelebs. Next base: position 924,914 of record NW_028167482.1, on the reverse strand, counting down.
TTCCAATATTTGCAACTGCGCACATTTTAGCCTGGACTGCCTTTCGTTCCACAGATGGCGATTATGAAAAGCCCTCACATATGGCAACTACAAAAATAAATTTGTCTGAGACTGCAAATGTACAAATTCCCGGCAGAGTGCAGCCCCCTGAACACGGTCCCTTTGCTGAGAACTTGGGCCCTACTCCCACAGTGAAGTCAACCAGCAATGTCAGAAAATCACTCAGACCCAAGAGATGTCAATTCCTGTGACTTTGCACTCATTTATTTCTCCAGCTTGAGAGTGGATGAACTTTCTGGATGCATTCAGGAAACCCTCTAGGCATATATTTAACTTCATACACAGAATTAGCCCCAGGGAGATCAGTCACATCCCTACTTGGACAGATTAGCAACATTTTGTTCAGATTCTTCTTTTCCTCCCCCCAGCCAAGTCTGTAGTTGAGTTCATGAGGAACGATACAGGCTGTGCCCAGTGGCCTTTCTGAGCAGCTTCCACTGCTCTTCAGGACTGCTGAGGAGGGGCCAAGTCTTGCCCTGTCCCTGGGCTGGCACAGGGGGCCCTGGCAGGAAGGGGCTGGTACCCAAACACACACTGGGTATCTAAGGAGGTTGGATGCTCTTCACCTGTGGAGCTCCTTAAATGTCTTTAAAGGGATTTTCAATAGCACAGGTAATTTTCTTCCGAAAGACATTATCTGTTGTTTGCCAGTTCATTCTCTTAAAACATTCCAGTCAGCTCCACTGCAATCTCAAACACCAACTACTCTGTTTTCCAAGGGCTGCTCAGCTTACATCTAAGTATGTGTTACTTTCATTAAACCTAGATAGAAAGGACGCATTCCCTTGCTTTTTTTAGAATTACCTATGATTCCTTCGTCCAAACCCTCCAGTCTAACACCAACTTGTTCAATAGCTACAGAGGCTCTGGAAATATGGCACAGCCTTTCTTTCCATGCATCTGAGATCAGTGCAACTTTCTGCATGATTGAATGGACATACAAGTTGGAAATGTTAAGTGCTAGATAAATGTATATTATTATTTTGCCTCACTGAGATGCTCACAGCACTTTCATTTTTATTTTTCACCTGTTTACTAAACTGTCACCCAATACTGGCCTCAAGATTCACACTAACATTTGCATAATAATTTTCAGAGCTTCAGATCAAGCTCCACAATATCTCTGATTTTTGGTGGGAATCCAGCTCCAGGTTTTTTGGAGCCTGCTGTTTTTTAATAATACAGTAATAACTTCATTTTTTCATTTGCTTCATTTTCCTCCTAAATCTCTCTGAGAGACAAAATACATATCATTCCTACAAGGGCATTAATATCCTGGTGTGTTTTCCTGACTTATCTTGCCAAGTCTGTTGTCTAACTACATACTATTTGACAAAAATATGCAGAGAAAAGGCTGATGATTTCCAGTGGAAGCAGTGACATTCTGCTGATCTCAATTACATCTACAGCAGGTGATGATTTGGTGTGAACATGTTAGCCCTTGAGCCTGCCTTCAGCACACACCTGCATAAAAAGAATAAAAGTCTTTAGTTTAGCAGTAGGTACTTGACCCCTCCAAGTACCCATCAGCAAAGTGCAACCATCTGTGCTGTTTCTGGCTCTAGGAACTCCTGACTTGAGGAATGCCTCGTTTGCTTTCATCCAGCCACTGCAACAGGTCCTCAACAAGGAGCTTTTTGGGCTGCACAATTTCTGTCCTATTGACTCAACATCCCTCTGCACCTTCAAATCACCTCTAGTCCTGCTCAAAGCCAGCAGCCCCTTTTCAGTTGCTGTTCTCCTCAAGGACAACAAAAGCCTTCAAATCTCAAACAAGACTAACTTGTCTCAGTACTATCAGGACATAGTATTTGGTCTAATTTACACCCACTGAAATCCCAGTAAGGCACACAGGATGCAAATCAACCCGCAGCGTAACCCACTGTCAAGTTTTCATTCCATGCCAATGAAATTGACTTTTCCCTATTAACTGAACTGCACAGCTCTTTTTCTTCTGATAGTACTTTTCTTTAAGTCTTCAGATGTTCAATCCCTCTAGCTCCTCAACGTTTTTCCTCTGAAAAGAAATTGTTGGTAACAATGATACTGCAAAGCAGTGTTTCCCAGCACCCTTCTCAACTTCTTTCCCCTTATCTTTCCAATAATTTTCATGCTATTGGAAGCTTTGTTTGCCATCCTCCCTTCTTGTGCTGTTTTACATCAGAGCCTTCACAACAGCTGTTTTGAAACACTGTACATCATCACTGAGCCACTGTGCTTAATAAAGAAACAATAATTAAGAACAGTTTGTTCGTTTTCAGGTAAAGAAGAAATTCAACACTAAAAATTCAACTAAGTGATTCATCTGGCTCTATCCATTCATCTCACCTGGCTTCCTTGAAACAAAATAATCCATATACAGCAGCTGTTCCAAAGGGATAGGCCTCTCCTATAAACCAGACCCAAAGATAACCTTGCAATAGCTGTGCTTTAAGTACTGCAGGAGTTAACCAGGACAGAGTGCTCAGTCAGAATGGCATTTCCCCAAGGTTTTCCACAAATCCAGGCAGCAGTTCCCAGCTCATGTACACTGGGGAAAACCTAAATCAGGAGCTTTTGCAGATAAGTGTATGCACAGTGGCAGCAGCATTTTACAGCATTGGTCTGTAGAAAGTTTCAATCAGACTGTGAGCACTGGCGGGGAGGAACTGTACTTTACTCTGGTCCTAGGTGACAGGTGAGGAACAACAGAGTTTTGATTCTATCTAGACTGGGTGTATAGAGCAAACAACAGTGATGAATGTTGTTCTAACGCCCTGGTTTAGAATCCTGTCTTCTGAAAGAGTAAAGATCTCCTGGATAGACGGAAACTCTAATTTTTCTGTCTGGGCAGGAAACCAAATCATACAGCAGTGAAGATTGCAAAATAGAAATGAGGGGAAAAGGAAAAAAGCAGAGAGGAGTAGCAAACTTACTAATTTACTTTTTCCCAAGACTGGGGAAAGATAAAGATCTTTCTAAACACATTTCGAGCATCAAGCACAGAAAAATCAGATCCTGTTGTAACCACAAGGCAGTGTCTATTATTGTGTTCATCACTATCCTCATGTGTGAACCAAAATCTGACCATTCCCCAGAGTATCCACTTTCTTCTCACTCCAGAAAAAGAAATTTTCATGACAGGGTCATTGTATTCCTGCAAGATGCAAGTCCATGAGCCCACTCCAGTGAAACACTTCATTCATCTATTCGTAATTAGGAGTGAGCTCACATTTCTATTAGAGGAATTAATGACTGATAAGTGACAAAAAGGCTTTTCTTGTCAAGTGACCTGCTGCAGTTGTTCCAGCAATGCTGACAGTGCTGTGCTTGCACACCTTTCTCTGCACCTGACACCAGGCAGGAGCCTGTCCCGAGTCATTCCCATCATGGGCTGTCCTGTTCGGATTCCTCAGCAGATTCTTCTGGCTGCAACACCTTTTGGGACTGTATGAAGTAACCATTGCTAAAATGGTTCTGTCATTGTGCAGTTCTCAGCTGAAGTTGCCAGGACAGTGCACAGATACGGCACAATTCTTCCCTAAAGGATGTGTGCTGTGTGTGTAGCTTGCTGCTCCTTCCATCTACCAGTGAAATGAGCAGGGTATTACAGAGGAGCACAGTGGAAACGAGGTCAGGAGGTCAGCGTTCTCCAGGATGCTGCAGGGAAATGGACTGTGAAAAGCTCCTGCTGTGTGTGGGAGCAGGAAGAAAGGATAACAGCCATGCTTAATGCAAGGTAGAACCAGAATTTTAAACACAGGCTGATGATTGCATTTCTCTATTGGAATTCAGTAGAACTGCAACTTAACGTGCATAGCAAAACAACTCCTAGAGCATTTTTCCTGACCTGTAAAGAGTGAACAGGTTGCCAAAGAGACTCCCTCCACAAGTCAAGAAGATGAAGGTGTGCATATACATGCAGCACCCTCAGAACTGTGAGGGGCGAAGGGCGCAGGGTGAAGGTGGCAGCAGCTCAAGTCCCAGCATCTCCATGTCTCCATTTTGCAGTTGTGTGATGCCCTCTCCGTGCAGTTATATCCCAGAGCAGGACAGGCTGCTAGTGCAGCTCTGCACTGTATTGGCCCTTCTGCATGAGCAGGAAAATTGCCTCTCTCCTGTACCTCCATTAACACACACCTGCGTCACACATTTCAGTGTCTGTGCAAAAGCCACAGCAGCAGAGAGTAAATATACAGTGCCTAGGACAGCTGGGATGGGGGAGACAAGGATTGAGGACATCTTTCTGGCTAATTAAGATGATAGATTTCAGGCCTCAGCTTTTTTTTTGGTGATGCTCTCATGCCAGCTAGCTCTCTGTCCTTAAGAAACACAGGGAAAGATCATCCACATCCAACTCTGATATTACCCTTTCATTCCATGTCAGAGGCTTTGTCCCCTGCAAACTCTTGAAGAAGAAATACTTGACCCCAAACAAAAAGTTCCAACAGATTGGGTGGTAGTTTTTTGTGCTAAAAATAGATTTGGAAAAATTCCTGAACTAGGCCCCTTGCCGAACAATTAAGCTCTTTTTCTTTTGAGTGAAGGTATTTTTGTACACAGTGTAACAGCATTCTTCACAGTCCTTCCAAGACAGAACAAGATCGAATAGTTCGGTGGGACAAGGAGTAATACATGGCCAACAGATTAATCATTTGTCCTTTAGAAGTTCTGCTACAAAATAGGAATCTTTGTTTCCTCTTTGGGTGGGAGGGGCACATAGCAGACTTCCAGACAAACAGGAAACATTTGCTTCAACCTTAGGTCTTTGTTCTCTCCTCATTACAGAGTATTCTCTCTCCTGGCTTTTCCAAGACTCCTCTGGCTGGCTGTGCTGGCGAGAGCCCAGCTGCAGTAGCACAGCATTGAGAAGACAGAAATGATGGTATTTAGACAGGGAGGGTGCTTCAAAAGCACTTCCATGACATCTCCATCTGTGTAGGACACCTGCAAGAGAACCAGGATGAGCTGGAGTTCTGGACTCCAGCTGGACTCTTTGAGGCTATTGGATGTCCAGACAGGAAGATCTGTGCAAACAGAAAATCCACTGAACACCTCAATAGCCACACTTGCCTACAGCACCTGGTCACAGTAAACTATCTCTTTGTGAGCTGCAGCCTTAAAGCTGACAGATGAATACTTGGGAATGCAGCCACAGCTGACTGAAGAAGTCCAATTAGTGTGAGGAGCAGCAGCCCATCTGCTCACCAGCAGGGGCCATGGAAACACATCCCTTTGCGCACCTCACTGCTCCCAGGGAAATCAGCAGCTCTGCCCTGAGCGTCAGAGCACCACGACCTGCTGGACTGCTTGGCCAAGGAAAGAAAACAGGCAATGGCAACAAGCCCATTGCAGTATTGCCACAAAACTGAAAGGTGCTCCACGGAGAAGAATAATTTTTTAATTTCCATTCCAGGCAGAAAGGTCTCTGCTAGAGCAGCACAGCTCCTGCCGAGGCAGAGGAGCTGTTTAGCCCCATTGTGCAGGCTGCCAGCTGCAGGTCATGCAGCTTTCTACAGCTCACCAGATTAAGACAGGAGGGAGTCCATTGCTCTGTACAGAGGGTCTCCAGGGGAGCCTGAACGGTGGCTGAGCTCACAGGCCACTGGGCTTTAGAGAAAGGCAGTGCTACAATCCGACACCTACACAAGAGAAAGAGACGGCTCAAATGAGTCAGGCAGCTCAGAACAGCACTGCTGCTCCAGTTATGCAAAAGGCTACAGCACAAATATAATTCTGATTTTAATCTGTGTACAGGAGCAGCATTTGGTTTTTTCCAGCCACTGCTGTTGTGTATCATCGACAACATAACTCTGCTGAATCGGTCAGCCCAAAGATCCTTCACCTTAGCACAGTTCCTGACTGTGATGGTTTAGGAGAAGAATATCAACCACTGCAAGACTATTTCATCCTTCCTTTAGCAAACCCTTCAAGCAACCTGAGCCAGATGTGGTATCTTCATATTTTGCAGCCTCTTACAGGATTTCTTTTCATGAACTTGCCTTTATAAGAATGTATTTAATCCAGCTATATTTTTGGTATCCACAACATTTTTGAGCAACAGAATTTAATAATAGGCCTGGGGAAAAAAGACTACTTCTGTTTTAGAACCCAGTTCCCAGTATTATCCCCACTACGAAAAACATGTACTAATCCTCCCCTTCTCACTATTTCCTACTTATTATTTTACAGGCTCTCTATTTCATACCACTACAGTTTTCTCTCCTCTAAGATGAAGACTTGCCTTCTTTGTCATTCCTTGTATGGAACAGCTTCAAAAATGCAATAAGCCTCGTTGGGCTCCTCATCTATCTTTCTGAGAGAGGAGAGGTGCCAGAACTGCATCTGAGATGTGGACTCTGAGCACTGGAGTGATGCAGTCGCACAATTATCCAAAACTACCTGGAAGTAACAACTACCACTTCATGTTACATGTACAGATCAGGAGTGGCTTCTACAACGTACAGTAATTTCCATTTCCAACACTTCATTTATCATTTGATCCCTTAATCACCTGTTATTTCGAGATCCCACTGTACCTCTTCACAGCCACTTTAACTTTTATTACCAAAAACAATGCCATGACTTGAGCAAACACCTCATTCCTGATACACGTGCCTGAGACTGTGAGTAGGTGATGAGATCTCCCTGGGACATGCCAGCGATCTCCATCCTCAGTGAAAATTACCTATTTAGTCCTTCTTTTTTGTTGTTTTGTATCTTTTATCAGACTTCAAGTCATGTTTTCTTTGTATCCTTTGACTTTTTCTGTTCTTGTAAAGGCACTCGGCGAAGAGACCTCATTTGAACTTTGTGGAAATCCAAATGCATTTTGGGCATTTCCCAACATTTAAGGCCTTTTCCAACATTTTGGGCATTTAGGCACCAGATTTTCTCTTAGATAATCTCACGTTAGACTTATGTATAAGCTGCAGGTTGAAAAGACTGACTGTGGACATACTTTAAGGAACAAAGAAGTACTAGGCCTAATTTTCATCAATTACAACATGGTAAAATGATACATCTACACAAGGTAGATGTATCATATCACCTTTAGAGAAAATACAGCTTTGGAGAAAATACAGCTCTTTTCACTGAAAAGTAATCTGCAGTGCACCTTAATAATGTCAGGGGTTGCACCTTTTTTTTTCAAAGAGGAACATGACTAGGCTTCCTTAGTGTGACATGTAGCTACCTATAATGTCAATTAAGATCTGATGAGGTTCTTGAACAGAAAATAATTTACTTCCTTGAATGCTCAGAGCAAAACACTCTCTCCCTCAAGTAAGATCAGTTTTCTGTCATTTTTGTCCCTCCCTTAACAACAAATTAAAAAAACCCCAAACCTTTAAAACCTCCCACAACAGGAAAGAAAACACAGAAATGAAATGGCAGCCATAGCTTCTGGGAGCTCTTGAGGCAGAACCTTCTTTCACAAAGAAGGAAAATTACAAAGTAATACAGAAAAATATGAGAAAGAAATTTCCTCAAGCTCTCTGGAAAAATGAAGGTTTTTCCACTTAAAAAGCAAGGGAGATGAAATAGGCACAATCTCAAGAGAAAGTAAAAAACCTACAGGAGCAAAATATATAAGACCTGGCAGTATTCAAACGAATCATGAGTAGACAGCAAGACAAGATGGAAATACTATCTAAAACGCTCCCATGGCCAGTGTGAGCCAGTTTCTAGACACAGATGAAAGAGCTGGAGTGTAATTCTGGCAACATTTCCCTGCTTTGTCATGCCTACAGTATAATGGAAAAGGAAACACTGATGGGGGGAGCTGGACATGACTTGCCATGAGGCATGGACGGTATTGCAGGACTGTGAAGGGCTTCTCAGTACCTCTGCTCTGTAAAAAAATCCCCAGTGTCATTTTGAGCCACTCAGAGCCACAGTGTGCAGATGGAAGTGGCTCTGACAGCCCTGCTTTGCTTTGTGCCTCAGACACTGCTGTGCCGGGGCACAATGTCTATCCAAGGTACTGCCAACAATCCAGCGAAATTCCCATGGAATGAGGTCCCTTCAGCTTTAGTTGTGTAAATGCTGTATTCCACTCTGCATGGCAGCCCCCACAGGCTGGCCAATTTAACCAAGCTAAGCTTTCACTGAAGCCAAGTCAGAGCCCAGAAAAATGTTGTAAGGTCCTCATTCAGCTACCATGAGTGGTCTCCTCAAGTGTCCCTCGGAATTACAGGACACTGCTGTCCCTAGACAAAAACTGCAGTCACTTTGACACTTGCTGCCAAGGTTGTAAAAGGCAGCAAGCAATTGCTGCTAAAATGCCCAGATCCTGAGAAGTGTGCAGAGTAACAGTGCTGCTTAAAGCCATTGACTGTGTGCAACTTCCCTGATATTAGCCAAGATTACCAAGTCACTTGGCAGATCCCAGCACATTTTTGATATTAAAGTGATGGGAAACTACTTAAATACCCATGCATTCATTACAAAAACATCTTTTTTGGCATTTACTTCCAATTAAAGCTTGTGCTTTAGCACAGCCAATTTTCCTCGTCATATTCAAATGTTATGGTTGTGTGAACGACCAAACATGATCATGGAGATGTTGGCTCCCATCTCCTGAAATGGGAATTTGTAAGGAGGCTGTCAATTGGAAATATTTGGAAATCTATCAGGAGTTTAAGCACATTTTAAAAGGCCATCTGTGTACGAGAGGCAGTCACACCGACAGCGTGCTCGTGCTGGGCACGGCAGCAGAGGTGCAGTTGGTGACCCTGGGCTGCAATCAGAGCATCTCCTCAGCTGTGCTGTGCCTCTGCCAGGCCTGGCTGAGCCAGCAAAGACATGAACAGCCAGGGACAGCCACAAACTGAAAGCTAAATCATGAGGCTGCAGCACCATCAGCTGCATATCAAGAAGGGAGTAATTTGCTTTCAGAAGCCAAAAGGCTAAATACAAGACCTGTTATTAAAGAGTGCTCACAGTACAAAACCAAAAGCTTTCCTGGCACTGGCACAACTGGAATCACAGCCATGTCTGTTATCCAAGTGGTTTGCTTTAGAAATGAATTCCATAAATTTTCAAACAGCTGCACAGGACTTAGCTTCAAAAATCTATTAAGGTAAATAAAGCATGAACCCTGCCTGTCTCCTCATCTCGGAGGAATGCTGCCTGTAGGGCTGTGAACAGCAGCAACAAGAGAAAAAAACAAACAGGGAGAAGACAAAGCTATTTTAAGTTTGTTGAGTGCTTTTTATGGTGGCTTTTTAAACATTATTTGTAAATATCTCTTCAAAGTCTGCTTAATTACAATGCACAGCAGCATTAGCTTGCAAAAATAACACCTGAAATCTGACTCTCAAAGGTTGGAAGATTTGTGACTACCAGACAAAGAAAAAAGCAACCGCTCAAATTTTAAAGCTATTTTTACAATGTTGAAAACTGCAACTATTTTTAACACTCATTTCAAACAGATCAAGTATTTCCAGTTCCAAGTGTGCAATTAAAGCAGTCAAAACCAAAGCTAAAATCCAAGAAATACTCACAGGGCATGTTATGGGGTCTCATTGCAGCCAGTTTGGTACCCAATGGTTGATACTTTTCATGATTTCTGAATAATTTTACATTCATAACTTAGTTTCAAATGTTAATGTTTATGAGAGCAGACAATTTTCTGAAATGCCTAAAGAAAGCATAAAAAAATTTAAATTCAGCAGAGCAGAAGTGGGAAATCAGACTGATTTGTACATCCAAACAAACTGTAAGACTTGAAACACATGAGGGGAACAGAGGGATTCCTCCCAGACGTTCATCGAGCAGATATTAATTTAGAAACATGAATTTAGAAACATGTATACAGCTGTATGTGACTGTACCTGCCCTGGCCTGCTGCTTCACGCTTAGCAAAAAAAGGAAACACAAAACTCCAGCGTGGTCTAAGACAGATGGGTAGAAACAAGATGTATAAACACAGAGACCACGTTTGTAAGAACTCATTAATGCCAAATCAGAGTGAGGAACATTAAAAGGGCTGTAGCAGCAACAACAGCGAGACTTCACCACTGAACTGTATTTTATGTGAATCCAACTGGTTTCTTTCAACTCACAAACTCCTACTGACCCAACCACCAGGCTGTGCTCGGGTATTTTTGGTTGACTGAGTGCCAGAAATGATTTTTGAATGGGACAGTGACTGATTACAAGAGGCAGATGTTCAACCCTGTGTATTAAAATACGTGTCCCTGTAAGCTGTTTCCTGAGGTACCTGTACCACCCACAATCCACTCAGGCAAGCAGGAGGGCACACAGGTGGCAAACCTCACCAGTAATCCCAGACTGAACTCAATCTTAATGAACCATGTTCTGCAGGATTTTATTATTTCTCATCGAGACCAAAGTTACTTCTTCCGAAAATAGAAAATTGGTGCTTTCCATCTGGTAGTGCAAACCTCCTGTTGCAGACAACGACTTTGGGACTCTGGAGCTAACCCCTCTTCTGTGGTTTCCTTCCAGCAGAGTGACCCTCGATACAGGCAGTAAGCTCTACTCAGCACACCCCAGCGCTGTTCTGTCACATCAGGAAGCCATACCCAGCGCCACACAGCTGATGCAATCTGAAGGGTTTCCCAAAAAAGCTGTTTAACACCACAATATAAGAGAAAACATAGGAGAGCCACTTGCTGAGGTGCCCTTCTGTGCAACAGGCAGATAACCAAAGGCACTGTGAAAGTCAAGAGCACACCAAACCCATCAGTGTGTGTGAAGAGGTCTGCCTGGGGTTCTTCAGCCCCGCTGTTGCCGTAAAAATTAGCATTGTTTTGTGGAAAGGGAATCAAGCAGATACATGCTTTCAGCCTGCAAATCAACTGCTAGAAATAGGGGGGGAAAGTTTGCTGCTTTGGTCAATCTGAACTCCAGGAAGGAGTTCAGCACTGACAGGATGAACTGAGAAAGGTTGCCCATCCGACTGGGAAATGAAAAACTCCAAAGTGTGAATGAAGAACACCCTGCACTGCTCAACAGATGCAGCAACAGCAGCTCCCTGGGGGCTGATGCTGTCAGCACAATGCCACCACTTCCAGGCCAGCAGTCCCTCTTGGGTGGAAGGAAGGGCCTGACCCCAGCTGGAAATGGTGTTCCTGAGAAATTCTCCCCAGGAGAGGTAACTACACTCTCGGTTCAGGAACCTTAGTGACAATTTCACCCTACAGTGCTGGATAATTCACCTCCTAGGAACAGGGCCAGCTTTGTGCAAAGTTGCTGAAACAGAGAAGGAGAATGCTGATGGGTGCAGAAAAGCTCTCTGGGGAAGTCAAAAGGATTTATATAAAAGATAGGATGGAAGCTAGAAATAATCAAATAGGAAACAGCAAAGAAAACCAACAGTTCTGCATTAAAAAAATAGCTCTACAGAGATTAAAAAGAACTTTTACATGTTTTTCTGCATCCATGTTAGCAGTAAGATGGGGAACCTGCTTGCCTGCCTTGCTGCCCTACACACTTTGAACTGACATATGGAATATGAACATGAAATATGGGAATAATAAACATACAGGATGCCTAGTGGAAAAGAAAACAATCAGAGCCCCCGGAAGATGAAAATCAAAGAATATATCAAAGGTGCAGTAAGCTGTACCAAGCAGTAAGTGGAATCATATGTTAAAGAGTGGTTTAAAAGTAACTGGCCAAGCCCTCTGGTCAGTTTAATAAGCTGTGATCCCATGAAACTGATATTCTGGGCAAGGAGAAGAAAAATACTGTTACTGACATATTTCAACTGTGCAACAAGATGGTGATGGGAGAGCTTCACTTATGCCCAGTGCAGAGTGGCAAACATACTGGGACAGGTTGCCTGGAATGAGGATTTTATGGACAGCCAGGAAACTCAGAGAGGAGGAAGCAACTCTTGGCTTCACTGGAAGCAGTGCCCGGACCAGGTTTTCCTTTTATTGTTTTGAAACAAGTAAAATTCTTAAAGGCGGGAAGAAGGGTGTTCAGAGACAGCTTTGTTTACAAATAAATCTCGCCTCCTAGAAACTTAGGAGAGGCCTGAAGAAACCAGTGTTGCTGAACAGCAAAGTGGTTCCATGTCCAGATGAATAAACCAGAAGGGGCCATAAGCTCAGGCAGATACTGTATAAATGACATAATGTCCTGGGGTCACTTTCTGATGCTGAATTGTATCCCCATTCATCTGTTTGGCCCAGAAATAAGTTTTACACCTTTTAAGACTGGTTCTGAGAGCAAAGGTGGGGGGAGACAAGGTGCACACATTTTGTTTTCAGAAACTGCACTTGCTCCCCGCATCCTTCTCCTGGACAGTGCTGTCTGCAGCATGGACAGATAGCAGGACAGAGCTTTCCTTTGCTTTTGGTTAGTTTTAGCTAGCTGAGGCAGGGAAGTTCCCTGGACTTTGGGTTTTCTTTTCCTTGGAGCTGGCTGAACCTGCCCTGGACTGAGCACCCAGAAGAACACTGGCAGCTCTCAGGCTGGGCCTGGCTGTGGCATTGCCAGCACTGGAGGGACTGATGAGAGACTGATCAGAAAATGAGGGAGCCCAGCTACAGCCCACAAAGGGACTTTCTGAGTGTGGCATCTCTTCGGAGCAGCAAGAGGTTTTATCGTTTAATATTGTTCATTTTTTGTGCTGGTGAATGCTTTGCCTGTTAAATAAACAGGTTTTTCCACTTTCCTCCAAGGAAATCTTTTCCCAAACCAGTTCCAGGAGGGGCTGCTTGAATCTGCTTTCTAGAGGAACCCCAGTTTGGAGGTTTCCTCCAAAATTTGCCCTAAACCAGGACACCTACCAAAAAAAAAAAAAACAAAACCCATTTGAGGAACAGCTTTCGAAAGTCCCAAAAACCACAGACTAAAGAATTCTGATAAGAATCTGTAGGGTCATAAAATGATGAAGATATAGAAGAAGAACTTAGTGACCATAAAGCCATAGATGGGAAAAAAAAAAAAAATCCTGTTTGCATTTCTGGTAGAGGAGATTGGAAAGACTCCTACTCTGGAATCTCCTCTCTCTACAGCAAGACACAACAGAGTCTATCTCAAATCAAGCTTAATGCCAGAAGACACTCAAAAAGAATTCTCTGATGAGCAAATGAGCAGTAACAAGTCACCAGCACCAAATGATAACTGCTTACAGCAGAAGAAACTGAAGATTTAACTACCAATGGTGCTGTTTAACTTCTGGCTTAAATTTGCTTCGATCCCAAGGGAGTTCTGGGCAATCGTGGACCAGAAAGCCAAGTAAATTGGTGAAAACTGTTATAAAGAACAGAATGAATCCCTTTATATCCAAATTGGCATTGCCAGAAACAGATTTTGTGAAGGAAATTTTGCCTCATTATCTATCAAAGTATTTTCTACAGCTATCAATAGGTATGCTGACAACAGAAATCCAGGCTATATTTGTATACTCAAAGGCATCTGACAAATCCTTAGGCAAAAACCCTCTAAAAAACCAGCTGGTATAGAGCAAGAAAGTCCTCAAATTCCTTGGGGTGCCGGGCAGAGTGACCTCTGCAGTGTCCATACCCAGCACACACTGCTCTCAGCAGGAAATGCATGCACCCATACAGATGGCTCTCCCACCTGCCAAGGCACCATCTATATCATTTATCAACAGAGCTTTCCTGGCAAAAGGCAAAGATTTAAATACCTGGTAGCTAGTGGCAAAAGAACCTTTGGAAATTTATTTTTTTCCATCATAAAGACTTTTCAGGTATTCCTGTAAAGTGTTTTGGATGAAGAACCTGAAATAGTAAGGAAAGAGTGGGTTTATATTTCACTTCAGATGTCGTTTTATCTTATGCGCTTTTACTAAAATCCAATAAAACCAAGAGAGCCTTCCATCCACACAGAGATGCTCTCAATTTAGGCCTAAACTAGCTTTCAGTTCTTCCACAGCTAATATTCACAGCAGCTTTTAGAGAACTCAAAGCAGGGAAAACTCCCTTTCAACTCAACTGTCATGGACTCTGCATATCCTTCTCCACGGCACTTTGTTTCTTTAGTTAGTTACTTGCATTTCCCAAGCTGTGCTTTGTGGATGTGCAGATTTGAGCTGCCTGAGAGCTGCTGGAATGGAGCAGCAGCTTCCAGACTGTTCCAGACAGAAACATCCATTTGAACCCCTTCAGCTGAAAAGCCTAAGCTGCCTATTCTGAGAAATTGTCATGGAAATTGCCTGAAATATAGGGGGCCCTGAAAGGAGAATGGTGCTTCCAAGTGGCACTGCTGGAAAAGCAGGAACTGCTGACACTCAGCTCATGGGGGACTCACTGGAGACAAGCAGAACTGGGGCAGAGCTCTGTTACCTTCCACCGAAATTTTGTGAAAAAATTATCCTCAACAATATGGTGAGCTCCTCACAAAAGGTAATGTGAGAAACAATCGCTCACTTCTTAAAATCTTCAAGATTTATTAAACCTTAACAAAAAACACAACAAAAGGACTAAATAAGGAAAAATTCCTGGGCTGGGAGCCCCCCCTGTGGCTGCCAGCCACATGGCTCATCTCCAAAGTGGATGCTCTGCCTTTTATACCCTCAGCCCCTCTGAAAGTTTTGTCAGTCAGCTCTTTCTCTGCCAAGTTTTGTCAGTCAGCTCTTTCTCTTTCTCCAATCAAGATGTGAAAAGTAATGTCCACCAATGGATATTGGTGGACATTACTTTTCACATCTTGATTGGAGGTCAGGTGCTGTTTTGCTGCTCCTCCTGGTACCAACCCAGCCTCCTTTAAATGTCTTGACAATTAAAGCTGTTGCAAGGGGGGCAGGGAAAGAGGAGTATGGAATGACATTTTATAATAACATTACTATACATCTATATAATATCTCTTAATATATATATCCATATTATTATATATATCTATATAATATCTATTTTATATATATATATATATATATATATATATATATATATAATATCTCTTAATTGAGAGCCAGCTATTACACTACTCATCTATAACAGTAATATATTTTCTATTATGAATATAATAGGAGAAAACCCCTGAAACACCTAGTTTATGTGAAAAATGTTAAGAGACTTTAAATACTGAATATGGGATAGCAAAATTGACTAAGTCCAGTTCTCTTTTAAAAATAATTTTTATCCTGCATAAAAAGAGAGCTATATTCCCCTCTGACTTTTCCTTGAAACACTCTATGTGAAAACAAAATAAAAAATATTGTTTTCTGACATTCTGAGAGCCAGTAGAGTGGGATCTCTCTACTGCTATTTGTAGAGGTATCCTAGGTATTCAGATAATTTATTTTTATCATCCTCCTTGATCCTCAAAGCGTTACTAAATTTTAGAAAATATGCTGAGAATTTAAAGCAGATGTGTCCCAGCCAACATTTCACACACCTTATGGAATTTGCTTGCCTGAAGCTCTGCTCATGCAAGGATGGGTCTCCAACCCACTCACCAAACACATAGTTGCAGAAGAACTGAAATTCTCAGCCACTGTTATCAGGAAGTGGCTTTCCAAGACTACTCAGAAGATACTGATGAACAATGAATAAAATTACATCTGTTCCAAGGAGATTTTGATGTAGTTCTCTATCTGTATGAAATGACAACAGAAAAACAGAATTCAAGAATTCCTATGTCGGAAAAGGAAATAGATAAGGAAGTACCTAGCCTACAAACTATGACAAGACACTCAGTTTGCTGCATGTTTTTTTTTTTCCACTCCACATTTCAGGCCCATCAACATTTGTTTCACACTAGCAGATTCCATGAAACACATTCCTAGCAGATTCCATGAAGCCCATTCCCATTTAAAATAAACCCCTGTGTCTGGTCCTTCCTGCTATTCATACTGCTTATGTTTTTACTGATGTATAGTAAAAATCAGATAAATATTGTTTTTGTTTGGCAGCGGCTGGGAAGATGCTTAGTGAACATAGCAGAAAAAAAAAAAAAAAAAAAAAAAAAAAAAAAAAAAAAAAAAAAAAAAAGAAAACCCAGAAGTCACTTTAAGAAATATTAGCTCTTCAGATTAATATAGTGTTCTATCATTCCGGCATTAATATAGGTATGTTCCATCTCATTTCTTCAAGTTTGAAAATAGCAAGGTTAATTATGTGAAGAACTGTAACAAAGTAATTAGATTATCTTGTAATTATTTTTAGGGGAAATAAAATCTTTATAAAAATCCTAGAGGCTAAGAAAGGCCTCAGGAGATGGGAGTGGAGCTGTTAAGAGGCCTTAACTATTACGTCAATTTATTTGTGTCCAGCTGTGCTCATTGAACAATAATTAAAAAGGAAAATTGCCTACAAGGTACTTACTGGGTATGGAAATCAATACTCCTCCCTGCCAGGAAGCTGGCAGCCTGTTAGCCACCAAGAATTCAAGGCATCCTGAACAGAGTGGGGATGGGAGCAGACAGTTTCTGTGTTTCATGAGCTATTTTAGCACCCCAAGCAGTGCACCTGAAACAGTCATGGGAATTATCCAGGGACAGGGAGGGGAGGAGGTACTGCAGTCTACAGCTGCCAGAAAGAACCTAAGAATTCTCCAGTTTTGCCTAAAAATGATGAAGAAGTGTGAAGACAGCGGATGCCACCCTGGAAAGGAAATGAAAGAAAGGATTGCAGTTATTTGAGTGCAGCAGCTGGCCCCTGGAGCAGAGGGTGCCCCAATTCCAGCTCTGAGGCCCTGGGTGTGTGCCACACACAGCACTCTTTAAAAGCTCTACCTCGGCATCCTTTGGGCTCCTCACCACACTTCAGCACTTCTTTAGTTTTCAAACAACCCTTATTTCTGTGACATCCCATTTGGGAGCAGGGGTTTGAAGTGGAGCTTGCCCTGCTGTAGAATTTCTACAGCCTGGTAAAAGTCAGCACAAATCACAGCTGGCCAGAGGTTTCACTCACATGCAGCTTACACTAAACTACACAACCTCACAAGGCATTTTGTCCAATATATTCTTGCAGCAGGCACCTGAAATAACACATCTCTAGGCTGCATATCAGCAGTTCAGGAGCCTGGCTGCTGTAATCCCCTGAAGGCTGCTTTATCCTGGGGAAACAAGCCTTGCAACGTGCTATCCACAGCACCCCTTGCACCTTCCAAGAGGGACAGAGTGGTAAGGACAGACACTTGGAATATTTCTCACTGAAGTGTTGTGCTTCATTTGATTTAAAGCGTTTTGTGAGACAATCCAGTCTGACTGAAGCAGGTAATTAATTTAAGCTATTCATGATGTCACTTGAATCTGAGCTCTGAATGTAATGTAGGACTTTTAACTGTCTCGAGCTTGTCCAAACCTGGAGCACCCATTTCAGGCACCCATGCTTTCAAAGAGTTTGGAGGGGGAAAAAAAAGCTCTAAACTTTGCTGATCAGTGTGATATCTGTGGCTGGTTCACTCGGTGACAGCAATCAAGTTCTTTATGGGAATTCTTACGCATTAGTTCTCTTTTGGTTTTTTCCCAATTCTCTTATGAGGTTGTGTAGTTTAGAAGTGCTTTGGAGAAAAGTATTTGAAGATCCTAACTGCTGCAGTCTTAGTGAAGTTTAATTCAATCCTATACTGTTAACACTCTGGGCATGAACAAAGGAAAGTACACAGCTACAGCTAAATGCACTGTTTGGGAGCCATATGCTGTGAAAGAAAAGTTTCAGCCTGGCAAAATAGAAAGGCTGATCTCAGAGGCTCTAAAAGACATCGGAGCCACTCCAGAGGGAGTTATGAGTTAATGGCAGTTCTGACAGTTTTTATGAGATCCCCTGAAATGCCAGGATTTTTGTCTGTTGCCAACCATATCCTACTGAATGAATTAACTGAGGCTTAAGAATTTTTCTACAGAATTAGCTAGAAATAATGACAATTGGGATGGCAATGCAAATGAAAGCATTGAACATGAAGAAATACTTTTTGCCTCATGAGGCTATAAAAAGTAGTGGAAAACCCAAATCTAGAAGTGTTTACAAACAGGTAATGGACAGTAGCAATAGCCACCTAAGCAGTAAACAAGTCAGGATATTAACAGATCAACTCCCAGACAAAAAGAGGGGCACATGTATAATAGGTGTGCTTTTATCTGAGGGCTAAGGGAAGGGCTGTATAGCCATGCAAACCAAAGGACACCACAGAAGCAGTACAATTTATGGATCCTGTAGTAACAGTAATAACACCTGTATCAATGGCTGATTTTTAGTTACTGCAGTTAGGAAAATCCTGCAAGTATTTTTAAAATGCCTGACCATTAATCCTGCCTTCACTGCTGGGTTAAAACATCACAAATAACAACCCAGAGCAGAACTTTTTCATCCAAAGTTCTTAACACTGTAATTTCCATTTTACAAATAGAAGAAAACAGAGCAGTTATTTGTCTATTCCTGCTTAATGAGCCCGGAATCAGCTACACTGATTTCTGTCGCTATAGGACACGAAATAATGCGCACACGCAGCTCTCCCAAAGTAAAAAGAGAACTTTTAATTTCTGACTCCAACGTTTATAGATTTCCAAAAGTGACAGTGGATTGGAGGGTGATGGTGCCACCTCTCCAATGACACTGGACAAACCAACAGTCCATTAAATTTCTCCTCCTCCATAAAACAATGCAAAACAATGTGAGAAAATTTGTTACAAGAATGTAAACATCGGGAGTCTTAGAAAAACTTAAAAAACCAGGGCAACAGATTAAAAGCCTTTAAGCTGAGCGTCAGGTCACCCAGCTGAGCATCAGGTCCCGATGAAGCTGAGGCAGACTCAAAGGAAGATGCCATGCTCTGGGAGCAGGAGTGTTCCCTTCCGCCGCCCTGCCCAGCGAGCACAAGGCACGGAGCACAGCAGAGAAGAAGCCACAGCCCCACCCTGCTGCATTCTGCCTTCAGCAGCCTCTGCAGTTTGCCTGCTTTTCCCTTGTTCCAGTTTGCAAGGCCAGATGTATTCTATTGCCATCTGCATGGCAGTTGTCTGGTATCAAGTGGGCAATTCTCCTTATCTCTCTTCCTGAGTGATCGTAATCAAGGTCCCTCAGCAGGGAACATCTGCTGATAAGGGGCTATTGAATGTCACCCCATGACTGATAAGAACTGTGACATCCCATTGTGAGATGCTCCGCCCAGAGGGAGGAGCCAAGCATTCCTACCCAGATATAACCTGGAGATTCTGACACACCAGCACCGCTCTTCTCCACTGGACTCCCCAGAGGAACAGCAGCTGCTTCTGCTTCCACGGATCTGTGGAGGAAGAATTCACCCTTTTCCTACAGGACTGCCCTGCTCCAACAGAACCACGCCTGACACTCCAGGAGGACTGCAGCCCCTTTTCCAACTGGACTGCTGCCAACACCCTGACCCACAGGGTGTCAGGTTGAGTTCTGACTCTGTCAGTGCTGTTCTAGTGTATTGCATTGTTGTATTTTATCCTTTTATTTTTTCCCTTCCCTATTAAAGAACTGTTATTTCCTGCTCCCATATTTTTTGCCTGAGAGCCTCTTATTTAAAATTCATAGCAATTCGGAGGGGTGGGGAGGGTTTGCATTCTCCATTTTAGGGGAGGCTCCTGTCTCCTTTAGCAGGCACCTGTCTTTCCAAACCAAGACATCCCTCGAGTGCCGGGCCTTTCAGGATGTGTACCAAAGCACTGCAAGGGATGAAGGCCAGCACAGAGGGAAGCCTTGCAGAGATGGTTTCCCTGAGAGAAGAAAGCCAACCACCACGAGCTGAGCAGGTTCCACTGTGCATACCTTGTTTTCTGTTTGAGAGGATGGCTTAGAAATTAAGAAGAAATCATAATTCCACTGCTATGCTTATACAATCTCTAAAATCTTTCAAATTTCTATAAAGATGATCCAGTTTATGACTAAATGCTTTACATTTTGAGCCTGGTAAATTATTATTATTAGATGACATTGAAGTTTGGACTGTCTTTTTTTGTAAGTGCGTGTGATAGCTCTCACTCACCAGCATGTTCACACTACTTTATTTTTACTGGATAACTGAATTATTAATTTATAAGATGTACAGGATGCGCCACAGCCCCTACCATGCTAGAGAGACAGAGATGGACACTGTAGAGCAGCAGCACACACTACTATTATAAAAGCAAATGCCATTTGCAGACACTAAATTAGGTTTAAAAAAGATACATTAAGTGTTAGAGAAAGCAGATTTGGCAGTGTTCATTGTGTATTACTTTGATATCACAAGAAGAGTGGTTAATGCTAAGCGGTGTATTTGGCAGCTGCTAAGCCTTGAGGTCATTATAGAGTTTCTTGGCACAACTGGATTATTTATGTGATGAAATTTCACTAAGGCAGTTTTTTTTCCCTTCAGAATTCATCATGATATCACTCAGGAAAAAAAAAGTTAACATTAAACAGTGTTTAGATAACATTCAAAAGTCATTGCTTCAGTGACAAACACATTCCTTGTAGGAATATGAAAAGCAGCAACACTGTTCAATCTCGTATTTTCCAATATCAGCTGTCTGATGAATATTCTACATAGAAGGAAGCAAACTAAAAAAGCCCCCAAGCAATTAGTAGTTAAGCTCTAATTGTATAAATAAGGCTAATTATACAGATGGGAAATCTTTTCAGTTGAGAAAATCAGATGCTAAACATTCCTCCCATTGACAGAAAAAACCTTCATACAAGCAAACAAGTGCATGAAAACCAGTGAGCTGATCATGCTGATCCTTCTATAAAGAACCGCCCTGCTCTTCAAAGGAAGAAAAAATCCTTAATTCTGTTTCTGTGCTGGAGACCCACACAGATGCTGCTACGCTGAGGGCCTGTGCTTTACAATGAAGGACATGGCAGAGGCAGAAAAGAAAGTAAATTGCAAATTGCTGTTGTACTCAGGACGCTGCAGGCAGAGGCAGCAGAAACAAGCAGATGATGCAGGTCATGCTGGCTGCACAGAATAGGGGATTTCAGGAAGACTGGGCAAGTTACTTATACTGGAGGCCCAAAAATCACAGAATGCTCAAATGGTTTGGCTTTGCTTCAAAAAGACCTTGAAGCTCATTTAGTGTCAAAACCCCTGCCATGGGTAGGGACACCTTCCATTATCCCAGGCTGCTCCAAGCCCCATCCAGCCTGGCCCTGAAAATTTCAGGGATGGGGCAGCCCCAGCTTCTCTGGGCAACCTACTCCAGGGCCTCAGGGAAGAATTTCTTTCTGTTATCTAAACTAAGCCTACCCTCTTTCAGTTTGAAGCCATTACTCCTTGTCCTATCACTACATGTCCTTGTAAAAATTTCTCTCCAGGGATTTTTTGTAGGCCCCTTTTGGTCCTGCAAGGCTGATGTGAGTGAAAGTAAATGCAAGTTCCATTATACAAAGGACCTGGGTTACAGACAGGGCTCAGCCCTGAGCTCTGCAGTGGCTGGCTGCTCCCAAAATTCCAATTCCCAACATCAGCATCCCCAGGCAGCCAGCGTACACCTTGAGTGCTCCCATGGAAGTCCAGCACATAGCGGAGAGAAAACCTGGCATCCTGCAAGAGCCAGGGCCCTGCCCCATCAGAGGCACACCTAGCAGCGAGCTGAGACCCCACAGCACTGACACAAACACATGGGAGCCCAGTTCCAGCCCAAGAGACCAATTAAGGGGCTAAAATTAAACAGTACCTTCTGCAGCATCACATCTAACGTGTACTTTTCATTGTGCATGTGTATGTGAACTTTAACATTCACTTTATTTCACTCTCTGTGACACCAGAGCTGCATGAGTGCAGAGGAAATACTGGATAATTAGAGAAATAGTTTGATATTAATACTATTCAACTATAAAAAATTTGTTCGATATAAAAATAATATTATTCCAATAATTACATTTGATTTCCACAAATGCTACCAAAACATGTAATACTTTAAAACCTCTTTCATGATACTTGCATTCTAAGTGGTAAGTGCAGGATACAGCTAGCATTTGTTCTGTTATATGTAATAAACTAGAAATGTTGGTAACATTCTCATAAGAGCGTTGAAAAAAAATTTTATTACTTGAATACTACATTTCTAGTATTTGCATTTAATAAGAGAAGCAGCCCATATCTCAGTACTGAGGGAATCTCTTGGCTTTGAAAATTCCAATTCCAAAATTCCACCAAGTTTCAAGGCTGGCTTCAGCTAGTACCTGCTGACTTTGGCAGCAGTGCTGCAAGACAGTACAAATGCCACTGGATTTCTAGGGAGGACTGCCAGCTGCAGGAATTCCTGAGGGCTGTGACAAGCAGGGGCTGCCACAGGAGGTTTGCAGAGGCACACTGCAACTCAGGCTTCCAGCATGGAAAACAGTAAGAGCTCTAATAAGGAGAGGGCACGTGCAGAGTCCAGTCAGTGGCAAAATTCTGTTCCCATCAGTGAAATGAGCAGAGCACACACTTTGTACCCTGCTGTTCTAGATTTCAGCAGCACATTGTCCCAAGCACACTCTATGTGGACCCAGTGTTCCTACACACATGGAGTTTCACCAGCTGGACTGAGGCAAACAGGAACTGGAGTGTTTGTTTTCCATAACACTATTTCCTTGTCCAGTCTGACTGATGGGCCAGACAGATTCCACAGGATGCATCAAGCCTTGAAAATTGCTTTGAGAATGGACAGCTACTCCTGGATGCTTGTCTGACAATATAAACATGCACCAAAAATGACATATCTCTGACGGGCTATGGAAGTGTCTGAGAGCACGAATCTGTGGAAGCAGCAACATTCTTTCTCAGAGTGTCGGTGAGCGCAGCTGCTCCCAGTGTGTCATCTGGCAAATTCTCCTTTCCTTCTGCACCATGTGCTCAGGAGGAAACCAGAACTATAATCCTCAATCCTCATTCCTCCTCACTATACATTTCATTTCCCCTTTTCCTTCCCTAAGCAATTGCAGGAATTGTCGTACTTCAGTCAGGTATTGATAACTCACAACAAAGAAAAAAGTATTGTTTGCAGGTGCCAAATAACCTATTTTTTTTTTTCCCCTCAGCCTGAAACACTCTGGTGAGATATCCTGAGGCTGCCCTTCAGAGACTGTCATGGCTCAGCCCCACACTGCCACCAACTCATTTGCCCCTGGTGGGATGGGGAGAGAATTTTATGAGTAGCAGTGAGAAAACTCAGGGCTGAGATACAGACATTTTAATAGGTAAAGCAACAGCTGCACCTGCAGGAAAACTGAACAAGGAATTCAACCTGTACTGCCCATGGACGGGCAGGTGTCTCCATGTCCCCACTTCCTTCTCCTGCCCCCAGCTGTGTGTGCTGAGCGTGGCCCCACCTGGGCTGGGATCTCCCTTGGCTCCCTTGGGCTCAGTTGTCCTGGCTCTGTCCCCTCCCAGCCCCTCCCTGGTGGGGTCAGTGAGGCCAGAGGAGGCCTTGGCTCTGTGTGAGCTCTGCTCAGCAATGCCCAAGGCGTCCCTGTGCTACCAACACTGCTTCCAGCACAAATCCAAAGAAGAAGAAGAACACTAACTCTACAGCAGCCCAAACCAGCACAGAGACAGCCTGAACATCAACAGCATGACAGTACAGATATCCCTCCACTGCCTGACCAAAAATAATGAGCAGATTTCCTCTCTCTGGCTCAAGTTTGGCAGAAATCTTTGCCTCGCCCTCTTGGGTGGATTGAGATTTCCAGGGAAGTCCATGCAGAGTCAAGCCCTGCTCAGTGTGACCACAAATGACCGACCTGTTCCTGCTCTCTCTGTACAGACTCATCCCACTGTTTATGGAGCTCAGAGAGTAATGATAAAGGTTTATGAAGCACACAATAGGCAAGGCTGATTTTGAAGACTTGACGTAGCAGCACTTTTTAAAAATGCTTTACCCAAGCAATGCCTGAAAACTATAAACTATAAAACTAAACCATCTTTAGAGCTCCTAAATCAGGTGAAAAACCTGGAAGACACTTCCTCAGTCAAAATACCGATTCAATATAAATTTGCACAGTGATTCAAACGTGATCATCTACATTTTTATTTTCCCTAAAGAGTTTCCTTTGTACCACAGTTTCTCTCAGTGGCTCATCCAACCTTCCTATTATGCTTGATCCAGCATCAATTGCTGTTCTATATTTGAAGTGAAGGCTTCACACCCCTTAGACTCACTCCAGCACACAATGAGTGGTTTCAAAGAGCTGGATCAACTTGGCGCGTCAAGCTGCGCGTGCCTGGGAAAATCATGGAAGCAAAGCCTGTTTCCAGCTGCTCTTGCTGCTCTTCTGTCTTGGTTTGGTGCTGGAAGAGAGGGCTGTGTTTTTAGTTACTGACACACATCTGCTGTTTACATGCAGAGCCTTGAACTTGTCTGTGTTCTGCACCGCACGGCTGAGAGCAACAGCTTTGCTTAAATGCACTCAGAATTAGCAGGTGGATGCGGAGGTGACTGATGATTTCTTGCAGCCTGCTGATGCTTCCTCAGCCTCACAATTAGCTCACCCAGCTGCTATCAGAGAAAATGAGGGGATCCTTACTGGGCACCCAAGGGGAGCTGGCAGAATGTCTGTTCTCTTACATACTGTCCTCAAGCACCTTAATTTATGGGGCTGGTTTTGCTCAGGGCCACTTGAGAGACACAGAGGAAACTGACAACAGCTTTTACCTGGGACTTTACAAGAACCTGTTTTCTCTCAGGACGTTGTTTTCTATCGGTGACAATAACTTCCTCAGTCAAGCCTCTCTCTGCCACTTGCTTATGATGATAAATATTCACAAACATGGCAACATAAAGAGACTGGGTTTTTATTAGACTGCAACCTGCATAAATAAACTATATACTTATGCATCTTTTTCTGTTGGCATCTCTGAGTGCACTTATTTTAACAGGTATGTAAACTCCTTCAGGAAGGTACCCAATACATTATGCAAAAAAAGCCCACCGACATAACCACCAAACAAAAAAACCTGGACATTTTCAGAGCCTGTCAAAAGGAAAGATTTCTGCAGATGAGGTTTACTTGAAAGTTTCTAAGAGCTTAACTGTCAGTGTAGGCTGTAAACAAGAGAAGTGAGAGATGTTCATGTAGTCAACATTTGATTTATTTACAACAAATAAAGGAACGTTCAGCTGAAACCATCTTCCTTCTTTGGTAAACTTGGCAAACATTTTCAAGAAGGCTGGGATTTGGGGTTTTCGGTTTGTTTGTGGGCCTTTTGGAATGGAAACATTTGAAAACTGTTTTGAAAAAAGAGGTACCTAGTAGAAAGAGCTGCGAGGGTGTCTTGGCAAGGCACTAAGACCACATCTGAGAGAACAGCCTGGCAGAACCTCGACTGTGCCTCTCCTTTTCCCATGAGAGCCCTACAGCCTGTAGGGTGAACCTCTTGCTGTGGGCTGTCAACTGAATGCACACACAGACTTTGCCCACTCCACTGCATCAATACTGCATGGTACAGCTGAGCCAGCTCCTAAAACCTGAATTTAGTTTTGCCACTGGGCTGGTCTCAGAAGGGGAAGGAAGGGAGGGAAAGAAGGAAAGCTCAAATGTCTCCTGCACTCTTTAGTGAAAGGGGGGTGTGTGCACGTGTGCAGATCTCAGCAGCACACAGAGGTTTGCATTCACAACATGCTGCTGCACCCAGCACTTCCTCCTGAACACTCACCTGAGGCTGAGCCCTGCACAGCAGTGCAAAGTCCCTGATCAAACACCTCTGTTCTCCTGCAGGGCAGTCAGGAAGGCTGAGTCTATCCTCAGCAGTAAAAGTGGAAATAGCTGTATGCTAATATTCTGTCTCCTTCCTTCACTCCTCAGAAGAGCCCTCGCAAGCTGAATCCCAGCACAACAAGATTGCAGGAGGCAAGTCTGTCTTGTGTGGTCTGGCAAAGGAGGGGAAGAAATAATCTCTGCACCTACAGCAAAAGGCCAGGCAGTTTTGGTGAAGATGCAGGCACTCAGAGGCTGCTGTGCACAGCCCCATCACTCATCTGACATCATCAGGAGAAAAGAGAGAGAACTGTTGTGTGCTTTACAGCACAGAGCTGAATCCAGATCAGCCATCTGTTTGTGCTGGATATTCACCACTGGTTCACTGACAAGCTTCTCCCTGTCAACATGTTCAGCAATTCAAGGAGTACTGAATTGCACCATAAACACTCTTCCTTTATTCTTTATGAGTCTGCTGAAGAGAGCATGTTGCACCATTTCCTACCTCTAGAAAAAGCAAAGGGCCTGGGATGCTGACGGCAATGGCCAAACATTTCTGGATTCAAGGCTCCTACAGAAGCTTTGCCATTCCTCAGTGTAAGCAAAAGCACGTGGTATGGTTCACTGGAGTCCCTGTAAGTTACAAATCCAACATTAAAACCTAAAAATAAAGGTATTTCATCTAGCATGGCACTTGTGAAAAAGGAAAATAACGCTGCTTCATTGATCTAAAATAGTTTCAGCTTTCTGTGAGTCTTCCACCCTCCTGTGACTCTTGTACTGCTGCTATAGAACAATGGTGGAACCAGAATAAATCAGACTCTGTGCAGTATCTGTTCCCCACAGCCAGTTAGTACCTCTGTCTGTAGAATACACGGTAATAAACTACAGGGATCACCTAGCAGCAGTTTGTCTTAGAATTTGCTTAATCCACTGGACATCCTGAACTTCATTCTCTTTCAAGCTACGTTCTGTAACTTGCAGAGAACTTTTACAGCCTGTGGAGTTGAAGCCTAATTTTTGTTCTGAACACCTGTATGGTATCTACAACAGCAGCCTGAACAGTTGCCTAAACAGTGATATACAAATAGTATCAGTCTCCATTTTCTGGGAGCAAAGATGTGAGCACTGCCCACAAGGGGAATTTCTACAGTGGGTCCTCATGTTCACACGTAGCTCAAACTAGAGGAGAGCTGGCTAGATTTTGGGCTCATTCTAACATCATGATCAAAAGGGGAGCGAGAGCTTATTTAAGGTCCTTCTCACTCAGTGAAACTGAACAGAATGTGCTGACTTCAGAACTGTAATTGTCCAAAAGTTATACTTCTTTCTTATACATCACCTTCTTAGGCAGAAATGAGATGCTAAAAGAAGCCAGTGAAAGTATCTCTTGAAAATTTTTACTGGAGACAATAATAAAAAGCTATAGCAAAGCCTAGCATTTTTTATTTCTAACGTTGCTTTAGAAAGATTTTTTTATATCTGGTAGATATGCACTGCAAAAGTGTCTAAGAGAAGTTCCATCCTCCTGCTCTTTTGAAGCAGCTTCTGATACCACACTTGAGAAGTGAATAAGGATGTAAAAAGTGCATTTGATCAGCACTGTAACTGCTGCTATGACCTTACTTGATCACAGTCTCTAGTGGTTTCAACTTCCTACAACCTCCACAAAGAGATTTCTGAAGCAGTGACATACTCCATGTAATAACAAACATATCAAAAGAATTTGATGGGGAAAAGAGTTACTGAAAATATAAAATCACAGTATTGCCAAATTAGTAAAGCATATTTCAAGGCAATTTACTAAAGATGGAGATATGATATGCATTCCATAGAATGATGGAATACACTGAATGGGAAGAGACACATCAAGATCCTCGAGTCCAACCCCTGGGCTTGCATAGGAGACTCCAAAAATCCCACCCTGTGCCTGAGAGCGTTGTCTGAACACTCCTTGAGCTCTGTGAGCACGGCCCTGTGGAGCCTGTTCAGTGCCTGGCCATCCTCTGGGGGAAAAACATTCTCCTGCTATGCAGCCTCAACTTCCCTGACACAGCTTCAAGGATGTTCCCTTGGTTCCTGCCACTTTTTCAGGTGCAGTTTATCAGGGGAAATAAAGGCTACTTCACCTTTCTTTGGAGGGAATAGGCGGCCTTGGCCTTTTAAGTATCTTGATTACTTGTTTTTCCTTTACATTTTAGAAAGCTTTTTGGATGGTCTATCATTGCCCTCTCTGGAAAAGCCAACTACAAATAGGAAGCTACATCTTGAGCAGCATAATAGTATTCCTTATCATATAGTTTTGTTTAAACAAAAACCACTGCAAAACCCAAAAGCAGGCTAATCACATGAGGGTTTTCTAATGCTCACCACCAAAAGGAGACTTCTCTTGCCTGTGCTTTGATAGACATACTCTACACATGGAGCTAGCTGGAAATCCACACAAACATCGCTCCTCCTCGTTGTGAGTGATAAAATTCCCTTAAAGAGGCTCAACTGGAACCTTTTCCTGTGCTTTCCAGAGAGCACCTGAGGATTCCTGCTCTCCAGGACCAGCAGGATGGAGTTAGCAGGCCACCAGGTGTTTTTACAGCAGGTGCTTTGTGCCCATCAAGGTCATCACTGGCAGAAGTGTCCCCATGGCCGGAGCTCAGGACACAGCTACAGCTACACCGATAACTCTCTGCAAACCCACATTGAGGGGTACCTCCAAAACTGAAAAAAAATGTAGGCGAATAAAGGAGTTTCTATCTAAAGGCATTTTAAACTAAACCAGATGCTCTGCAGTTGGTAATGCCAAATAACTTTGAGAAGAGTGTCATCTGAAAGATGTTCCTTTTTTCCTATCATTTTTGCTATTCAGAAATACATATATTTGGGTGAGTTATTTCAGTAAACCTCTCTTCTAAACTCTGTATCAAGAATTAACACAAGCTCGTTGCTGAGCTCTGTGCAGTTTATCTGGAATACTACAGATATCCAGGTCAATCTGATAGCATTATAATTAACTGCCATATTTTATCCAAAAAATTTAGAATACCTCTTTACCACAGAAATCTGAGGGCTTTCATAATTTCCTTTTTTTCCCCTCCAAGCAGTATCCAGAGTGGTCTTCAAAAAACATGGATTCATGGGCAACTGAATGAGACTTGATAAGCTGGACAGAGCTGCAGGTTTTTCATTTGTCTGTGAAAATGTTACTTGAGCTTAGGAACACATTTCACAGCATGTTCTTACAGCAGAAATAGAGACTCTTTAAATACACTATTTCCCTGAAGTGTCAGATGCTCTTTAATAGCATATTCATTCTTTTACAGTTCTGGGTTTTTTCTTCCTGAGCCTATCTCTGACCAAACATCAAATATGGGGAGTTTGGGTTTTTGTTTTTGTTTGTTTGTTTGTTTTGTTTGTTTGGTTTGGTTTTGTTTTGGTTTGGGTTTTTGTTTTGGTTTGTTTGGTTTTGTGTTTGTTTTCGTGTTTGTTTGTTTGTTTTGAGTTTCTGGATTTGTTTTGGTTTTTGGTTTTTGTTTGTTTTGGGTTTTTGTTTTTGTTTGCGTGTTTCGGTTTTGGTTTTGTTTTTGTTCTGTTTGTTTTGGTTTGTTTGATTTGTTTGTTTGTTTTTGTTTGTTTGCTTTGGTTTTTTGTTTTTCGTGTTTGTTTTATTTTTTGTTTGCATGTTTGTTTTGTTTTTGTTTTTATTTGTTTGGTTTGTTTGATTGTTTTGGTTTTTGTTTTGTGTTTGTTTGTTTTGGTTTTTGTTTTGTTTGTTTCTGTTTTGGTTTGGTTTTATTTTTGTGCTTGTTTGTTTGGTTTGGTTTTTGTTTGTTAGGTTTTGCTTGTTTCGGTTTTTGTTTAGGTTTTGGTTTTGTTTGTTTTGGTTTTTGGTTTTTGGGTCTTGTTTGTTTGTTTTGGTTTTGATTTGTTTGGTTTGGTTTCTATTTTTGAGTTTTGGTTTGTTTTGGTTTTTTGTTTTTCTGTTTTTTGTTTTGTTTTTAGTTTGGTTTGGTTTTTTGGGTTTGTTTTGGTTTGTTTAGTTTGGTTTTTGGTTTCTTGTTTATTTGTTTTGGTTTTTGTGGTTTTTTGGTTTTTTGTTTTTGTTTTTTTGGGTCTTGTTTGTTTTGGGTTTTGTTTGTTTTGGTTTTTGTTTGTTCGTTTTGGTTTCTGTTTTTGATTTTTGGTTTGTTTGTTTTGGTTTTTTGGTTTTTTTGTTTTTTGTTTTGGTTTGTTTAGTTTGGTTTTTGTTTTTGTTTGGTTTGGTGTTTTGGTTTTGTTTTTGTTTGTTTCTTTCGGGTTTTGTGGTTTGTTTATTTTGTTTGTTTGTTTTGGTTTGGTTTCTGTTTTGTTGGTTTTTTGTTTGTTTTGGTATTGTGTTTGTTTGTTTTGGTTTTGTTTTGGTTTTGTTTTGATTTTTGTTTTGTTTGTTTGCTTTGGTTTTGGTATTGTTTTTGTTTTGGTTTGGTTTGTTTGTTTGCTTTGGTTTTGTTTTCTTTGTTTGTTTTTGTTTGCTTGTTTTTGGTTTTTGTTTTGTTTTCATTTGTGTGTTTTGGTTTTTGTTTGTTTGTTTTGGGTTTTTGTTTTAAATTTCTGTTTGTTTGGTTTGGCGTTTGTTTTGTTTGTTTGGTTTGGTTGTTTGTTTTTTGTTTTTGTTTTTGGTTGTTTCTTTTGGTTTTGTCTTTGTTTTGGTTTTTGTTTGTTTTTGTTTTTGTTTTGTTTGTTTTGGTATTTTGGTTTTTTTTTGTTTGGTTTTTGTTTGGTTTTTGGTTTTTGTTTGTTTCGTTTTTTGTTTTGGTTTTGTTTTTGTTTATCTGGTTTTGGTTTTGTTTCTTTTGGTTATGGTTTTTGTTTGTTTTTGTTTGTTTGCTTTGGGTTTTTGTTTTTCATTTGTTTCTTTTAGTTTTTTGTGTGCATGTTTGTTTTGTTTTTGTTTTTATTTGTTTTTTTTATTTGATTGTTTTGGTTCTTGTTTTGGTTTTGTTTGTTTGGTTTGGTTTTGGTTTTTGTTTGGTTTGGTTTTTGGTTTTGGTTTTGTGTTTCTTTGTTTGGTTTGGTTTTTGTTAGTTCGTTTTTGCTTGGTTTTGGTTTTGTTTTCTTTGTATTTCTTTGTTTGTTTTTGGGTTTTGTTTTGTTTTCGTTTGTGTGTTTTGGTTTTTGTTTGTGTGTTTTGGTTTTTGTTTTTGTTTGTTTGTTTTGCTTTTTGCTTTAAATTTCTGTTTGGTTGTTTTGGCTTTTGTTTTGTTTCTTTGTTTTGATTTTGTCTTTGTTTTGGTTTTTGTTCGTTTGTTTTTGTTTTTTGTTTTGTTTGGTTTGGGTTTTTGTTTTTTTGGTTTGGTTTTCGGTTTTGTTTTGGTTTTTGTTTTTATTTGTTTGTTTTGGTTTTGTTTTTGTGTTTGTTTGTTTTGGTTCTTGTTTTTGTGTCTTGTTTGTTTGTTTTGGTTTCTGTTTGATTTTGGTTTTGCTTTTTGTTTTTATTTTTGTTTTGGTTTGTTTGTGTTTGTTTTGGTTTTTGGTTTTGTGTCTTGTTTTTTTGGTTTCTGTTTGTTTTGATTTTCGTTTTGTTTGTTTGTTTTGGTTTCTGTTTTTGGTTTTTGGTTTGTTTGGTTTGGTTTTTTGGTTTTGGTTTTTGTTTTGGTTTTTGTTTGGTTTTGGTTTTTGTTTTTGTTTTGGTTTGTTTGTTTTCCGTGGTTACATGTTTGTTTATAGTTACATGTTTGTATATTTATAGTTACGCGTATATAGTTCTATGTTTATATGTTTAGATGTTTAGATGCTTATACTTACATGGTTACATGTTTATAGTTACATGTTTATACATTTATAGTTATTGTTTATATGTTTACAGTTATGTGGTTACATATTTTTATGTTTATAGTTCCATGTTTATATGTTTATTATTGTTTATATATTTATAGTTTCATGTTTGTAGTTATTGTTTATATGTTTAAAGTTGCATGCTTATACGTTTATAGTTATTGTTTACATGTTTATAGTTACATGTTTATATGTTTACAGTTACATGATTATATGTTTATGTTTGTATGTTTGTATGTTTACGGTTACATGTTTATATGCTTATAGTTACATGCTTATATGTTTACAGTTACATGTTTATATGATTATATGTTTATAGTTAATGCTCATATGTTTGTAGTTCCATGTTTATATGTTTACAGTTGCATATTTATAGTTATTGTTTATATGTTTATTGTTCCATGTTTATATGTTTATAGTTCTGTGTTTATAGTTATTGTTTATATGTTTATAGTTCCATGTTTATATATTTCTAGTTCCATGTTTATAGTTATTGTTTATATGTTTATAGTTCCATGTTTATATGTCTATAGTTATTGTTTATATGTTTATAGTTCCATGTTTATACGTTTATATGTTTATAGTTATTGTTTATATGCTTATAGTTCCATGTTTACATATTTATAGTTCCATGTTTACATATTTATAATTCCATGTTTATAGTTATTATTTATATGTTTATATGTTTATAGTTCCATGTTTATAGTTCCATGTTTATATGTTTATAGTTAATGTTTATATGTTTATAGTTCCATGATTATATGTTTATAGTTATTCTTTATATGTTTATAGTCATTGTTTATATGTTTATATGTTTATAGTTCCATGTTTATTGTTATTGTTTATATGTTTATAGATATTGTTTGTATGTTTATAATTCCATGTTTATATGTTTATAGTTCCATGTTTACATATTTATAGTTCCATGTTTACATATTTATAATTCCATGTTTATAGTTATTGTTTGTATGTTTATATGTTTATAGTTCCGTGTGTATATGTTTATAGTTATTGTCTATATGTTTATAGTTCCATGGTTATATGTTTATAGTTATTGTTTATATGTTTATAGTTCCATGATTATATGTTTATAGTTCCATATTTATAGTTACTGTTTATATGTTTGTAGTTATTGTTTATATGTTTATATTTATTGTTTGTACGTTTATAGTTCCATGTTTATATGTTTATAGTTCCGTGTTTATATGTTTATAGTTATTGTTTATATGTTTATAGTTCCATGTTTATATGTTTATAGTTCCATGTTTATATGTTTGTAGTTCCATGTTTATATGTTTGTAGTTATTGTTTATATGTTTATAGTTCCATGTTCATATGTTTATAATTATTGTTTATATGTTTATAGTTCCATGTTTATATGTTTATAGTTCCATGTTTATATGTTTATAGTTATTGTTTGTATGTTTATAGTTATTGTTTGTATGTTTATAGTTATTGTTTATATGCTTATAGTTCCATGTTTACATATTTATAGTTCCATGTTTACATATTTATAATTCCATGTTTATAGTTATTGTTTATATGTTTATATGTTTATAGTTCCATGTTTATTGTTCCATGTTTATATGTTTATAATTATTGTTTATATGTTTATAGTTCCATGTTCATATGTTTATAGTTATTCTTTATATGTTTATAGTTATTGTTTATATGTTTATAGTCATTGTTTATATGTTTATATGTTTATAGTTCCATGTTTATCGTTATTGTTTATATGTTTGTAGTTCTTGTTTGTATGTTTATAATTCCATGTTTATATGTTTATAGTCATTGTTTATATGTTTATATGTTTATAGTTCCATGTTTACATATTTATAATTCAATGTTTATAGTTATTGTTTGTATGTTTATATGTTTATAGTTCCATGTGTATATGTTTATAGTTATTGTCTATATGTTTATAGTTCCATGGTTATATGTTTATAGTTATTGTTTAGATGTTTATAGTTCCATGATTATATGTTTATAGTTCCATATTTACAGTTACTGTTTATATGTTTGTAGTTATTGTTTATATGTTTATAGTTATTGTTTAGATGTTTATAGTTATTGTTTATATGTTTATATATAGTTTAAATGTTTATAGTTATTGTTTGTATGTTTATACTTCCATGTTTATATGTTTATAGTTCCATGTTTATATGTTTATAGTTATTGTTTGTATGTTTATAGTTATTGTTTGTATGTTTATAGTTATTGTTTATATGTTTATATGTTTATAGTTCCATGTTTATTGTTATTGTTTATATGTTTATAGTTATTGTTTGTATGTTTATACTTCCATGTTTATAGTTATTGTTTATATGTTTATAGTTCCATGTTTATATGTCTATAGTTATTGTTTATATGTTTATAGTTCCATGTTTACATATTTATAGTTCCATGTTTACGTATTTATAATTCCATGTTTATAGTTATTGTTTATATGTTTATATGTTTATAGTTCCATGTTTATAGTTCCATGTTTATATGTTTATAGTTAATGTTTATATGTTTATAGTTCCATGTTTACATATTTATAGTTCCATGTTTACATATTTATAATTCCATGTTTATAATTATTGTTTATATGTTTATATGTTTATAGTTCCATGTTTATATGTTTATAGTTATTGTCTATATGTTTATAATTCCATGGTTATATGTTTATAGTTATTGTTTATATGTTTTTAGTTCCATGATTATATGTTTATAGTTCCATAT
Source organism: Fringilla coelebs (assembly GCF_963513975.1). Lineage (NCBI taxonomy): Eukaryota > Metazoa > Chordata > Aves > Passeriformes > Fringillidae > Fringilla > Fringilla coelebs. The sequence goes on along the minus strand of NW_028167482.1, from coordinate 890,772 downwards.
TTATAGGTATTGTTTATATGTTTGTAGTTATTGTTTATATGTTTATAGTTATTGTTTATATGTTTATAGTTCCATGTTTATAGTTATTGTTTAGATGTTTATATATAGTTTAAATGTTTATAGTTTTTGTTTGTATGTTTATAGTTCCATGTTTATAGTTCCATGTTTATATGTTTATAGTTCCATGTTTATATGTTTATAGTTCCATGTTTATATGTTTGTAGTTATTGTTTATATGTTTATAGTTATTTTTTATATGTTTATAGTTCCATGTTCATATGTTTATAGTTATTGTTTATATGTTTATAGTTCCATGTTTATATGTTTATACTCCCATGTTTATATGTTTATAGTTATTGTTTATAGGTTTATAGTTATTGTTTGTATGTTTATAGTTCCGTGTTTATATGTTCATAGTTCCATGTTTATATGTTTATAGTTCCATGTTTATATGTTTATATGTTTATAGTTCCATGTTTATTGTTATTGTTTATATGTTTATAGTTATTGTTTGTATGTTTATAGTTCCATGTTTATAGTTATTGTTTATATGTTTATAGTTCCATGTTTATATGTCTATAGTTATTGTTTATATGTTTATAGTTTCATGTTTATATGTTTATAGTTATTGTTTATATGTTTATAGTTCCATGTTTATATGTTTATAGTTATTGTTTATATGTTTATAGTTCCATGTTCATATGTTTATAGTTATTGTTTATATGTTTATAGTTCCATGTTTATATGTTTATAGTTATTGTTTATATGTTTATAGTTATGAAATCTGGAAGTGGTAGGAGAGTGCCTTAATTTTAATAGTGTAACTTGAAGCTGATTTGTTCTGGTGTGTTGAGAGCTGGTCAGAAGGAGCATTGCCTGACAAAAGAACAATCATTTGCTGTCTACAGAAGACTTGGGATTTCTGTGGCATGATTTGACCAGAGTCAAGACAAAAAAGCTTATTTTGCATGCACTGAGCTCTCTTCTTGAGCTGCAGGGCTTGAAGTTGTGGCTCTCGACTTGGGAAGGAGAGAAAAGCGATGTTTAAATAATCAAGCCACCAATTCTGGGTATATCTGTGAAGTCTCACAAATTTTAAGGCTTGTAAAAAAACACAACCAAATAAAGCCTTGTAGTGCTATACAACAAATTCTTATGTGCACAGTTCTGGATGGGCTTTCCTACTCCAGCAGAAAAGCTTAGAAATCAAGCTGATTAAAAATAATGATGTGACTAATAGTACAACTTTCTGCTGGAACAATTTCCAATGCTTAATCAGAAAGGTTAATTACACGTTTGCAGTTTCCTTTTTGTTTCTTCTCCATGGTCTCCATTAATCTTTCCCAGAACTGCACAGGTTGGTGGATCCTGTGCTGGCCAAGCCCATGGCGTCCCACTGGGAGGGGTGCCACTGAGAGGGTGGCACTGGTGGGTCTGGTCCTCAGCCGGGTCAGTGTATGCAGGAGAAATTCAAGCCAGTCCAGAAGCTTAAAAGTATTCCCCTGCCATAAATGGCAAAAAGTTTGCACATTTCTTAACTTCAATAAGTTTCAAGAAAACAAACATTTGACTGTCAAAAAAAAGGTGCTTTTTAATTTTTATAGACTAGGCAATTTTTAATAGAGAAGTTGTTCCAAGTACCAGACACTGGCTCTGTTGTTCCAAGTATCAGACATTGGCTTTCTACTTGCAAGTCAGGATATCTGTGCAGTGGCTTGACATGTAATATATGAGATTAACCCCATGTAAGCTGGGTGTCATCTTTTCAAAATGTGCAATAATTGTATTCAGCAGAAACTGAGCAAGGATGTCTGCAACTGGAGCTGTAGAAAATAGTCTACATCATTTATCATCTTGGTCTCCAAAAAAGAAGCAGAAAAGTTCTCAAGAATCTTTAAAAGAATATTTTCAAACTAAAATTCCTTTCATATGATCTTAGAGTGCTGATTTTTTTCTTCAACAGAAGTGTCAACATGTGGAACTCCAAGTTGTATGAAAATAGCTGCATATGACCAAGCAGCCGAGAAGCTTGATACTTTCTTAGGCAACTTAAGAACTATTTCTTTTGTTAATACTCTTTCTTTGGAATATTTGGCTGTCATAAAGATTGTACAACACCTTTGCAGTTCAATACAGAAGATAATTTTACTTCCACAATTTGGTGCACTTTAGCTCTGGACATTGTTACATTTATTTGCAAATACATTATATTGTCAGTCTCTTGTCAATGAAGAAACCGTTCTCTTGGCCTGAAAAAAAAGTGTGTTTGGGGGTTTTTTGTTTATGGGCCACAAAGTTAAAATAGTATATTTTTTACTCTATGCAAAGAGAAAGTTTTATAATGGTATTTGTTAATATTGTGTAATTAGGAATTTGATCAGCACATATTTTTGGGAAAAATACTTTGTATGCACATGGACAGCTGTTCCTAAAGATGAAACAAATGGGAGCTTAAAAGCCCTGGGCTTATATGTTTGATCCACTATTATTCTTGCTATTAGTCTATATTAACTATATACTATTAGTCAGTACTATTTAGCATGTATTGCTTGAGAAGCAATTACATGGTTCATCCCTTTCTGTCTGTGACTACTCTGCATGGCCAATGAACAAGTTCCTGCTTTTTAAAATTTGAGATACATTTTTTCCCATCTCTGCATGTAAACATCTGATATGCACATGATGCCTGGGAAAAGGTAATGTGCATAATGCTAGATTAAAGAGCAAAATAGCTAATAGGTTGTTGAGTGGTAATTTTTCACATAATGTTCTAAAAGCAGTGATTTTGTTTACTCCTTAGATATGAGTGCCACAGGCTCCTAAACTGTCTGAACTAAAAGATCAGTATTTCGATAGTGTTCATATTTACTTATTTTCTTTGTGTACGTCCCATCACTTTGCTTTTTGAAGAGGCAAAAAACAAATCTGTCAGCTACATCTTTCTAATTATGTATTACTTCAAATGTAGACTTAATAATCTAATAGTTTTAGTTTTATTAGATGTCTTTTTAACCATTTAACACTTTTCTATGGCTTTAAACCATATTTCAGCTACAAAATCAAGTAGTTATTTTTCAGTAAAAAATAAATGGAATGCACATCCTGCCTTGTAAGTAAGGAGATAGGGAAGGGAAAGAAATGTCCAGAGCAATAAAATCTGTTCCTCATTAACCATTATCTGCCTTAATGCAATCATGTTCAAGTCCAGACATCCTTTAATCAATGCAGTCTGGACAGATAACACAACTCTTCAGAAAGTACAGGTAACACCAGTGTCAGTAGTCTGACTTGGACAGAGGCTTAAATATGCATCCAGAAAGCAGTGAAACCTGGAGATACGAGAGAGCTCTGAACCATGTCTCTGGTGACACAAGTAATATACTTCAAGTAGTAATTTTTTGATAGTAGAGTGTACTTTTTTCAATAAAGGCAGAATGACCAGAATCAAAAAGACTTGCTGCAAGGGCAAAGCTGAAATCTCTTTTGGAGAGAGGTAGAGGAGAGACCTTTAGGTGTTTCTCAGTAGCCTTGTTTAAAAGCTAACATTTGGAAGACTCCAGCAAAAGAAAAGTCAACGTTTTCTTTTTTCTCTTTTCTTTTCTTTTCTTTTCTTTTCTTTTCTTTTCTTTTCTTTTCTTTTCTTTTCTTTTCTTTTCTTTTCTTTTCTTTTCTTTTCTTTTCTTTTCTTTTCTTTTCTTTTCTTTTCTTTTCTTTTCTTTTCTTTTCTTTTCTTTTCTTTTCTTTTCTTTTCTTTTCTTTTCTTTTCTTTTCTTCTTTTATTTTTTCCTCCTTCCTCCAACTTTTCATATTTATTGATGTGGTTTTCTTGGGGACCTGGGCTTTTGGCCAACCAGTTTGTTGTCTGTTCCGAAGGAGTTCTCTTAATACCACCAGGGAATCAAGAGGCTAGGATTTAAGTGCTTATGTATTTTAAAGTGTATAAATGAAAGGAGGCCCAGGAATGTTGAGTATTATGAATAGTGGTGTGACCAACAAATGGCTCCCAGCTTTGGGACTGCCCACATGACTTATACCCCCTGATTTTGTGACCCATGAGGAGAATGGGGGAGCTTGCCTAGTGTATTAGTGACAGGAGATTCTGCAGTGTTTGGGCTTAAGTGTTCATTTGGGTCATTTTTGTTTGATTTTTGAAGTCAGAAATTGGGCCAATTGCATTCAAGAGAGCAAGAAGGGTTCTATAAGTGCAGGGGATCTCATTCATGTGCAGCTCTGAGGGTAATGGCTCACAAGGGGAACATTTAAAGATCCCTGAGATAACTGCAGGTGTTCAGGAAAGGATCTCATTAACACTGCTCCAAAATTAAAAAGTTTAATTGGAAGAAATAGAACTAAATGATGCAGGAGAGGGGTTAAAATGGGAAAGTCTCTTCTAGTTAGCAGAACCACCAGCTGTTGATTTGGGATTCCTTCCTGCCAACTCCCAAAGGGACCACAGGACACCTGTCCTTATACAGCTCCTGTTGGATGTGCTCTAAAAAAGCCCTGAAGCCCTTATTCCTACTTCCTGTGGTGGAGTTTGGAGAATTTAAGTAATGGATGTGAGATTGTTGTTGTTAAAACAGGTGTTGCCTCGCGTGCCCAGCCCTCTTAACACCAGTTCTGCGAATTTCTATCCTGTGGAATAGGACTAGTGCCTAGGTCTGCATTTCTGACTGAGTCAAGGGGTTGAGCTAGGAATGCAACTAAGATGGTGAATACTATATATATTTTAATTAAGAGCTTAAATGAATTAAGGGGTTAAGTTAGAAATGTAGTTAGCAAAGATCATATACTGTGATTAGAGCTTAACAAGGAAACTAATTGATACCAAGTGGGAATGACTGAAACAAGGTTGGGAATGACAGGTAATATACAAAGTATTGTAAGAATGCAGGAACCATAAATAACACAGATTTCTAAGAATTAAAGGAGGTTTGGACTGTGACCAACAGGCCAAGAAGCCCTGCCAACTTACCATGGTTGAAGAGTTTACCATGAGGAAGGTGTCTTACTTCCTCTTCAGAGGAACCAAATTAAAGAGGACAATTGCGCAGCTGTAATGCACATTCAGCTAATTATAATACAAGGTGAGAGCTAATGTTTATGTAATAGATGCCGTATAAACCATCCTGGAAACCATCTGAATGTGTTAAACCTTTTTGGATAAAAAGAGAGCAGGAGTTTGTGACTTTTTGACACGTCTTTGGGAGGTTACTCTCATGTGTCCAGCACTGTAATAAACACACTCTTTCCAACTTTCATTAGTTGAAGAGTTGTCTGTCCGTGCTTCATAGTCACAGTAATGAGACTGGTCACATACAAAATCCTGCAGGGTTACAAGCAAAACCCTGGATATGTTGCATCTGCAGTGGTGGTGAGACTGCCTTCTGCTGTTATTTACTCTTGGTTTTCCCTGGCTCATCAAGGCAGAAAATGGCCATAGAGCAGCTATTACTTCAGCTTTTCCCTTTCTTCTTGTTATCCCTTGTTACATCTCTAGATGAGTGGGATTGGTTAAGAGGCTGTTGTTTTGTACAGGATATCAGTGTTCTCTGTGATCCCCATTACAGTTTGTGCTCCTAGAGCATTCTAGAGGAGTAACATTTTGAAGCATAATTCTTAGTTAGAATAAAAGAAGATTTTGAGTTTCTGGAATTGAATGAACAGTTTCTTCTATGTCCTAATAGACCCAAGGCAATGAATGAATGCTTTCTCCTTTTACAAATGGAAAATATGGAAACCCCAGCGCAATAAATATATTTACCATTTATCCAAGACTTGTCTTTTGTCCTAACACCAGTGGTGAAAAAATAACAATAACTTTTTGACTGACTTAAATTTTATTCTGTGCCTTCATAATAATTCTAGTGGAATGAAGATTTTGTATGAGAATGTGGCAAGAGAGGTCTGTCAGGTCTGTCATTTCCCTCCACTGAGTTTTTGTGTCTTTTCTCTGAATCAGGCTCACTCCCCCGGCCCCAAGAAATTACTAATGTAATTCCTGACAACCCTGTTTGTTTCTCTCCTTTAAACCAGAGAAAGCATTGAGCAGGACCAAGGCAATAGCTGTGGGAGAAAGATACTTAACTGCACCCCCTGATACTTGAATGATCTCAGGGCTGTTGTTGCCGTGCAGGTTTAATGCCCACCTTGTGAGAAATCATTCCTACCTGGTTCTTCCTTGAGCTTTTACTCAAGTAGGATTGTCACTGGAGGGCTTGGTCCTTTGGATCCTTTTGCTTTTCTGTGCCTGACATGATTTGTTTAGGGTAGGAAAGAAACTGACTTCACAAAGCAGGAGTTGCACTGCGAATTTCAATAGCTTATCTTTTGGCATTTTCTAGCTGCAAAAGGATGATAAAAACATTGCCTCAAGAAGTCTTCACCACTGACTCCTGTGGGGGTCTTCTGGAATAAGTTCAGACTTTTCAGCCTTTTTTCCTTGAGGAAAGAGGGTTGACTCAGCTAAATTTAAAGGTACAGTACCACTAAGGGAGCAAGGGCAAAGAGATTAATGTGGGCTTTTTGTTATTACCTTTTCCAACTGCTGTTAACCAGAGGCATGTAGGTAGTATCGTATCTTATGAATTTACTGAAGTGCAGAGGGGTGATGTTTAATTAAGCCTTTGTGATTACAGGCATTGCCCTCAGGCACAAACAAAGCTGCAGCTGTTTGGGATGATGTGAGTTGTGTGATCTCTGCTGCAGAGACCATACCTGCTGCCAGAGGAGAATGAAGGGGAAAAAAATAAATCTCTGCCAGAGCATGATGCACCTTGCATGGACCTGGAGAGGAAAGCAGTTCGCTTCCACAGCTCTCATTCTAGTGCTTTGTAACATCCAGGTTTGGAAGAATGCACACAGGAAGTTGAGATGTAGCCACTGAACCAAGCTATTGGGTTTTTTTGCTTTTTTGGATGTTGGTTTTTACCTTCTTCTTCATCTTCATCTTCTTTGTCTTCTTCTTCTGTGGTAATTGCTGCTAAGTTATTTAGGAAGCAGCCTACTTGTTTGATGCAACCCAGAAAAACCTTTGTGATTAAGCCCTCTCTTTAGAGTGGTCACTGTGAGCATGGGATTGGATAGCCTAAGATAGCAATGTATTTCAAGAGTTAAGGATGAGAGGAAGTAAGTTGGAACAGATCAAGGGCATCTTGTAACAGAGAGGAAACAGACTGGACAAAGGAATTTCAAGTACCAACCCAGTGGAAATATTAAAGAAACATTATAACAAATTGAATTTGTTAAGAAATTGATAAAGAAAGTAGCATTAATGGGGTAAGCTGAAATAGCTATCATAGTGATACCAGTATGAAGGCACTGATTTATTTCCATGTAACAATCTCTTTATAAGCTGAAATTTTTCTCTTTCCTTAAAATAAATATTTTCTGTTACTACATAAAGATAAGATGTACCTGACAAGTTGCAAAAGAAAATGGTCTTGATGAAGTTCTCCAACTTCTCATTCTATCTACAAAATTAAAAAGGCAATACTATTAGTAGTACATCCCAGTAAAAATAAAACTGGTAGATAAGTTGGAGCACGACTCAGGGTTCAATTCTTGGTGAGTGTGTATGGCTAAGAACTGGGACTTTGCTGTTTCTGTGGTTTTATTTACTTCACTGTAAGATTGGTATACTTGCTTAGTTTCTCTGTGCCTTTGTTTACCCTTTACTTAATGAAAGGAAGATTCATGCTTTGAAAAAGAAAACAAAACCAAACAACAAAAAAGATTATGGAATTCAGGAGTGTTTTAACTTCTGATGGTTTTGTGTCACAAAGGTCTGTTTTAGCTTAAAGGTATGCTTTCAAACTGTTTTCTATTAGGAAAATTGCTTAAATACCTTTAAATTTTCTTAAAACCATAACATTAGAAATCCAGGGACTTATGCCTCACCATCTTTCAGGATTGCCTACTTTCCTTTTAAGTCTCCAAGAAAGCAGTTTTAGATTTATGTGCATTAGTTAAAAAATAGTGCTCCAGAGATCAGCATTATCTTCGTGCTTTTATCACAGAGGCAGTGTTTGCTCTGTGAAAGTCACTTCTCCCTCTCTTTTCCCTCTGTTATTATGGGATCATTTGTCTTTGGGGTCATCCTGCCTTCAAACCTTCTGCCCTAGTGAGAGACACTCAAATATTCCAGGGACAGAAAATGGAAAGACTGATGCCGGTAATGCCATGAGTCAAGGTTTGGTTCCCACTTCCCATAACAACCAGCTGAGACAGTAACTTAATGTCAGAGACTGCTATGGAGATCTGCTCAGGTGTGCTTGATTGAATTTCACTCAGGCTTGTGTGGTTTGAAATAACAGCAGCTGAACACAGACTGACTGAGGACTTAGCAATGTGAAAGCATCTGGAAAGGGCAAGACAGACTAGGGGTCAGATCAAGACCTGAACTGATCAACTGATCAAAAAATATCCTTTCACATTCTCAACGCTCTGTCTTGCCCAGATTTTTGGTTCTAGTGGAGAGATCGTCAAAACATATGGCAATATTTTTTCAAAGTGTTTATTGGCTTTGGTGCTTTCCAAATTTTCTTTTTTCTTTTAAAACAATGAGAATTCCCCCATATATGTGCTAAGAAGATTGTCTTCTCTTCTGTACTTGTTTGGAAAGACACTGAGGAACTGTGAAGACAGCATTTCTAAGGACAGCATGACATAAGAAATTTTTCCCCAAAATACTATTTTTTTTTCTAGCCAGTAATAGGAAATGAAATTTTGAGAGGTAACCGGGAAAAAAACCAAAAACCCTCAAACCAAACATGAAGAGGAAAGTTTTTATTTCCTTGCTGATTCCTGACTTATAGTCAGAAAGCAAGGGAAAAGAAACATAGTTGGTCATGGATGACCTAGGAAAATGGATGCAAGGAATAAAGTTTTTGTGTGTGTGTTTTTCCCCCATTATCAACAAAGTGAAGTATGTTCTGGAAACCTTCTATGAAGAAGCACCTGGCAAATGCTTTAAAATTAACAAAGAAAAATTTATTTCCACATGCTCCTACAGCCTAGAAAGCAACTGAGAATATGCTAAGTCTGTAATTGTTTGTGTCTGAATAGGAAAGCTTCTGTCATTTTAGTAGGGCTTCTTTTAATTTTACATATATTACTGCACTCAGATCATGTCTTTTATTATAGTAAAACATTAAAACATGACTGGTAACTATGCTCTAGCAGTAAACCTCCACAAAACCCAAAAAGTAAGACATTTTTATTGTGCTTTTCATCATTCCTTATTTATACTATAAATGGGGACTATAAATTTATTTCTTCTACAATATATGTAATAAAATACTTAATGGATTGTGAATGACATGTTATAAAACTTGGCATTAAGTACGGCAATTTATATTTAAATGCATCTCAGGCATAAATAAACGCACTATAAATAGAAAAGTATCTGAATTGACAATACATATAGCCACTCATTTAAGTGTAGCATTTTGGATGTTGAAATCATTAGACAGTACTTTATTTCTGCAGAAATAGGCATTTGTTGTATTTTGAAGGGAGATCCTGAACTGCCCTGAGTTATAAGTACTTATAAGTTACTTACAAGTTATAAGCACTTATGAGTTACTTATAAATAGAGAAGGATTTTACAAAAACTAGAGTATTGAATGTATTCCTAGTGGAATTTTGGTAACCTATAAACAGAATCCATAATTTCAAAAGCACTGAACTGGCATAGCTGCTGCAAGCTAAACAATAATCATGGGGAACTTCTTCTAGAAGAAACCAGATTAATCAGGGGAAGAGCAAACAGTTTCACAAACCTTAGTGAGGGACCAGTATGTTAAACTGCTCATTCAGCCATGAAGTGAGAGCTGAAGGATCCTCAGGACAAGCATGGATGAAAGTGGCCTTATGCTTGTTTGCTAAATGCAGAGGAATGAAACAGGACTTGGAAAAAAGCCACTTAGTGAATGGCCTTTCCACATCACTCCCATCAGGATTTCCAAGTGAAATCAGACAAAGTATTTACATGGGTACAGATCCAAGCACTTACTCTGAGGGAGATTAGTAGCCATACCTGTAAGACCACCCATGCAGAAAATCAGCAGCACAGCTCAGACATGAGCAAATCAAATAATTTACTTGCCCCCTTGCCCTCACTCTCTGCTGCCTCCCCATGCCAGCTATGGGCTGGGGCTGTATCCTATTACCTCTTCTGCAAAAGCTGAACAGCAGTGCTTGTAGATCCGTGTTAGTTTGGAGCAACAAGCAGAAACTAAATCGGCTCTTCTACTGGTTATTTCTGTACCACTGAGATATACCACCCTGCACGGTGGGGGTAGGGTATGCAGAGATAGGATGTGAGCTCTTGAGCATCTGGAAGATCTATTTTGTGAGATAAGAGGTTTCCTCCTGTCTTAGTTTGAAAAGACAGGTGTCTGCTAAGGAATGTGGGACATTCATTAATTTCCTTTGAAAACAGAGAACATAAACCATTAATTTCATCCCCTTGAAATAGAGAACATAATAAATACTAAGCAGAATTAGGAGAGGGGGCTATGACTGGGCTGGCAGTATTTCATAGTTTGGGGGGAAATGGGTTTCCCCTGGTTTTTTTCCTCACTCTTTGATATACTAGTACTTCTGCTGAAAAAGGGAGAATAACCAAGGAGTTGCTGTGGAGTCAGGGGTCAAGGCTGAGTCTCTGTATGTACCAGGACATCACTATTTCATGCCTGCTACCTCTATATCCCTGCAGTGTGCTTGCTGAGGTGGCAATTCTGTCTCTGTCCTGTGAGGGAAAGTTAGAGGGGAGGTGATTTGTCTGGGCTGTGGAGCTAACTCTTCATTACATAAGCCTGTTGTGCAGATTTAGCCAGCAACACCGCTGAACACTAAACCCACTAGTACTGACTCTACCACTGCAAAGATATTGAAAGATGTAAAGGGTTTGTGTACTTTCATTTTCATCAAATTGCAAGTACTTTTCTTGAGCATCAGTAATAATGTCTTTTTGAAAGTGCTCTGTAGAAAGTGAAAGTCTGTGAATTTTTACTTTAGTATATTAGAAACCTCTATTTCCTTGCAACAACTGCTTTAACCTCTATAAACTGAGGATTTCTCTTTGAGATGAAGATTTCTCTTGAGCACAGAGTTTGATGTTAAAGCTTTGATCCTGCAGATCTCCTGATGTCTGAAACATTAAGAATAAAAATTATGTCCCTTGCATTACTAGACATAACCCTCCGGATTTCTACATAGAACATTGAGCCTGTATGTAACCTACTATTGTAAGTTCTCCTGGTACCACTGAGATATGCCAAAGAGGTTATCTCAAAGTCCTTTATTTTTCAGTATTATAAGATATCATTCAGTACCCAGCAATGCCTATGAGGAGTATCAAAATCCTCATACTCAAATGGGAGATCACAGTCCAGACCATGAGTCAGTTGATCTAGTTCTGTTAAAGTTTCAAATGCTTTTTACAGGACTCATGGAAGACTTGGCTTATATTTGTAGGAGTTTGTCTGGTTTGACTAGGGCCAAAGCTGTCACGCTTTTAAGAGGACAAGGGTAAAAGTGGCTGGTTGATTTTCAGTGTAAAGGTAGATCTTGGTAGCATCTTGAGCAGAATTTCTGTATTGTTTCCTTCAGTGGAGGAGGCTTTGAGAGAGAAGGTGCTGTTCAACTGATGGAGGGATACTTGAAGAGGAATGGTTGCTACCCTTTCTTTCTGTATCTTTTCCCACATGCTCTGTTCGTGTTCCCTGATTCTGTTAGTCTGTAGGGCTGATAAATACAGTTATTTATTAGATAGTCTTATGGGCTGTAAGGAAGAGAAAGGTTGGTTTCTCTTTCCTGTAGGGGGAAGGAGAGAAACCAAATAGGCACTCCTAGCTGCAGCCTTCACTGCTCAAGAGGTGGACAAACACCAGAGCTGAATTACCTTCAAATAACCCATCTTAAGGTCAATGCAAAAACTTGTCAAAACAAACCAAAAAGCAAGTAGTTTTCCTTTCATTAATGCTGCATTTCCCCTTCTCAAAGCTGGTTCATTAAACCGAAAATTGCTCAAAACAGGCGTCTCTGTAAAGAATGCTTGGAGCAAAATTAATTAGTTTTGCTAGGTTAGTAATGCACCTTGCTTCGACTGAAATTGAAATCATTTTTTCCAATAAAGTCACAACACCTGTTATCAGAATTGCCATTAATTGTAAGAAATAGGAGTGTGAGGGAAGAATTTGTCAAATCTAATAAAATATTTAATCTGACCATGCTTATGTTTGCAGTTCCTTTTTTTTTAAATGACAATTTATGTCCTTTTAAAGTTGCAGTACAGTTTGGAGAAGAGCTTTATTTCATATAAACTGTGTTTGCAAGTGATGATCCACTGAGAAATTAGCATGGAATAGATAGCATTTTAATTCTGCAGCTGTTTTTTTGGTACTCTAAGTGGTTGGGTTTGATGCTTTTCAGTGGCTAAGACAAAACACAACTGCAAGGTCAGATGAGTAAATCTTCTGAAGAATTGTGATTTGCTCCTACCCTCAGATAGGAACAAATACCCTCAGAAAACTGAGTGCTGCAAAATTGCCCATCACAGAAACTAGGTTACAGGAGGGCTCATGGAGACAACACCCCGCTAGGTATTTAAAGCAGTTCATAAGTTGCCAGATGGTGCACTGAGAATTTTGGTTGGAAATGCCAAATAGATTCACTTAATGATCAGTGCTTCCTTCTTGTAGCATCCCTAAGTATGGGGTTTTTTTAATGAAGAATGAGGGTATATAGAACATATAACGTGTAATAACATCACATTGATGTATTCTCATGGGATAAGACTAAATTTCTAATGCTGGCTGCAGTTCAGCCTTATCCTGGTAGTCTGGTTCCCTCTGCGAATAATTGAAATGCTGCTATTGCAGTGCCAACAGAAGCAGCATGATTTGGGTTTTGAGGGGAGGGTTTATTTTTGCTTTTCTTAAAAACAATTTTTTTAAGATTTCTTCCCACCAACAGTGCTTTTGTTATCTTCGCATCCTGACTGTGTCTGTCTGGCTTTTTTTTTTTTTTTTAATCTCCTCCTTATGTGCAGATCTTGGTGCTGAATTATGCTTTCCTTGCATTCTTTATGCTATGTTGAGGGTTTTCCACTCCTTTTTTTCTTCCTGCATAGAGAATATTTCTGCCGCAATATCTTATTTTTATGCTGTTGATCAGCCATTATCTCTCTCAATAACAAACTTATTTTTAATGTATTTAATTTTTTTTCATGATACCAAACCCATGAAAGGAAGAGACACTGCTTCCTCAGCCCACTTTTATTATCATGCTTTTGAAAATATTCACCCTGTTGAAAGTATCAGACTCATAACTTGAAAATCACGTTCTGTGATTAGATGTCACATCAGTCTGGCAAGATACTCCCCTTCATGGGAGGAATGAGCTGAAAGGTACAGCCTGAGCCACATCTTCACAGCCTGCATTTCGTGGGAAAAGTGTTTTTCCTGTGTTTTCCTTCCATGGATGTGGAAGAGCAACTGTCCAGAATTCTCTGCAACCTGTGTAGTCCCACACTAACGAAAGGGTTACAAGCAGCATGCTAATAGAAATATTCCAAAGGGTTTCTGGTGATTGCTGTTCCCTTTGCTTTCTCCTCCTTGCCCGAAAGGATGCAACAGGGGGTTTTTGGGGTTTTTTTGCTTTGTTTTTGCTGGCAATGGTTTTTACTACCTCTGATGGTAATTTTCAGTATTAGTTTTCCTGAAATGAAATTTAAATTAGTGGTTATGAAGGTATGTGGACAAGACCCTCCTACATTTTTATCAAGTTACTTCTTATTTTCTCTGAACATTTTACAACAGTATTCTCAGCCAATCTGTCCAGTAGTTGCTGTAGTGCCAGCACCTTGCCTCATGGTGCAGCAGGTGTTTCCTAAGCCAGACAGTGATTTCCATCTGTTCCCACTTCACACTATGGCCCTGACAGCCTTACTCCTCCTTTGTCACTGCACTCTCTTCTCATCTCCAGATGGATGTATCCATTCAATTAATAGCTTTGGGAGTGCATTAGGGTCCATAAAAGATGATAGGGAATAGGGGTCTGAGCGGGGAACACTGTGTTGTGTTGGTTCTCCTTTGTTCTTGCCCCACTTGCTGTTTGTTTTAAAAGGAATTATAACTGATGCTGATTTAGGGCACTTGGCACAGGGTTTGAAAAGGGAATACATCCCCTTGGCAAATGCTGGTTCTTGGAAATCTTGCTGCAGAGGAACAGAAACAGTAACTCAAGAAAAATCTCTCAATTTACTTGACACAAACTGCCTCCATGAGAATTTCCTTAATATGTCCTCTTTAGTGAATGCCTTTTAGTTTGTTTTATAGTACTTTGTTCTTGAATGGCTTAGTGGTTTTTTAAGAAGTGTTTTGTGTTTAGAACTTGACAGAGCTTAATCCTGAAGGAAGATTTCAGGTCTGCTTTTCCTGGGAGCTGGGGAGGCAACAGAAAAGAGAAAGGAATGAAAAGTCATTAAGAACAAAATAAAATAAAAATGAAATGAAATGAAATAAAAGAAAAAAAATAGTCTGACATAAATAGTTAGGCTAAAGAGAAATCTGGGAAACATCAGAAACTATGATCCCTTTTAATATATGGGTCAGAAATGTAGGACATTTTTATCAAATGATGTTGGACTCTTCAGTGTTACCTTGATAATGAAAGTTAATAATATTGCTTATGACTCATTACTCAATTGCTAGGAAATGTACTGACCATTTAAAACATCCTAGGTGATGAGTGAGGGGATTTTTGAAAATGTTGTACTGTTGGAGGTGATTGATTTCCGTCAAAAAAAGACTTTTTAAATGGACATTTGACCTGTGCCAGCACAGCAAATGCCTCCCAGACTTTCCCTGGAATTCAGCAAGTGCTTTGCAGCTTGAAATTGGAAGGAAAGCCTCAGATTTAGCAGCCAGAGCTTCAGGAGGAGCAGCAGCGAGCACAGCATCGGTTTTGCAGCAGCTCCTTCCATGTGCATGTTTTTGGGAGTGGAAAGGCTTGCAGAGTGTTCAAGTAGCTTTTTCTCTCCGCTGGAAAGCTGCACGCTCAGTGCCAGTGTTCTGCAGCTTCTTTCTTCACGTTTCAGCAGCTAGCACGCTCTCCGTGTGCTGGAGAAGCGGCAGAGGCTTCCTTGCCGGAGAAGCGGCACCTTCGCCGGCAGAGAGCATCCTGCCGGCCGCGGTGCGCTCCGGAGCGGGGGCTTGTGCCGAAAGAGGCCGGCAACAGGCGCTTACCTTCGGACAGCTCCGGATCGCCGTCTAATGCGTCTCTTGTCGCCTACACGGCAGGGAAAAGCTTTTCCACTCTGTCTAGGAAGGAGAAAGTGTGCCAGCACAGCAAATGCCTCCCGGACTTTCCCTGGAGTTCAGCAAGTGCTTTGCAGCTTGAAATTGGAAGGAAAGCCTCAGATTTAGCAGCCAGAGCTTCAGGAGGAGCAGCAGCGAGCACAGCATCGCTTTTGCAGCAGCTCCTTCCATGTGCATGTTTTTGGGAGTGGAAAGGCTTGCAGAGTGTTAAAGTAGCTTTTTCTCTCCGCTGGAAAGCTGCACGCTCAGTGCCAGTCTTCAGCAGCTTCTTTCTTCACGTTTCAGCAGCTAGCACGCTCTCCGTGTGCTGGAGAAGCGGCAGAGGCTTCCTTGCCGGAGAAGCGGCACCTTCGCCGGCAGAGAGCATCCTGCCGGCCGCGGTGCGCTCCGGAGCGGGGGCTTGTGCCGAAAGAGGCCGGCAACAGGCGCTTACCTTCGGACAGCTCCGGATCGCCGTCTAATGCGTCTCTTGTCGCCTACACGGCAGGGAAAAGCTTTTCCACTCTGTCTAGGAAGGAGAAAGTGTGCCAGCACAGCAAATGCCTCCCGGACTTTCCCTGCAATTCAGCAAGTGCTTTGCAGCTTGAAATTGGAAGGAAAGCCTCAGATTTAGCAGCCAGAGCTTCAGGAGGAGCAGCAGCGAGCACAGCATCGGTTTTGCAGCAGCTCCTTCCATGTGCATGTTTTTGGGAGTGGAAAGGCTTGCAGAGTGTTAAAGTAGCTTTTTCTCTCCGCTGGAAAGCTGCACGCTCAGTGCCAGTCTTCTGCAGCTTCTTTCTTCACGTTTCAGCAGCTAGCACGCTCTCCGTGTGCTGGAGAAACGGCAGAGGCTTCCTTGCCGGAGAAGCGGCACCTTCGCCGGCAGAGAGCATCCTGCCGGCCGCGGTGCGCTCCGGAGCGGGGGCTTGTGCCGAAAGAGGCCGGCAACAGGCGCTTACCTTCGGACAGCTCCGGATCGCCGTCTAATGCGTCTCTTGTCGCCTACACGGCAGGGAAAAGCTTTTCCACTCTGTCTAGGAAGGAGAAAGTGTGCCAGCACAGCAAATGCCTCCCGGACTTTCCCTGCAATTCAGCAAGTGCTTTGCAGCTTGAAATTGGAAGGAAAGCCTCAGATTTAGCAGCCAGAGCTTCAGGAGGAGCAGCAGCGAGCACAGCATCGCTTTTGCAGCAGCTCCTTCCATGTGCATGTTTTTGGGAGTGGAAAGGCTTGCAGAGTGTTCAAGTAGCTTTTTCTCTCCGCTGGAAAGCTGCACGCTCAGTGCCAGTCTTCTGCAGCTTCTTTCTTCACGTTTCAGCAGCTAGCACGCTCTCCGTGTGCTGGAGAAGCGGCAGAGGCTTCCTTGCCGGAGAAGCGGCACCTTCGCCGGCAGAGAGCATCCTGCCGGCCGCGGTGCGCTCCGGAGCGGGGGCTTGTGCCGAAAGAGGCCGGCAACAGGCGCTTACCTTCGGACAGCTCCGGATCGCCGTCTAATGCGTCTCTTGTCGCCTACACGGCAGGGAAAAGCTTTTCCACTCTGTCTAGGAAGGAGAAAGTGTGCCAGCACAGCAAATGCCTCCCGGACTTTCCCTGGAGTTCAGCAAGTGCTTTGCAGCTTGAAATTGGAAGGAAAGCCTCAGATTTAGCAGCCAGAGCTTCAGGAGGAGCAGCAGCGAGCACAGCATCGCTTTTGCAGCAGCTCCTTCCATGTGCATGTTTTTGGGAGTGGAAAGGCTTGCAGAGTGTTAAAGTAGCTTTTTCTCTCCGCTGGAAAGCTGCACGCTCAGTGCCAGTCTTCAGCAGCTTCTTTCTTCACGTTTCAGCAGCTAGCACGCTCTCCGTGTGCTGGAGAAGCGGCAGAGGCTTCCTTGCCGGAGAAGCGGCACCTTCGCCGGCAGAGAGCATCCTGCCGGCCGCGGTGCGCTCCGGAGCGGGGGCTTGTGCCGAAAGAGGCCGGCAACAGGCGCTTACCTTCGGACAGCTCCGGATCGCCGTCTAATGCGTCTCTTGTCGCCTACACGGCAGGGAAAAGCTTTTCCACTCTGTCTAGGAAGGAGAAAGTGTGCCAGCACAGCAAATGCCTCCCGGACTTTCCCTGCAATTCAGCAAGTGCTTTGCAGCTTGAAATTGGAAGGAAAGCCTCAGATTTAGCAGCCAGAGCTTCAGGAGGAGCAGCAGCGAGCACAGCATCGGTTTTGCAGCAGCTCCTTCCATGTGCATGTTTTTGGGAGTGGAAAGGCTTGCAGAGTGTTAAAGTAGCTTTTTCTCTCCGCTGGAAAGCTGCACGCTCAGTGCCAGTCTTCTGCAGCTTCTTTCTTCACGTTTCAGCAGCTAGCACGCTCTCCGTGTGCTGGAGAAACGGCAGAGGCTTCCTTGCCGGAGAAGCGGCACCTTCGCCGGCAGAGAGCATCCTGCCGGCCGCGGTGCGCTCCGGAGCGGGGGCTTGTGCCGAAAGAGGCCGGCAACAGGCGCTTACCTTCGGACAGCTCCGGATCGCCGTCTAATGCGTCTCTTGTCGCCTACACGGCAGGGAAAAGCTTTTCCACTCTGTCTAGGAAGGAGAAAGTGTGCCAGCACAGCAAATGCCTCCCGGACTTTCCCTGGAATTCAGCAAGTGCTTTGCAGCTTGAAATTGGAAGGAAAGCCTCAGATTTAGCAGCCAGAGCTTCAGGAGGAGCAGCAGCGAGCACAGCATCGCTTTTGCAGCAGCTCCTTCCATGTGCATGTTTTTGGGAGTGGAAAGGCTTGCAGAGTGTTCAAGTAGCTTTTTCTCTCCGCTGGAAAGCTGCACGCTCAGTGCCAGTCTTCTGCAGCTTCTTTCTTCACGTTTCAGCAGCTAGCACGCTCTCCGTGTGCTGGAGAAGCGGCAGAGGCTTCCTTGCCGGAGAAGCGGCACCTTCGCCGGCAGAGAGCATCCTGCCGGCCGCGGTGCGCTCCGGAGCGGGGGCTTGTGCCGAAAGAGGCCGGCAACAGGCGCTTACCTTCGGACAGCTCCGGATCGCCGTCTAATGCGTCTCTTGTCGCCTACACGGCAGGGAAAAGCTTTTCCACTCTGTCTAGGAAGGAGAAAGTGTGCCAGCACAGCAAATGCCTCCTGGACTTTCCCTGCAATTCAGCAAGTGCTTTGCAGCTTGAAATTGGAAGGAAAGCCTCAGATTTAGCAGCCAGAGCTTCAGGAGGAGCAGCAGCGAGCACAGCATCGGTTTTGCAGCAGCTCCTTCCATGTGCATGTTTTTGGGAGTGGAAAGGCTTGCAGAGTGTTCAAGTAGCTTTTTCTCTCCGCTGGAAAGCTGCACGCTCAGTGCCAGTGTTCTGCAGCTTCTTTCTTCACGTTTCAGCAGCTAGCACGCTCTCCGTGTGCTGGAGAAGCGGCAGAGGCTTCCTTGCCGGAGAAGCGGCACCTTCGCCGGCAGAGAGCATCCTGCCGGCCGCGGTGCGCTCCGGAGCGGGGGCTTGTGCCGAAAGAGGCCGGCAACAGGCGCTTACCTTCGGACAGCTCCGGATCGCCGTCTAATGCGTCTCTTGTCGCCTACACGGCAGGGAAAAGCTTTTCCACTCTGTCTAGGAAGGAGAAAGTGTGCCAGCACAGCAAATGCCTCCCGGACTTTCCCTGGAATTCAGCAAGTGCTTTGCAGCTTGAAATTGGAAGGAAAGCCTCAGATTTAGCAGCCAGAGCTTCAGGAGGAGCAGCAGCGAGCACAGCATCGGTTTTGCAGCAGCTCCTTCCATGTGCATGTTTTTGGGAGTGGAAAGGCTTGCAGAGTGTTAAAGTAGCTTTTTCTCTCCGCTGGAAAGCTGCACGCTCAGTGCCAGTCTTCTGCAGCTTCTTTCTTCACGTTTCAGCAGCTAGCACGCTCTCCGTGTGCTGGAGAAACGGCAGAGGCTTCCTTGCCGGAGAAGCGGCACCTTCGCCGGCAGAGAGCATCCTGCCGGCCGCGGTGCGCTCCGGAGCGGGGGCTTGTGCCGAAAGAGGCCGGCAACAGGCGCTTACCTTCGGACAGCTCCGGATCGCCGTCTAATGCGTCTCTTGTCGCCTACACGGCAGGGAAAAGCTTTTCCACTCTGTCTAGGAAGGAGAAAGTGTGCCAGCACAGCAAATGCCTCCCGGACTTTCCCTGCAATTCAGCAAGTGCTTTGCAGCTTGAAATTGGAAGGAAAGCCTCAGATTTAGCAGCCAGAGCTTCAGGAGGAGCAGCAGCGAGCACAGCATCGCTTTTGCAGCAGCTCCTTCCATGTGCATGTTTTTGGGAGTGGAAAGGCTTGCAGAGTGTTCAAGTAGCTTTTTCTCTCCGCTGGAAAGCTGCACGCTGAGTGCCAGTCTTCTGCAGCTTCTTTCTTCACGTTTCAGCAGCTAGCACGCTCTCCGTGTGCTGGAGAAGCGGCAGAGGCTTCCTTGCCGGAGAAGCGGCACCTTCGCCGGCAGAGAGCATCCTGCCGGCCGCGGTGCGCTCCGGAGCGGGGGCTTGTGCCGAAAGAGGCCGGCAACAGGCGCTTACCTTCGGACAGCTCCGGATCGCCGTCTAATGCGTCTCTTGTCGCCTACACGGCAGGGAAAAGCTTTTCCACTCTGTCTAGGAAGGAGAAAGTGTGCCAGCACAGCAAATGCCTCCCGGACTTTCCCTGCAATTCAGCAAGTGCTTTGCAGCTTGAAATTGGAAGGAAAGCCTCAGATTTAGCAGCCAGAGCTTCAGGAGGAGCAGCAGCGAGCACAGCATCGGTTTTGCAGCAGCTCCTTCCATGTGCATGTTTTTGGGAGTGGAAAGGCTTGCAGAGTGTTCAAGTAGCTTTTTCTCTCCGCTGGAAAGCTGCACGCTCAGTGCCAGTGTTCTGCAGCTTCTTTCTTCACGTTTCAGCAGCTAGCACGCTCTCCGTGTGCTGGAGAAGCGGCAGAGGCTTCCTTGCCGGAGAAGCGGCACCTTCGCCGGCAGAGAGCATCCTGCCGGCCGCGGTGCGCTCCGGAGCGGGGGCTTGTGCCGAAAGAGGCCGGCAACAGGCGCTTACCTTCGGACAGCTCCGGATCGCCGTCTAATGCGTCTCTTGTCGCCTACACGGCAGGGAAAAGCTTTTCCACTCTGTCTAGGAAGGAGAAAGTGTGCCAGCACAGCAAATGCCTCCCGGACTTTCCCTGGAATTCAGCAAGTGCTTTGCAGCTTGAAATTGGAAGGAAAGCCTCAGATTTAGCAGCCAGAGCTTCAGGAGGAGCAGCAGCGAGCACAGCATCGGTTTTGCAGCAGCTCCTTCCATGTGCATGTTTTTGGGAGTTGAAAGGCTTGCAGAGTGTTCAAGTAGCTTTTTCTCTCCGCTGGAAAGCTGCACGCTCAGTGCCAGTGTTCTGCAGCTTCTTTCTTCACGTTTCAGCAGCTAGCACGCTCTCCGTGTGCTGGAGAAGCGGCAGAGGCTTCCTTGCCGGAGAAGCGGCACCTTCGCCGGCAGAGAGCATCCTGCCGGCCGCGGTGCGCTCCGGAGCGGGGGCTTGTGCCGAAAGAGGCCGGCAACAGGCGCTTACCTTCGGACAGCTCCGGATCGCCGTCTAATGCGTCTCTTGTCGCCTACACGGCAGGGAAAAGCTTTTCCACTCTGTCTAGGAAGGAGAAAGTGTGCCAGCACAGCAAATGCCTCCCGGACTTTCCCTGCAATTCAGCAAGTGCTTTGCAGCTTGAAATTGGAAGGAAAGCCTCAGATTTAGCAGCCAGAGCTTCAGGAGGAGCAGCAGCGAGCACAGCATCGGTTTTGCAGCAGCTCCTTCCATGTGCATGTTTTTGGGAGTGGAAAGGCTTGCAGAGTGTTCAAGTAGCTTTTTCTCTCCGCTGGAAAGCTGCACGCTCAGTGCCAGTGTTCTGCAGCTTCTTTCTTCACGTTTCAGCAGCTAGCACGCTCTCCGTGTGCTGGAGAAGCGGCAGAGGCTTCCTTGCCGGAGAAGCGGCACCTTCGCCGGCAGAGAGCATCCTGCCGGCCGCGGTGCGCTCCGGAGCGGGGGCTTGTGCCGAAAGAGGCCGGCAACAGGCGCTTACCTTCGGACAGCTCCGGATCGCCGTCTAATGCGTCTCTTGTCGCCTACACGGCAGGGAAAAGCTTTTCCACTCTGTCTAGGAAGGAGAAAGTGTGCCAGCACAGCAAATGCCTCCCGGACTTTCCCTGGAATTCAGCAAGTGCTTTGCAGCTTGAAATTGGAAGGAAAGCCTCAGATTTAGCAGCCAGAGCTTCAGGAGGAGCAGCAGCGAGCACAGCATCGCTTTTGCAGCAGCTCCTTCCATGTGCATGTTTTTGGGAGTGGAAAGGCTTGCAGAGTGTTAAAGTAGCTTTTTCTCTCCGCTGGAAAGCTGCACGCTGAGTGCCAGTCTTCTGCAGCTTCTTTCTTCACGTTTCAGCAGCTAGCACGCTCTCCGTGTGCTGGAGAAGCGGCAGAGGCTTCCTTGCCGGAGAAGCGGCACCTTCGCCGGCAGAGAGCATCCTGCCGGCCGCGGTGCGCTCCGGAGCGGGGGCTTGTGCCGAAAGAGGCCGGCAACAGGCGCTTACCTTCGGACAGCTCCGGATCGCCGTCTAATGCGTCTCTTGTCGCCTACACGGCAGGGAAAAGCTTTTCCACTCTGTCTAGGAAGGAGAAAGTGTGCCAGCACAGCAAATGCCTCCCGGACTTTCCCTGCAATTCAGCAAGTGCTTTGCAGCTTGAAATTGGAAGGAAAGCCTCAGATTTAGCAGCCAGAGCTTCAGGAGGAGCAGCAGCGAGCACAGCATCGGTTTTGCAGCAGCTCCTTCCATGTGCATGTTTTTGGGAGTGGAAAGGCTTGCAGAGTGTTCAAGTAGCTTTTTCTCTCCGCTGGAAAGCTGCACGCTCAGTGCCAGTGTTCTGCAGCTTCTTTCTTCACGTTTCAGCAGCTAGCACGCTCTCCGTGTGCTGGAGAAGCGGCAGAGGCTTCCTTGCCGGAGAAGCGGCACCTTCGCCGGCAGAGAGCATCCTGCCGGCCGCGGTGCGCTCCGGAGCGGGGGCTTGTGCCGAAAGAGGCCGGCAACAGGCGCTTACCTTCGGACAGCTCCGGATCGCCGTCTAATGCGTCTCTTGTCGCCTACACGGCAGGGAAAAGCTTTTCCACTCTGTCTAGGAAGGAGAAAGTGTGCCAGCACAGCAAATGCCTCCCGGACTTTCCCTGGAATTCAGCAAGTGCTTTGCAGCTTGAAATTGGAAGGAAAGCCTCAGATTTAGCAGCCAGAGCTTCAGGAGGAGCAGCAGCGAGCACAGCATCGCTTTTGCAGCAGCTCCTTCCATGTGCATGTTTTTGGGAGTGGAAAGGCTTGCAGAGTGTTCAAGTAGCTTTTTCTCTCCGCTGGAAAGCTGCACGCTCAGTGCCAGTGTTCTGCAGCTTCTTTCTTCACGTTTCAGCAGCTAGCACGCTCTCCGTGTGCTGGAGAAGCGGCAGAGGCTTCCTTGCCGGAGAAGCGGCACCTTCGCCGGCAGAGAGCATCCTGCCGGCCGCGGTGCGCTCCGGAGCGGGGGCTTGTGCCGAAAGAGGCCGGCAACAGGCGCTTACCTTCGGACAGCTCCGGATCGCCGTCTAATGCGTCTCTTGTCGCCTACACGGCAGGGAAAAGCTTTTCCACTCTGTCTAGGAAGGAGAAAGTGTGCCAGCACAGCAAATGCCTCCCGGACTTTCCCTGGAATTCAGCAAGTGCTTTGCAGCTTGAAATTGGAAGGAAAGCCTCAGATTTAGCAGCCAGAGCTTCAGGAGGAGCAGCAGCGAGCACAGCATCGCTTTTGCAGCAGCTCCTTCCATGTGCATGTTTTTGGGAGTGGAAAGGCTTGCAGAGTGTTCAAGTAGCTTTTTCTCTCCGCTGGAAAGCTGCACGCTCAGTGCCAGTCTTCTGCAGCTTCTTTCTTCACGTTTCAGCAGCTAGCACGCTCTCCGTGTGCTGGAGAAGCGGCAGAGGCTTCCTTGCCGGAGAAGCGGCACCTTCGCCGGCAGAGAGCATCCTGCCGGCCGCGGTGCGCTCCGGAGCGGGGGCTTGTGCCGAAAGAGGCCGGCAACAGGCGCTTACCTTCGGACAGCTCCGGATCGCCGTCTAATGCGTCTCTTGTCGCCTACACGGCAGGGAAAAGCTTTTCCACTCTGTCTAGGAAGGAGAAAGTGTGCCAGCACAGCAAATGCCTCCCGGACTTTCCCTGCAATTCAGCAAGTGCTTTGCAGCTTGAAATTGGAAGGAAAGCCTCAGATTTAGCAGCCAGAGCTTCAGGAGGAGCAGCAGCGAGCACAGCATCGCTTTTGCAGCAGCTCCTTCCATGTGCATGTTTTTGGGAGTGGAAAGGTTTGCAGAGTGTTCAAGTAGCTTTTTCTCTCCGCTGGAAAGCTGCACGCTCAGTGCCAGTGTTCTGCAGCTTCTTTCTTCACGTTTCAGCAGCTAGCACGCTCTCCGTGTGCTGGAGAAGCGGCAGAGGCTTCCTTGCCGGAGAAGCGGCACCTTCGCCGGCAGAGAGCATCCTGCCGGCCGCGGTGCGCTCCGGAGCGGGGGCTTGTGCCGAAAGAGGCCGGCAACAGGCGCTTACCTTCGGACAGCTCCGGATCGCCGTCTAATGCGTCTCTTGTCGCCTACACGGCAGGGAAAAGCTTTTCCACTCTGTCTAGGAAGGAGAAAGTGTGCCAGCACAGCAAATGCCTCCCGGACTTTCCCTGGAATTCAGCAAGTGCTTTGCAGCTTGAAATTGGAAGGAAAGCCTCAGATTTAGCAGCCAGAGCTTCAGGAGGAGCAGCAGCGAGCACAGCATCGCTTTTGCAGCAGCTCCTTCCATGTGCATGTTTTTGGGAGTGGAAAGGCTTGCAGAGTGTTCAAGTAGCTTTTTCTCTCCGCTGGAAAGCTGCACGCTCAGTGCCAGTGTTCTGCAGCTTCTTTCTTCACGTTTCAGCAGCTAGCACGCTCTCCGTGTGCTGGAGAAGCGGCAGAGGCTTCCTTGCCGGAGAAGCGGCACCTTCGCCGGCAGAGAGCATCCTGCCGGCCGCGGTGCGCTCCGGAGCGGGGGCTTGTGCCGAAAGAGGCCGGCAACAGGCGCTTACCTTCGGACAGCTCCGGATCGCCGTCTAATGCGTCTCTTGTCGCCTACACGGCAGGGAAAAGCTTTTCCACTCTGTCTAGGAAGGAGAAAGTGTGCCAGCACAGCAAATGCCTCCCGGACTTTCCCTGGAATTCAGCAAGTGCTTTGCAGCTTGAAATTGGAAGGAAAGCCTCAGATTTAGCAGCCAGAGCTTCAGGAGGAGCAGCAGCGAGCACAGCATCGCTTTTGCAGCAGCTCCTTCCATGTGCATGTTTTTGGGAGTGGAAAGGCTTGCAGAGTGTTCAAGTAGCTTTTTCTCTCCGCTGGAAAGCTGCACGCTGAGTGCCAGTCTTCTGCAGCTTCTTTCTTCACGTTTCAGCAGCTAGCACGCTCTCCGTGTGCTGGAGAAGCGGCAGAGGCTTCCTTGCCGGAGAAGCGGCACCTTCGCCGGCAGAGAGCATCCTGCCGGCCGCGGTGCGCTCCGGAGCGGGGGCTTGTGCCGAAAGAGGCCGGCAACAGGCGCTTACCTTCGGACAGCTCCGGATCGCCGTCTAATGCGTCTCTTGTCGCCTACACGGCAGGGAAAAGCTTTTCCACTCTGTCTAGGAAGGAGAAAGTGTGCCAGCACAGCAAATGCCTCCCGGACTTTCCCTGCAATTCAGCAAGTGCTTTGCAGCTTGAAATTGGAAGGAAAGCCTCAGATTTAGCAGCCAGAGCTTCAGGAGGAGCAGCAGCGAGCACAGCATCGGTTTTGCAGCAGCTCCTTCCATGTGCATGTTTTTGGGAGTGGAAAGGCTTGCAGAGTGTTCAAGTAGCTTTTTCTCTCCGCTGGAAAGCTGCACGCTCAGTGCCAGTGTTCTGCAGCTTCTTTCTTCACGTTTCAGCAGCTAGCACGCTCTCCGTGTGCTGGAGAAGCGGCAGAGGCTTCCTTGCCGGAGAAGCGGCACCTTCGCCGGCAGAGAGCATCCTGCCGGCCGCGGTGCGCTCCGGAGCGGGGGCTTGTGCCGAAAGAGGCCGGCAACAGGCGCTTACCTTCGGACAGCTCCGGATCGCCGTCTAATGCGTCTCTTGTCGCCTACACGGCAGGGAAAAGCTTTTCCACTCTGTCTAGGAAGGAGAAAGTGTGCCAGCACAGCAAATGCCTCCCGGACTTTCCCTGGAATTCAGCAAGTGCTTTGCAGCTTGAAATTGGAAGGAAAGCCTCAGATTTAGCAGCCAGAGCTTCAGGAGGAGCAGCAGCGAGCACAGCATCGCTTTTGCAGCAGCTCCTTCCATGTGCATGTTTTTGGGAGTGGAAAGGCTTGCAGAGTGTTCAAGTAGCTTTTTCTCTCCGCTGGAAAGCTGCACGCTCAGTGCCAGTGTTCTGCAGCTTCTTTCTTCACGTTTCAGCAGCTAGCACGCTCTCCGTGTGCTGGAGAAGCGGCAGAGGCTTCCTTGCCGGAGAAGCGGCACCTTCGCCGGCAGAGAGCATCCTGCCGGCCGCGGTGCGCTCCGGAGCGGGGGCTTGTGCCGAAAGAGGCCGGCAACAGGCGCTTACCTTCGGACAGCTCCGGATCGCCGTCTAATGCGTCTCTTGTCGCCTACACGGCAGGGAAAAGCTTTTCCACTCTGTCTAGGAAGGAGAAAGTGTGCCAGCACAGCAAATGCCTCCCGGACTTTCCCTGGAATTCAGCAAGTGCTTTGCAGCTTGAAATTGGAAGGAAAGCCTCAGATTTAGCAGCCAGAGCTTCAGGAGGAGCAGCAGCGAGCACAGCATCGCTTTTGCAGCAGCTCCTTCCATGTGCATGTTTTTGGGAGTGGAAAGGCTTGCAGAGTGTTCAAGTAGCTTTTTCTCTCCGCTGGAAAGCTGCACGCTCAGTGCCAGTCTTCTGCAGCTTCTTTCTTCACGTTTCAGCAGCTAGCACGCTCTCCGTGTGCTGGAGAAGCGGCAGAGGCTTCCTTGCCGGAGAAGCGGCACCTTCGCCGGCAGAGAGCATCCTGCCGGCCGCGGTGCGCTCCGGAGCGGGGGCTTGTGCCGAAAGAGGCCGGCAACAGGCGCTTACCTTCGGACAGCTCCGGATCGCCGTCTAATGCGTCTCTTGTCGCCTACACGGCAGGGAAAAGCTTTTCCACTCTGTCTAGGAAGGAGAAAGTGTGCCAGCACAGCAAATGCCTCCCGGACTTTCCCTGCAATTCAGCAAGTGCTTTGCAGCTTGAAATTGGAAGGAAAGCCTCAGATTTAGCAGCCAGAGCTTCAGGAGGAGCAGCAGCGAGCACAGCATCGGTTTTGCAGCAGCTCCTTCCATGTGCATGTTTTTGGGAGTTGAAAGGTTTGCAGAGTGT
This sequence comes from Fringilla coelebs, assembly GCF_963513975.1. NCBI lineage: Eukaryota > Metazoa > Chordata > Aves > Passeriformes > Fringillidae > Fringilla > Fringilla coelebs. The sequence goes on along the minus strand of NW_028167482.1, from coordinate 864,128 downwards.
TCAAGTAGCTTTTTCTCTCCGCTGGAAAGCTGCACGCTCAGTGCCAGTGTTCTGCAGCTTCTTTCTTCACGTTTCAGCAGCTAGCACGCTCTCCGTGTGCTGGAGAAGCGGCAGAGGCTTCCTTGCCGGAGAAGCGGCACCTTCGCCGGCAGAGAGCATCCTGCCGGCCGCGGTGCGCTCCGGAGCGGGGGCTTGTGCCGAAAGAGGCCGGCAACAGGCGCTTACCTTCGGACAGCTCCGGATCGCCGTCTAATGCGTCTCTTGTCGCCTACACGGCAGGGAAAAGCTTTTCCACTCTGTCTAGGAAGGAGAAAGTGTGCCAGCACAGCAAATGCCTCCCGGACTTTCCCTGCAATTCAGCAAGTGCTTTGCAGCTTGAAATTGGAAGGAAAGCCTCAGATTTAGCAGCCAGAGCTTCAGGAGGAGCAGCAGCGAGCACAGCATCGGTTTTGCAGCAGCTCCTTCCATGTGCATGTTTTTGGGAGTTGAAAGGTTTGCAGAGTGTTCAAGTAGCTTTTTCTCTCCGCTGGAAAGCTGCACGCTCAGTGCCAGTGTTCTGCAGCTTCTTTCTTCACGTTTCAGCAGCTAGCACGCTCTCCGTGTGCTGGAGAAGCGGCAGAGGCTTCCTTGCCGGAGAAGCGGCACCTTCGCCGGCAGAGAGCATCCTGCCGGCCGCGGTGCGCTCCGGAGCGGGGGCTTGTGCCGAAAGAGGCCGGCAACAGGCGCTTACCTTCGGACAGCTCCGGATCGCCGTCTAATGCGTCTCTTGTCGCCTACACGGCAGGGAAAAGCTTTTCCACTCTGTCTAGGAAGGAGAAAGTGTGCCAGCACAGCAAATGCCTCCCGGACTTTCCCTGCAATTCAGCAAGTGCTTTGCAGCTTGAAATTGGAAGGAAAGCCTCAGATTTAGCAGCCAGAGCTTCAGGAGGAGCAGCAGCGAGCACAGCATCGGTTTTGCAGCAGCTCCTTCCATGTGCATGTTTTTGGGAGTGGAAAGGCTTGCAGAGTGTTCAAGTAGCTTTTTCTCTCCGCTGGAAAGCTGCACGCTCAGTGCCAGTGTTCTGCAGCTTCTTTCTTCACGTTTCAGCAGCTAGCACGCTCTCCGTGTGCTGGAGAAGCGGCAGAGGCTTCCTTGCCGGAGAAGCGGCACCTTCGCCGGCAGAGAGCATCCTGCCGGCCGCGGTGCGCTCCGGAGCGGGGGCTTGTGCCGAAAGAGGCCGGCAACAGGCGCTTACCTTCGGACAGCTCCGGATCGCCGTCTAATGCGTCTCTTGTCGCCTACACGGCAGGAAAAAGCTTTTCCACTCTGTCTAGGAAGGAGAAAGTGTGCCAGCACAGCAAATGCCTCCCGGACTTTCCCTGGAATTCAGCAAGTGCTTTGCAGCTTGAAATTGGAAGGAAAGCCTCAGATTTAGCAGCCAGAGCTTCAGGAGGAGCAGCAGCGAGCACAGCATCGCTTTTGCAGCAGCTCCTTCCATGTGCATGTTTTTGGGTGTGGAAAGGCTTGCAGAGTGTTAAAGTAGCTTTTTCTCTCCGCTGGAAAGCTGCACGCTCAGAGCCAGTCTTCTGCAGCTTCTTTCTTCACGTTTCAGCAGCTAGCACGCTCTCCGTGTGCTGGAGAAGCGGCAGAGGCTTCCTTGCCGGAGAAGCGGCACCTTCGCCGGCAGAGAGCATCCTGCCGGCCGCGGTGCGCTCCGGAGCGGGGGCTTGTGCCGAAAGAGGCCGGCAACAGGCGCTTACCTTCGGACAGCTCCGGATCGCCGTCTAATGCGTCTCTTGTCGCCTACACGGCAGGGAAAAGCTTTTCCACTCTGTCTAGGAAGGAGAAAGTGTGCCAGCACAGCAAATGCCTCCCGGACTTTCCCTGCAATTCAGCAAGTGCTTTGCAGCTTGAAATTGGAAGGAAAGCCTCAGATTTAGCAGCCAGAGCTTCAGGAGGAGCAGCAGCGAGCACAGCATCGCTTTTGCAGCAGCTCCTTCCATGTGCATGTTTTTGGGAGTGGAAAGGTTTGCAGAGTGTTCAAGTAGCTTTTTCTCTCCGCTGGAAAGCTGCACGCTGAGTGCCAGTCTTCTGCAGCTTCTTTCTTCACGTTTCAGCAGCTAGCACGCTCTCCGTGTGCTGGAGAAGCGGCAGAGGCTTCCTTGCCGGAGAAGCGGCACCTTCGCCGGCAGAGAGCATCCTGCCGGCCGCGGTGCGCTCCGGAGCGGGGGCTTGTGCCGAAAGAGGCCGGCAACAGGCGCTTACCTTCGGACAGCTCCGGATCGCCGTCTAATGCGTCTCTTGTCGCCTACACGGCAGGGAAAAGCTTTTCCACTCTGTCTAGGAAGGAGAAAGTGTGCCAGCACAGCAAATGCCTCCCGGACTTTCCCTGGAGTTCAGCAAGTGCTTTGCAGCTTGAAATTGGAAGGAAAGCCTCAGATTTAGCAGCCAGAGCTTCAGGAGGAGCAGCAGCGAGCACAGCATCGGTTTTGCAGCAGCTCCTTCCATGTGCATGTTTTTGGGTGTGGAAAGGCTTGCAGAGTGTTCAAGTAGCTTTTTCTCTCCGCTGGAAAGCTGCACGCTCAGTGCCAGTCTTCTGCAGCTTCTTTCTTCACGTTTCAGCAGCTAGCACGCTCTCCGTGTGCTGGAGAAGCGGCAGAGGCTTCCTTGCCGGAGAAGCGGCACCTTCGCCGGCAGAGAGCATCCTGCCGGCCGCGGTGCGCTCCGGAGCGGGGGCTTGTGCCGAAAGAGGCCGGCAACAGGCGCTTACCTTCGGACAGCTCCGGATCGCCGTCTAATGCGTCTCTTGTCGCCTACACGGCAGGGAAAAGCTTTTCCACTCTGTCTAGGAAGGAGAAAGTGTGCCAGCACAGCAAATGCCTCCCGGACTTTCCCTGGAATTCAGCAAGTGCTTTGCAGCTTGAAATTGGAAGGAAAGCCTCAGATTTAGCAGCCAGAGCTTCAGGAGGAGCAGCAGCGAGCACAGCATCGGTTTTGCAGCAGCTCCTTCCATGTGCATGTTTTTGGGAGTGGAAAGGCTTGCAGAGTGTTCAAGTAGCTTTTTCTCTCCGCTGGAAAGCTGCACGCTCAGTGCCAGTCTTCTGCAGCTTCTTTCTTCACGTTTCAGCAGCTAGCACGCTCTCCGTGTGCTGGAGAAGCGGCAGAGGCTTCCTTGCCGGAGAAGCGGCACCTTCGCCGGCAGAGAGCATCCTGCCGGCCGCGGTGCGCTCCGGAGCGGGGGCTTGTGCCGAAAGAGGCCGGCAACAGGCGCTTACCTTCGGACAGCTCCGGATCGCCGTCTAATGCGTCTCTTGTCGCCTACACGGCAGGGAAAAGCTTTTCCACTCTGTCTAGGAAGGAGAAAGTGTGCCAGCACAGCAAATGCCTCCCGGGCTTTCCCTGGAATTCAGCAAGTGCTTTGCAGCTTGAAATTGGAAGGAAAGCCTCAGATTTAGCAGCCAGAGCTTCAGGAGGAGCAGCAGCGAGCACAGCATCGGTTTTGCAGCAGCTCCTTCCATGTGCATGTTTTTGGGAGTGGAAAGGCTTGCAGAGTGTTCAAGTAGCTTTTTCTCTCCGCTGGAAAGCTGCACGCTCAGTGCCAGTGTTCTGCAGCTTCTTTCTTCACGTTTCAGCAGCTAGCACGCTCTCCGTGTGCTGGAGAAGCGGCAGAGGCTTCCTTGCCGGAGAAGCGGCACCTTCGCCGGCAGAGAGCATCCTGCCGGCCGCGGTGCGCTCCGGAGCGGGGGCTTGTGCCGAAAGAGGCCGGCAACAGGCGCTTACCTTCGGACAGCTCCGGATCGCCGTCTAATGCGTCTCTTGTCGCCTACACGGCAGGAAAAAGCTTTTCCACTCTGTCTAGGAAGGAGAAAGTGTGCCAGCACAGCAAATGCCTCCCGGACTTTCCCTGCAATTCAGCAAGTGCTTTGCAGCTTGAAATTGGAAGGAAAGCCTCAGATTTAGCAGCCAGAGCTTCAGGAGGAGCAGCAGCGAGCACAGCATCGCTTTTGCAGCAGCTCCTTCCATGTGCATGTTTTTGGGTGTGGAAAGGCTTGCAGAGTGTTAAAGTAGCTTTTTCTCTCCGCTGGAAAGCTGCACGCTCAGTGCCAGTCTTCTGCAGCTTCTTTCTTCACGTTTCAGCAGCTAGCACGCTCTCCGTGTGCTGGAGAAGCGGCAGAGGCTTCCTTGCCGGAGAAGCGGCACCTTCGCCGGCAGAGAGCATCCTGCCGGCCGCGGTGCGCTCCGGAGCGGGGGCTTGTGCCGAAAGAGGCCGGCAACAGGCGCTTACCTTCGGACAGCTCCGGATCGCCGTCTAATGCGTCTCTTGTCGCCTACACGGCAGGGAAAAGCTTTTCCACTCTGTCTAGGAAGGAGAAAGTGTGCCAGCACAGCAAATGCCTCCCGGACTTTCCCTGCAATTCAGCAAGTGCTTTGCAGCTTGAAATTGGAAGGAAAGCCTCAGATTTAGCAGCCAGAGCTTCAGGAGGAGCAGCAGCGAGCACAGCATCGCTTTTGCAGCAGCTCCTTCCATGTGCATGTTTTTGGGAGTGGAAAGGCTTGCAGAGTGTTCAAGTAGCTTTTTCTCTCCGCTGGAAAGCTGCACGCTCAGTGCCAGTCTTCTGCAGCTTCTTTCTTCACGTTTCAGCAGCTAGCACGCTCTCCGTGTGCTGGAGAAACGGCAGAGGCTTCCTTGCCGGAGAAGCGGCACCTTCGCCGGCAGAGAGCATCCTGCCGGCCGCGGTGCGCTCCGGAGCGGGGGCTTGTGCCGAAAGAGGCCGGCAACAGGCGCTTACCTTCGGACAGCTCCGGATCGCCGTCTAATGCGTCTCTTGTCGCCTACACGGCAGGGAAAAGCTTTTCCACTCTGTCTAGGAAGGAGAAAGTGTGCCAGCACAGCAAATGCCTCCCGGACTTTCCCTGGAATTCAGCAAGTGCTTTGCAGCTTGAAATTGGAAGGAAAGCCTCAGATTTAGCAGCCAGAGCTTCAGGAGGAGCAGCAGCGAGCACAGCATCGGTTTTGCAGCAGCTCCTTCCATGTGCATGTTTTTGGGAGTGGAAAGGCTTGCAGAGTGTTCAAGTAGCTTTTTCTCTCCGCTGGAAAGCTGCACGCTCAGTGCCAGTCTTCTGCAGCTTCTTTCTTCACGTTTCAGCAGCTAGCACGCTCTCCGTGTGCTGGAGAAGCGGCAGAGGCTTCCTTGCCGGAGAAGCGGCACCTTCGCCGGCAGAGAGCATCCTGCCGGCCGCGGTGCGCTCCGGAGCGGGGGCTTGTGCCGAAAGAGGCCGGCAACAGGCGCTTACCTTCGGACAGCTCCGGATCGCCGTCTAATGCGTCTCTTGTCGCCTACACGGCAGGAAAAAGCTTTTCCACTCTGTCTAGGAAGGAGAAAGTGTGCCAGCACAGCAAATGCCTCCCGGACTTTCCCTGCAATTCAGCAAGTGCTTTGCAGCTTGAAATTGGAAGGAAAGCCTCAGATTTAGCAGCCAGAGCTTCAGGAGGAGCAGCAGCGAGCACAGCATCGCTTTTGCAGCAGCTCCTTCCATGTGCATGTTTTTGGGTGTGGAAAGGCTTGCAGAGTGTTAAAGTAGCTTTTTCTCTCCGCTGGAAAGCTGCACGCTCAGTGCCAGTCTTCTGCAGCTTCTTTCTTCACGTTTCAGCAGCTAGCACGCTCTCCGTGTGCTGGAGAAGCGGCAGAGGCTTCCTTGCCGGAGAAGCGGCACCTTCGCCGGCAGAGAGCATCCTGCCGGCCGCGGTGCGCTCCGGAGCGGGGGCTTGTGCCGAAAGAGGCCGGCAACAGGCGCTTACCTTCGGACAGCTCCGGATCGCCGTCTAATGCGTCTCTTGTCGCCTACACGGCAGGGAAAAGCTTTTCCACTCTGTCTAGGAAGGAGAAAGTGTGCCAGCACAGCAAATGCCTCCCGGACTTTCCCTGCAATTCAGCAAGTGCTTTGCAGCTTGAAATTGGAAGGAAAGCCTCAGATTTAGCAGCCAGAGCTTCAGGAGGAGCAGCAGCGAGCACAGCATCGCTTTTGCAGCAGCTCCTTCCATGTGCATGTTTTTGGGAGTGGAAAGGCTTGCAGAGTGTTAAAGTAGCTTTTTCTCTCCGCTGGAAAGCTGCACGCTCAGTGCCAGTCTTCTGCAGCTTCTTTCTTCACGTTTCAGCAGCTAGCACGCTCTCCGTGTGCTGGAGAAACGGCAGAGGCTTCCTTGCCGGAGAAGCGGCACCTTCGCCGGCAGAGAGCATCCTGCCGGCCGCGGTGCGCTCCGGAGCGGGGGCTTGTGCCGAAAGAGGCCGGCAACAGGCGCTTACCTTCGGACAGCTCCGGATCGCCGTCTAATGCGTCTCTTGTCGCCTACACGGCAGGGAAAAGCTTTTCCACTCTGTCTAGGAAGGAGAAAGTGTGCCAGCACAGCAAATGCCTCCCGGACTTTCCCTGGAGTTCAGCAAGTGCTTTGCAGCTTGAAATTGGAAGGAAAGCCTCAGATTTAGCAGCCAGAGCTTCAGGAGGAGCAGCAGCGAGCACAGCATCGGTTTTGCAGCAGCTCCTTCCATGTGCATGTTTTTGGGAGTGGAAAGGCTTGCAGAGTGTTCAAGTAGCTTTTTCTCTCCGCTGGAAAGCTGCACGCTCAGTGCCAGTCTTCTGCAGCTTCTTTCTTCACGTTTCAGCAGCTAGCACGCTCTCCGTGTGCTGGAGAAGCGGCAGAGGCTTCCTTGCCGGAGAAGCGGCACCTTCGCCGGCAGAGAGCATCCTGCCGGCCGCGGTGCGCTCCGGAGCGGGGGCTTGTGCCGAAAGAGGCCGGCAACAGGCGCTTACCTTCGGACAGCTCCGGATCGCCGTCTAATGCGTCTCTTGTCGCCTACACGGCAGGGAAAAGCTTTTCCACTCTGTCTAGGAAGGAGAAAGTGTGCCAGCACAGCAAATGCCTCCCGGACTTTCCCTGGAATTCAGCAAGTGCTTTGCAGCTTGAAATTGGAAGGAAAGCCTCAGATTTAGCAGCCAGAGCTTCAGGAGGAGCAGCAGCGAGCACAGCATCGCTTTTGCAGCAGCTCCTTCCATGTGCATGTTTTTGGGAGTGGAAAGGCTTGCAGAGTGTTCAAGTAGCTTTTTCTCTCCGCTGGAAAGCTGCACGCTCAGTGCCAGTCTTCTGCAGCTTCTTTCTTCACGTTTCAGCAGCTAGCACGCTCTCCGTGTGCTGGAGAAGCGGCAGAGGCTTCCTTGCCGGAGAAGCGGCACCTTCGCCGGCAGAGAGCATCCTGCCGGCCGCGGTGCGCTCCGGAGCGGGGGCTTGTGCCGAAAGAGGCCGGCAACAGGCGCTTACCTTCGGACAGCTTCGGATCGCCGTCTAATGCGTCTCTTGTCGCCTACACGGCAGGGAAAAGCTTTTCCACTCTGTCTAGGAAGGAGAAAGTGTGCCAGCACAGCAAATGCCTCCCGGACTTTCCCTGGAATTCAGCAAGTGCTTTGCAGCTTGAAATTGGAAGGAAAGCCTCAGATTTAGCAGCCAGAGCTTCAGGAGGAGCAGCAGCGAGCACAGCATCGCTTTTGCAGCAGCTCCTTCCATGTGCATGTTTTTGGGAGTGGAAAGGCTTGCAGAGTGTTCAAGTAGCTTTTTCTCTCCGCTGGAAAGCTGCACGCTCAGTGCCAGTGTTCTGCAGCTTCTTTCTTCACGTTTCAGCAGCTAGCACGCTCTCCGTGTGCTGGAGAAGCGGCAGAGGCTTCCTTGCCGGAGAAGCGGCACCTTCGCCGGCAGAGAGCATCCTGCCGGCCGCGGTGCGCTCCGGAGCGGGGGCTTGTGCCGAAAGAGGCCGGCAACAGCCGCTTACCTTCGGACAGCTCCGGATCGCCGTCTAATGCGTCTCTTGTCGCCTACACGGCAGGGAAAAGCTTTTCCACTCTGTCTAGGAAGGAGAAAGTGTGCCAGCACAGCAAATGCCTCCCGGACTTTCCCTGCAATTCAGCAAGTGCTTTGCAGCTTGAAATTGGAAGGAAAGCCTCAGATTTAGCAGCCAGAGCTTCAGGAGGAGCAGCAGCGAGCACAGCATCGCTTTTGCAGCAGCTCCTTCCATGTGCATGTTTTTGGGAGTGGAAAGGCTTGCAGAGTGTTCAAGTAGCTTTTTCTCTCCGCTGGAAAGCTGCACGCTCAGTGCCAGTGTTCTGCAGCTTCTTTCTTCACGTTTCAGCAGCTAGCACGCTCTCCGTGTGCTGGAGAAGCGGCAGAGGCTTCCTTGCCGGAGAAGCGGCACCTTCGCCGGCAGAGAGCATCCTGCCGGCCGCGGTGCGCTCCGGAGCGGGGGCTTGTGCCGAAAGAGGCCGGCAACAGCCGCTTACCTTCGGACAGCTCCGGATCGCCGTCTAATGCGTCTCTTGTCGCCTACACGGCAGGGAAAAGCTTTTCCACTCTGTCTAGGAAGGAGAAAGTGTGCCAGCACAGCAAATGCCTCCCGGACTTTCCCTGCAATTCAGCAAGTGCTTTGCAGCTTGAAATTGGAAGGAAAGCCTCAGATTTAGCAGCCAGAGCTTCAGGAGGAGCAGCAGCGAGCACAGCATCGCTTTTGCAGCAGCTCCTTCCATGTGCATGTTTTTGGGAGTGGAAAGGCTTGCAGAGTGTTAAAGTAGCTTTTTCTCTCCGCTGGAAAGCTGCACGCTCAGTGCCAGTGTTCTGCAGCTTCTTTCTTCACGTTTCAGCAGCTAGCACGCTCTCCGTGTGCTGGAGAAGCGGCAGAGGCTTCCTTGCCGGAGAAGCGGCACCTTCGCCGGCAGAGAGCATCCTGCCGGCCGCGGTGCGCTCCGGAGCGGGGGCTTGTGCCGAAAGAGGCCGGCAACAGGCGCTTACCTTCGGACAGCTCCGGATCGCCGTCTAATGCGTCTCTTGTCGCCTACACGGCAGGGAAAAGCTTTTCCACTCTGTCTAGGAAGGAGAAAGTGTGCCAGCACAGCAAATGCCTCCCGGACTTTCCCTGCAATTCAGCAAGTGCTTTGCAGCTTGAAATTGGAAGGAAAGCCTCAGATTTAGCAGCCAGAGCTTCAGGAGGAGCAGCAGCGAGCACAGCATCGCTTTTGCAGCAGCTCCTTCCATGTGCATGTTTTTGGGAGTGGAAAGGCTTGCAGAGTGTTAAAGTAGCTTTTTCTCTCCGCTGGAAAGCTGCACGCTCAGTGCCAGTCTTCTGCAGCTTCTTTCTTCACGTTTCAGCAGCTAGCACGCTCTCCGTGTGCTGGAGAAGCGGCAGAGGCTTCCTTGCCGGAGAAGCGGCACCTTCGCCGGCAGAGAGCATCCTGCCGGCCGCGGTGCGCTCCGGAGCGGGGGCTTGTGCCGAAAGAGGCCGGCAACAGGCGCTTACCTTCGGACAGCTCCGGATCGCCGTCTAATGCGTCTCTTGTCGCCTACACGGCAGGGAAAAGCTTTTCCACTCTGTCTAGGAAGGAGAAAGTGTGCCAGCACAGCAAATGCCTCCCGGACTTTCCCTGGAATTCAGCAAGTGCTTGGCAGCTTGAAATTGGAAGGAAAGCCTCAGATTTAGCAGCCAGAGCTTCAGGAGGAGCAGCAGCGAGCACAGCATCGGTTTTGCAGCAGCTCCTTCCATGTGCATGTTTTTGGGTGTGGAAAGGCTTGCAGAGTGTTAAAGTAGCTTTTTCTCTCCGCTGGAAAGCTGCACGCTCAGTGCCAGTCTTCTGCAGCTTCTTTCTTCACGTTTCAGCAGCTAGCACGCTCTCCGTGTGCTGGAGAAGCGGCAGAGGCTTCCTTGCCGGAGAAGCGGCACCTTCGCCGGCAGAGAGCATCCTGCCGGCCGCGGTGCGCTCCGGAGCGGGGGCTTGTGCCGAAAGAGGCCGGCAACAGGCGCTTACCTTCGGACAGCTCCGGATCGCCGTCTAATGCGTCTCTTGTCGCCTACACGGCAGGGAAAAGCTTTTCCACTCTGTCTAGGAAGGAGAAAGTGTGCCAGCACAGCAAATGCCTCCCGGACTTTCCCTGCAATTCAGCAAGTGCTTTGCAGCTTGAAATTGGAAGGAAAGCCTCAGATTTAGCAGCCAGAGCTTCAGGAGGAGCAGCAGCGAGCACAGCATCGCTTTTGCAGCAGCTCCTTCCATGTGCATGTTTTTGGGAGTGGAAAGGCTTGCAGAGTGTTAAAGTAGCTTTTTCTCTCCGCTGGAAAGCTGCACGCTGAGTGCCAGTGTTCTGCAGCTTCTTTCTTCACGTTTCAGCAGCTAGCACGCTCTCCGTGTGCTGGAGAAGCGGCAGAGGCTTCCTTGCCGGAGAAGCGGCACCTTCGCCGGCAGAGAGCATCCTGCCGGCCGCGGTGCGCTCCGGAGCGGGGGCTTGTGCCGAAAGAGGCCGGCAACAGGCGCTTACCTTCGGACAGCTCCGGATCGCCGTCTAATGCGTCTCTTGTCGCCTACACGGCAGGGAAAAGCTTTTCCACTCTGTCTAGGAAGGAGAAAGTGTGCCAGCACAGCAAATGCCTCCCGGACTTTCCCTGCAATTCAGCAAGTGCTTTGCAGCTTGAAATTGGAAGGAAAGCCTCAGATTTAGCAGCCAGAGCTTCAGGAGGAGCAGCAGCGAGCACAGCATCGGTTTTGCAGCAGCTCCTTCCATGTGCATGTTTTTGGGAGTGGAAAGGCTTGCAGAGTGTTAAAGAAGCTTTTTCTCTCCGCTGGAAAGCTGCACGCTCAGTGCCAGTGTTCTGCAGCTTCTTTCTTCACGTTTCAGCAGCTAGCACGCTCTCCGTGTGCTGGAGAAGCGGCAGAGGCTTCCTTGCCGGAGAAGCGGCACCTTCGCCGGCAGAGAGCATCCGGCCGGCCGCGGTGCGCTCCGGAGCGGGGGCTTGTGCCGAAAGAGGCCGGCAACAGGCGCTTACCTTCGGACAGCTCCGGATCGCCGTCTAATGCGTCTCTTGTCGCCTACACGGCAGGGAAAAGCTTTTCCACTCTGTCTAGGAAGGAGAAAGTGTGCCAGCACAGCAAATGCCTCCCGGACTTTCCCTGGAATTCAGCAAGTGCTTTGCAGCTTGAAATTGGAAGGAAAGCCTCAGATTTAGCAGCCAGAGCTTCAGGAGGAGCAGCAGCGAGCACAGCATCGCTTTTGCAGCAGCTCCTTCCATGTGCATGTTTTTGGGAGTGGAAAGGCTTGCAGAGTGTTAAAGTAGCTTTTTCTCTCCGCTGGAAAGCTGCACGCTGAGTGCCAGTGTTCTGCAGCTTCTTTCTTCACGTTTCAGCAGCTAGCACGCTCTCCGTGTGCTGGAGAAGCGGCAGAGGCTTCCTTGCCGGAGAAGCGGCACCTTCGCCGGCAGAGAGCATCCTGCCGGCCGCGGTGCGCTCCGGAGCGGGGGCTTGTGCCGAAAGAGGCCGGCAACAGGCGCTTACCTTCGGACAGCTCCGGATCGCCGTCTAATGCGTCTCTTGTCGCCTACACGGCAGGGAAAAGCTTTTCCACTCTGTCTAGGAAGGAGAAAGTGTGCCAGCACAGCAAATGCCTCCCGGACTTTCCCTGGAGTTCAGCAAGTGCTTTGCAGCTTGAAATTGGAAGGAAAGCCTCAGATTTAGCAGCCAGAGCTTCAGGAGGAGCAGCAGCGAGCACAGCATCGGTTTTGCAGCAGCTCCTTCCATGTGCATGTTTTTGGGAGTGGAAAGGCTTGCAGAGTGTTCAAGTAGCTTTTTCTCTCCGCTGGAAAGCTGCACGCTCAGTGCCAGTGTTCTGCAGCTTCTTTCTTCACGTTTCAGCAGCTAGCACGCTCTCCGTGTGCTGGAGAAGCGGCAGAGGCTTCCTTGCCGGAGAAGCGGCACCTTCGCCGGCAGAGAGCATCCTGCCGGCCGCGGTGCGCTCCGGAGCGGGGGCTTGTGCCGAAAGAGGCCGGCAACAGGCGCTTACCTTCGGACAGCTCCGGATCGCCGTCTAATGCGTCTCTTGTCGCCTACACGGCAGGGAAAAGCTTTTCCACTCTGTCTAGGAAGGAGAAAGTGTGCCAGCACAGCAAATGCCTCCCGGACTTTCCCTGGAATTCAGCAAGTGCTTTGCAGCTTGAAATTGGAAGGAAAGCCTCAGATTTAGCAGCCAGAGCTTCAGGAGGAGCAGCAGCGAGCACAGCATCGGTTTTGCAGCAGCTCCTTCCATGTGCATGTTTTTGGGTGTGGAAAGGCTTGCAGAGTGTTAAAGTAGCTTTTTCTCTCCGCTGGAAAGCTGCACGCTCAGTGCCAGTGTTCTGCAGCTTCTTTCTTCACGTTTCAGCAGCTAGCACGCTCTCCGTGTGCTGGAGAAGCGGCAGAGGCTTCCTTGCCGGAGAAGCGGCACCTTCGCCGGCAGAGAGCATCCTGCCGGCCGCGGTGCGCTCCGGAGCGGGGGCTTGTGCCGAAAGAGGCCGGCAACAGGCGCTTACCTTCGGACAGCTCCGGATCGCCGTCTAATGCGTCTCTTGTCGCCTACACGGCAGGGAAAAGCTTTTCCACTCTGTCTAGGAAGGAGAAAGTGTGCCAGCACAGCAAATGCCTCCCGGACTTTCCCTGGAATTCAGCAAGTGCTTTGCAGCTTGAAATTGGAAGGAAAGCCTCAGATTTAGCAGCCAGAGCTTCAGGAGGAGCAGCAGCGAGCACAGCATCGGTTTTGCAGCAGCTCCTTCCATGTGCATGTTTTTGGGAGTGGAAAGGCTTGCAGAGTGTTAAAGTAGCTTTTTCTCTCCGCTGGAAAGCTGCACGCTGAGTGCCAGTCTTCTGCAGCTTCTTTCTTCACGTTTCAGCAGCTAGCACGCTCTCCGTGTGCTGGAGAAGCGGCAGAGGCTTCCTTGCCGGAGAAGCGGCACCTTCGCCGGCAGAGAGCATCCTGCCGGCCGCGGTGCGCTCCGGAGCGGGGGCTTGTGCCGAAAGAGGCCGGCAACAGCCGCTTACCTTCGGACAGCTCCGGATCGCCGTCTAATGCGTCTCTTGTCGCCTACACGGCAGGGAAAAGCTTTTCCACTCTGTCTAGGAAGGAGAAAGTGTGCCAGCACAGCAAATGCCTCCCGGACTTTCCCTGCAATTCAGCAAGTGCTTTGCAGCTTGAAATTGGAAGGAAAGCCTCAGATTTAGCAGCCAGAGCTTCAGGAGGAGCAGCAGCGAGCACAGCATCGCTTTTGCAGCAGCTCCTTCCATGTGCATGTTTTTGGGAGTGGAAAGGCTTGCAGAGTGTTAAAGTAGCTTTTTCTCTCCGCTGGAAAGCTGCACGCTCAGTGCCAGTGTTCTGCAGCTTCTTTCTTCACGTTTCAGCAGCTAGCACGCTCTCCGTGTGCTGGAGAAGCGGCAGAGGCTTCCTTGCCGGAGAAGCGGCACCTTCGCCGGCAGAGAGCATCCTGCCGGCCGCGGTGCGCTCCGGAGCGGGGGCTTGTGCCGAAAGAGGCCGGCAACAGGCGCTTACCTTCGGACAGCTCCGGATCGCCGTCTAATGCGTCTCTTGTCGCCTACACGGCAGGGAAAAGCTTTTCCACTCTGTCTAGGAAGGAGAAAGTGTGCCAGCACAGCAAATGCCTCCCGGACTTTCCCTGCAATTCAGCAAGTGCTTTGCAGCTTGAAATTGGAAGGAAAGGCTCAGATTTAGCAGCCAGAGCTTCAGGAGGAGCAGCAGCGAGCACAGCATCGCTTTTGCAGCAGCTCCTTCCATGTGCATGTTTTTGGGAGTGGAAAGGCTTGCAGAGTGTTCAAGTAGCTTTTTCTCTCCGCTGGAAAGCTGCACGCTCAGTGCCAGTCTTCTGCAGCTTCTTTCTTCACGTTTCAGCAGCTAGCACGCTCTCCGTGTGCTGGAGAAGCGGCAGAGGCTTCCTTGCCGGAGAAGCGGCACCTTCGCCGGCAGAGAGCATCCTGCCGGCCGCGGTGCGCTCCGGAGCGGGGGCTTGTGCCGAAAGAGGCCGGCAACAGGCGCTTACCTTCGGACAGCTCCGGATCGCCGTCTAATGCGTCTCTTGTCGCCTACACGGCAGGGAAAAGCTTTTCCACTCTGTCTAGGAAGGAGAAAGTGTGCCAGCACAGCAAATGCCTCCCGGACTTTCCCTGGAATTCAGCAAGTGCTTTGCAGCTTGAAATTGGAAGGAAAGCCTCAGATTTAGCAGCCAGAGCTTCAGGAGGAGCAGCAGCGAGCACAGCATCGGTTTTGCAGCAGCTCCTTCCATGTGCATGTTTTTGGGTGTGGAAAGGCTTGCAGAGTGTTAAAGTAGCTTTTTCTCTCCGCTGGAAAGCTGCACGCTCAGTGCCAGTCTTCTGCAGCTTCTTTCTTCACGTTTCAGCAGCTAGCACGCTCTCCGTGTGCTGGAGAAGCGGCAGAGGCTTCCTTGCCGGAGAAGCGGCACCTTCGCCGGCAGAGAGCATCCTGCCGGCCGCGGTGCGCTCCGGAGCGGGGGCTTGTGCCGAAAGAGGCCGGCAACAGGCGCTTACCTTCGGACAGCTCCGGATCGCCGTCTAATGCGTCTCTTGTCGCCTACACGGCAGGGAAAAGCTTTTCCACTCTGTCTAGGAAGGAGAAAGTGTGCCAGCACAGCAAATGCCTCCCGGACTTTCCCTGGAATTCAGCAAGTGCTTTGCAGCTTGAAATTGGAAGGAAAGCCTCAGATTTAGCAGCCAGAGCTTCAGGAGGAGCAGCAGCGAGCACAGCATCGCTTTTGCAGCAGCTCCTTCCATGTGCATGTTTTTGGGAGTGGAAAGGCTTGCAGAGTGTTAAAGTAGCTTTTTCTCTCCGCTGGAAAGCTGCACGCTGAGTGCCAGTGTTCTGCAGCTTCTTTCTTCACGTTTCAGCAGCTAGCACGCTCTCCGTGTGCTGGAGAAGCGGCAGAGGCTTCCTTGCCGGAGAAGCGGCACCTTCGCCGGCAGAGAGCATCCTGCCGGCCGCGGTGCGCTCCGGAGCGGGGGCTTGTGCCGAAAGAGGCCGGCAACAGGCGCTTACCTTCGGACAGCTCCGGATCGCCGTCTAATGCGTCTCTTGTCGCCTACACGGCAGGGAAAAGCTTTTCCACTCTGTCTAGGAAGGAGAAAGTGTGCCAGCACAGCAAATGCCTCCCGGACTTTCCCTGCAATTCAGCAAGTGCTTTGCAGCTTGAAATTGGAAGGAAAGCCTCAGATTTAGCAGCCAGAGCTTCAGGAGGAGCAGCAGCGAGCACAGCATCGGTTTTGCAGCAGCTCCTTCCATGTGCATGTTTTTGGGAGTGGAAAGGCTTGCAGAGTGTTAAAGAAGCTTTTTCTCTCCGCTGGAAAGCTGCACGCTCAGTGCCAGTGTTCTGCAGCTTCTTTCTTCACGTTTCAGCAGCTAGCACGCTCTCCGTGTGCTGGAGAAGCGGCAGAGGCTTCCTTGCCGGAGAAGCGGCACCTTCGCCGGCAGAGAGCATCCTGCCGGCCGCGGTGCGCTCCGGAGCGGGGGCTTGTGCCGAAAGAGGCCGGCAACAGGCGCTTACCTTCGGACAGCTCCGGATCGCCGTCTAATGCGTCTCTTGTCGCCTACACGGCAGGGAAAAGCTTTTCCACTCTGTCTAGGAAGGAGAAAGTGTGCCAGCACAGCAAATGCCTCCCGGACTTTCCCTGGAATTCAGCAAGTGCTTTGCAGCTTGAAATTGGAAGGAAAGCCTCAGATTTAGCAGCCAGAGCTTCAGGAGGAGCAGCAGCGAGCACAGCATCGCTTTTGCAGCAGCTCCTTCCATGTGCATGTTTTTGGGAGTGGAAAGGCTTGCAGAGTGTTAAAGTAGCTTTTTCTCTCCGCTGGAAAGCTGCACGCTGAGTGCCAGTGTTCTGCAGCTTCTTTCTTCACGTTTCAGCAGCTAGCACGCTCTCCGTGTGCTGGAGAAGCGGCAGAGGCTTCCTTGCCGGAGAAGCGGCACCTTCGCCGGCAGAGAGCATCCTGCCGGCCGCGGTGCGCTCCGGAGCGGGGGCTTGTGCCGAAAGAGGCCGGCAACAGGCGCTTACCTTCGGACAGCTCCGGATCGCCGTCTAATGCGTCTCTTGTCGCCTACACGGCAGGGAAAAGCTTTTCCACTCTGTCTAGGAAGGAGAAAGTGTGCCAGCACAGCAAATGCCTCCCGGACTTTCCCTGGAGTTCAGCAAGTGCTTTGCAGCTTGAAATTGGAAGGAAAGCCTCAGATTTAGCAGCCAGAGCTTCAGGAGGAGCAGCAGCGAGCACAGCATCGGTTTTGCAGCAGCTCCTTCCATGTGCATGTTTTTGGGAGTGGAAAGGCTTGCAGAGTGTTCAAGTAGCTTTTTCTCTCCGCTGGAAAGCTGCACGCTCAGTGCCAGTGTTCTGCAGCTTCTTTCTTCACGTTTCAGCAGCTAGCACGCTCTCCGTGTGCTGGAGAAGCGGCAGAGGCTTCCTTGCCGGAGAAGCGGCACCTTCGCCGGCAGAGAGCATCCTGCCGGCCGCGGTGCGCTCCGGAGCGGGGGCTTGTGCCGAAAGAGGCCGGCAACAGGCGCTTACCTTCGGACAGCTCCGGATCGCCGTCTAATGCGTCTCTTGTCGCCTACACGGCAGGGAAAAGCTTTTCCACTCTGTCTAGGAAGGAGAAAGTGTGCCAGCACAGCAAATGCCTCCCGGACTTTCCCTGGAATTCAGCAAGTGCTTTGCAGCTTGAAATTGGAAGGAAAGCCTCAGATTTAGCAGCCAGAGCTTCAGGAGGAGCAGCAGCGAGCACAGCATCGGTTTTGCAGCAGCTCCTTCCATGTGCATGTTTTTGGGTGTGGAAAGGCTTGCAGAGTGTTAAAGTAGCTTTTTCTCTCCGCTGGAAAGCTGCACGCTCAGTGCCAGTGTTCTGCAGCTTCTTTCTTCACGTTTCAGCAGCTAGCACGCTCTCCGTGTGCTGGAGAAGCGGCAGAGGCTTCCTTGCCGGAGAAGCGGCACCTTCGCCGGCAGAGAGCATCCTGCCGGCCGCGGTGCGCTCCGGAGCGGGGGCTTGTGCCGAAAGAGGCCGGCAACAGGCGCTTACCTTCGGACAGCTCCGGATCGCCGTCTAATGCGTCTCTTGTCGCCTACACGGCAGGGAAAAGCTTTTCCACTCTGTCTAGGAAGGAGAAAGTGTGCCAGCACAGCAAATGCCTCCCGGACTTTCCCTGGAATTCAGCAAGTGCTTTGCAGCTTGAAATTGGAAGGAAAGCCTCAGATTTAGCAGCCAGAGCTTCAGGAGGAGCAGCAGCGAGCACAGCATCGGTTTTGCAGCAGCTCCTTCCATGTGCATGTTTTTGGGAGTGGAAAGGCTTGCAGAGTGTTAAAGTAGCTTTTTCTCTCCGCTGGAAAGCTGCACGCTGAGTGCCAGTCTTCTGCAGCTTCTTTCTTCACGTTTCAGCAGCTAGCACGCTCTCCGTGTGCTGGAGAAGCGGCAGAGGCTTCCTTGCCGGAGAAGCGGCACCTTCGCCGGCAGAGAGCATCCTGCCGGCCGCGGTGCGCTCCGGAGCGGGGGCTTGTGCCGAAAGAGGCCGGCAACAGGCGCTTACCTTCGGACAGCTCCGGATCGCCGTCTAATGCGTCTCTTGTCGCCTACACGGCAGGGAAAAGCTTTTCCACTCTGTCTAGGAATGAGAAAGTGTGCCAGCACAGCAAATGCCTCCCGGACTTTCCCTGGAATTCAGCAAGTGCTTTGCAGCTTGAAATTGGAAGGAAAGCCTCAGATTTAGCAGCCAGAGCTTCAGGAGGAGCAGCAGCGAGCACAGCATCGGTTTTGCAGCAGCTCCTTCCATGTGCATGTTTTTGGGTGTGGAAAGGCTTGCAGAGTGTTAAAGTAGCTTTTTCTCTCCGCTGGAAAGCTGCACGCTCAGTGCCAGTGTTCTGCAGCTTCTTTCTTCACGTTTCAGCAGCTAGCACGCTCTCCGTGTGCTGGAGAAGCGGCAGAGGCTTCCTTGCCGGAGAAGCGGCACCTTCGCCGGCAGAGAGCATCCTGCCGGCCGCGGTGCGCTCCGGAGCGGGGGCTTGTGCCGAAAGAGGCCGGCAACAGGCGCTTACCTTCGGACAGCTCCGGATCGCCGTCTAATGCGTCTCTTGTCGCCTACACGGCAGGGAAAAGCTTTTCCACTCTGTCTAGGAAGGAGAAAGTGTGCCAGCACAGCAAATGCCTCCCGGACTTTCCCTGCAATTCAGCAAGTGCTTTGCAGCTTGAAATTGGAAGGAAAGCCTCAGATTTAGCAGCCAGAGCTTCAGGAGGAGCAGCAGCGAGCACAGCATCGCTTTTGCAGCAGCTCCTTCCATGTGCATGTTTTTGGGAGTGGAAAGGCTTGCAGAGTGTTAAAGTAGCTTTTTCTCTCCGCTGGAAAGCTGCACGCTGAGTGCCAGTCTTCTGCAGCTTCTTTCTTCACGTTTCAGCAGCTAGCACGCTCTCCGTGTGCTGGAGAAGCGGCAGAGGCTTCCTTGCCGGAGAAGCGGCACCTTCGCCGGCAGAGAGCATCCTGCCGGCCGCGGTGCGCTCCGGAGCGGGGGCTTGTGCCGAAAGAGGCCGGCAACAGGCGCTTACCTTCGGACAGCTCCGGATCGCCGTCTAATGCGTCTCTTGTCGCCTACACGGCAGGGAAAAGCTTTTCCACTCTGTCTAGGAAGGAGAAAGTGTGCCAGCACAGCAAATGCCTCCCGGACTTTCCCTGCAATTCAGCAAGTGCTTTGCAGCTTGAAATTGGAAGGAAAGCCTCAGATTTAGCAGCCAGAGCTTCAGGAGGAGCAGCAGCGAGCACAGCATCGGTTTTGCAGCAGCTCCTTCCATGTGCATGTTTTTGGGAGTGGAAAGGCTTGCAGAGTGTTAAAGAAGCTTTTTCTCTCCGCTGGAAAGCTGCACGCTCAGTGCCAGTGTTCTGCAGCTTCTTTCTTCACGTTTCAGCAGCTAGCACGCTCTCCGTGTGCTGGAGAAGCGGCAGAGGCTTCCTTGCCGGAGAAGCGGCACCTTCGCCGGCAGAGAGCATCCTGCCGGCCGCGGTGCGCTCCGGAGCGGGGGCTTGTGCCGAAAGAGGCCGGCAACAGGCGCTTACCTTCGGACAGCTCCGGATCGCCGTCTAATGCGTCTCTTGTCGCCTACACGGCAGGGAAAAGCTTTTCCACTCTGTCTAGGAAGGAGAAAGTGTGCCAGCACAGCAAATGCCTCCCGGACTTTCCCTGGAATTCAGCAAGTGCTTTGCAGCTTGAAATTGGAAGGAAAGCCTCAGATTTAGCAGCCAGAGCTTCAGGAGGAGCAGCAGCGAGCACAGCATCGCTTTTGCAGCAGCTCCTTCCATGTGCATGTTTTTGGGAGTGGAAAGGCTTGCAGAGTGTTAAAGTAGCTTTTTCTCTCCGCTGGAAAGCTGCACGCTGAGTGCCAGTGTTCTGCAGCTTCTTTCTTCACGTTTCAGCAGCTAGCACGCTCTCCGTGTGCTGGAGAAGCGGCAGAGGCTTCCTTGCCGGAGAAGCGGCACCTTCGCCGGCAGAGAGCATCCTGCCGGCCGCGGTGCGCTCCGGAGCGGGGGCTTGTGCCGAAAGAGGCCGGCAACAGGCGCTTACCTTCGGACAGCTCCGGATCGCCGTCTAATGCGTCTCTTGTCGCCTACACGGCAGGGAAAAGCTTTTCCACTCTGTCTAGGAAGGAGAAAGTGTGCCAGCACAGCAAATGCCTCCCGGACTTTCCCTGGAGTTCAGCAAGTGCTTTGCAGCTTGAAATTGGAAGGAAAGCCTCAGATTTAGCAGCCAGAGCTTCAGGAGGAGCAGCAGCGAGCACAGCATCGGTTTTGCAGCAGCTCCTTCCATGTGCATGTTTTTGGGAGTGGAAAGGCTTGCAGAGTGTTCAAGTAGCTTTTTCTCTCCGCTGGAAAGCTGCACGCTCAGTGCCAGTGTTCTGCAGCTTCTTTCTTCACGTTTCAGCAGCTAGCACGCTCTCCGTGTGCTGGAGAAGCGGCAGAGGCTTCCTTGCCGGAGAAGCGGCACCTTCGCCGGCAGAGAGCATCCTGCCGGCCGCGGTGCGCTCCGGAGCGGGGGCTTGTGCCGAAAGAGGCCGGCAACAGGCGCTTACCTTCGGACAGCTCCGGATCGCCGTCTAATGCGTCTCTTGTCGCCTACACGGCAGGGAAAAGCTTTTCCACTCTGTCTAGGAAGGAGAAAGTGTGCCAGCACAGCAAATGCCTCCCGGACTTTCCCTGGAATTCAGCAAGTGCTTTGCAGCTTGAAATTGGAAGGAAAGCCTCAGATTTAGCAGCCAGAGCTTCAGGAGGAGCAGCAGCGAGCACAGCATCGGTTTTGCAGCAGCTCCTTCCATGTGCATGTTTTTGGGTGTGGAAAGGCTTGCAGAGTGTTAAAGTAGCTTTTTCTCTCCGCTGGAAAGCTGCACGCTCAGTGCCAGTGTTCTGCAGCTTCTTTCTTCACGTTTCAGCAGCTAGCACGCTCTCCGTGTGCTGGAGAAGCGGCAGAGGCTTCCTTGCCGGAGAAGCGGCACCTTCGCCGGCAGAGAGCATCCTGCCGGCCGCGGTGCGCTCCGGAGCGGGGGCTTGTGCCGAAAGAGGCCGGCAACAGGCGCTTACCTTCGGACAGCTCCGGATCGCCGTCTAATGCGTCTCTTGTCGCCTACACGGCAGGGAAAAGCTTTTCCACTCTGTCTAGGAAGGAGAAAGTGTGCCAGCACAGCAAATGCCTCCCGGACTTTCCCTGGAATTCAGCAAGTGCTTTGCAGCTTGAAATTGGAAGGAAAGCCTCAGATTTAGCAGCCAGAGCTTCAGGAGGAGCAGCAGCGAGCACAGCATCGGTTTTGCAGCAGCTCCTTCCATGTGCATGTTTTTGGGAGTGGAAAGGCTTGCAGAGTGTTAAAGTAGCTTTTTCTCTCCGCTGGAAAGCTGCACGCTGAGTGCCAGTCTTCTGCAGCTTCTTTCTTCACGTTTCAGCAGCTAGCACGCTCTCCGTGTGCTGGAGAAGCGGCAGAGGCTTCCTTGCCGGAGAAGCGGCACCTTCGCCGGCAGAGAGCATCCTGCCGGCCGCGGTGCGCTCCGGAGCGGGGGCTTGTGCCGAAAGAGGCCGGCAACAGGCGCTTACCTTCGGACAGCTCCGGATCGCCGTCTAATGCGTCTCTTGTCGCCTACACGGCAGGGAAAAGCTTTTCCACTCTGTCTAGGAAGGAGAAAGTGTGCCAGCACAGCAAATGCCTCCCGGACTTTCCCTGGAATTCAGCAAGTGCTTTGCAGCTTGAAATTGGAAGGAAAGCCTCAGATTTAGCAGCCAGAGCTTCAGGAGGAGCAGCAGCGAGCACAGCATCGGTTTTGCAGCAGCTCCTTCCATGTGCATGTTTTTGGGTGTGGAAAGGCTTGCAGAGTGTTAAAGTAGCTTTTTCTCTCCGCTGGAAAGCTGCACGCTCAGTGCCAGTCTTCTGCAGCTTCTTTCTTCACGTTTCAGCAGCTAGCACGCTCTCCGTGTGCTGGAGAAGCGGCAGAGGCTTCCTTGCCGGAGAAGCGGCACCTTCGCCGGCAGAGAGCATCCTGCCGGCCGCGGTGCGCTCCGGAGCGGGGGCTTGTGCCGAAAGAGGCCGGCAACAGGCGCTTACCTTCGGACAGCTCCGGATCGCCGTCTAATGCGTCTCTTGTCGCCTACACGGCAGGGAAAAGCTTTTCCACTCTGTCTAGGAAGGAGAAAGTGTGCCAGCACAGCAAATGCCTCCCGGACTTTCCCTGGAATTCAGCAAGTGCTTTGCAGCTTGAAATTGGAAGGAAAGCCTCAGATTTAGCAGCCAGAGCTTCAGGAGGAGCAGCAGCGAGCACAGCATCGGTTTTGCAGCAGCTCCTTCCATGTGCATGTTTTTGGGAGTGGAAAGGCTTGCAGAGTGTTAAAGTAGCTTTTTCTCTCCGCTGGAAAGCTGCACGCTGAGTGCCAGTCTTCTGCAGCTTCTTTCTTCACGTTTCAGCAGCTAGCACGCTCTCCGTGTGCTGGAGAAGCGGCAGAGGCTTCCTTGCCGGAGAAGCGGCACCTTCGCCGGCAGAGAGCATCCTGCCGGCCGCGGTGCGCTCCGGAGCGGGGGCTTGTGCCGAAAGAGGCCGGCAACAGGCGCTTACCTTCGGACAGCTCCGGATCGCCGTCTAATGCGTCTCTTGTCGCCTACACGGCAGGGAAAAGCTTTTCCACTCTGTCTAGGAAGGAGAAAGTGTGCCAGCACAGCAAATGCCTCCCGGACTTTCCCTGCAATTCAGCAAGTGCTTTGCAGCTTGAAATTGGAAGGAAAGCCTCAGATTTAGCAGCCAGAGCTTCAGGAGGAGCAGCAGCGAGCACAGCATCGGTTTTGCAGCAGCTCCTTCCATGTGCATGTTTTTGGGAGTGGAAAGGCTTGCAGAGTGTTCAAGTAGCTTTTTCTCTCCGCTGGAAAGCTGCACGCTCAGTGCCAGTGTTCTGCAGCTTCTTTCTTCACGTTTCAGCAGCTAGCACGCTCTCCGTGTGCTGGAGAAGCGGCAGAGGCTTCCTTGCCGGAGAAGCGGCACCTTCGCCGGCAGAGAGCATCCTGCCGGCCGCGGTGCGCTCCGGAGCGGGGGCTTGTGCCGAAAGAGGCCGGCAACAGGCGCTTACCTTCGGACAGCTCCGGATCGCCGTCTAATGCGTCTCTTGTCGCCTACACGGCAGGGAAAAGCTTTTCCACTCTGTCTAGGAAGGAGAAAGTGTGCCAGCACAGCAAATGCCTCCCGGACTTTCCCTGCAATTCAGCAAGTGCTTTGCAGCTTGAAATTGGAAGGAAAGCCTCAGATTTAGCAGCCAGAGCTTCAGGAGGAGCAGCAGCGAGCACAGCATCGGTTTTGCAGCAGCTCCTTCCATGTGCATGTTTTTGGGAGTGGAAAGGCTTGCAGAGTGTTCAAGTAGCTTTTTCTCTCCGCTGGAAAGCTGCACGCTCAGTGCCAGTCTTCTGCAGCTTCTTTCTTCACGTTTCAGCAGCTAGCACGCTCTCCGTGTGCTGGAGAAGCGGCAGAGGCTTCCTTGCCGGAGAAGCGGCACCTTCGCCGGCAGAGAGCATCCTGCCGGCCGCGGTGCGCTCCGGAGCGGGGGCTTGTGCCGAAAGAGGCCGGCAACAGGCGCTTACCTTCGGACAGCTCCGGATCGCCGTCTAATGCGTCTCTTGTCGCCTACACGGCAGGGAAAAGCTTTTCCACTCTGTCTAGGAAGGAGAAAGTGTGCCAGCACAGCAAATGCCTCCCGGACTTTCCCTGGAATTCAGCAAGTGCTTTGCAGCTTGAAATTGGAAGGAAAGCCTCAGATTTAGCAGCCAGAGCTTCAGGAGGAGCAGCAGCGAGCACAGCATCGGTTTTGCAGCAGCTCCTTCCATGTGCATGTTTTTGGGAGTGGAAAGGCTTGCAGAGTGTTCAAGTAGCTTTTTCTCTCCGCTGGAAAGCTGCACGCTCAGTGCCAGTCTTCTGCAGCTTCTTTCTTCACGTTTCAGCAGCTAGCACGCTCTCCGTGTGCTGGAGAAGCGGCAGAGGCTTCCTTGCCGGAGAAGCGGCACCTTCGCCGGCAGAGAGCATCCTGCCGGCCGCGGTGCGCTCCGGAGCGGGGGCTTGTGCCGAAAGAGGCCGGCAACAGGCGCTTACCTTCGGACAGCTCCGGATCGCCGTCTAATGCGTCTCTTGTCGCCTACACGGCAGGGAAAAGCTTTTCCACTCTGTCTAGGAAGGAGAAAGTGTGCCAGCACAGCAAATGCCTCCCGGACTTTCCCTGCAATTCAGCAAGTGCTTTGCAGCTTGAAATTGGAAGGAAAGCCTCAGATTTAGCAGCCAGAGCTTCAGGAGGAGCAGCAGCGAGCACAGCATCGCTTTTGCAGCAGCTCCTTCCATGTGCATGTTTTTGGGAGTGGAAAGGCTTGCAGAGTGTTAAAGTAGCTTTTTCTCTCCGCTGGAAAGCTGCACGCTGAGTGCCAGTGTTCTGCAGCTTCTTTCTTCACGTTTCAGCAGCTAGCACGCTCTCCGTGTGCTGGAGAAGCGGCAGAGGCTTCCTTGCCGGAGAAGCGGCACCTTCGCCGGCAGAGAGCATCCTGCCGGCCGCGGTGCGCTCCGGAGCGGGGGCTTGTGCCGAAAGAGGCCGGCAACAGGCGCTTACCTTCGGACAGCTCCGGATCGCCGTCTAATGCGTCTCTTGTCGCCTACACGGCAGGGAAAAGCTTTTCCACTCTGTCTAGGAAGGAGAAAGTGTGCCAGCACAGCAAATGCCTCCCGGACTTTCCCTGGAATTCAGCAAGTGCTTTGCAGCTTGAAATTGGAAGGAAAGCCTCAGATTTAGCAGCCAGAGCTTCAGGAGGAGCAGCAGCGAGCACAGCATCGGTTTTGCAGCAGCTCCTTCCATGTGCATGTTTTTGGGAGTGGAAAGGCTTGCAGAGTGTTAAAGAAGCTTTTTCTCTCCGCTGGAAAGCTGCACGCTCAGTGCCAGTGTTCTGCAGCTTCTTTCTTCACGTTTCAGCAGCTAGCACGCTCTCCGTGTGCTGGAGAAGCGGCAGAGGCTTCCTTGCCGGAGAAGCGGCACCTTCGCCGGCAGAGAGCATCCTGCCGGCCGCGGTGCGCTCCGGAGCGGGGGCTTGTGCCGAAAGAGGCCGGCAACAGGCGCTTACCTTCGGACAGCTCCGGATCGCCGTCTAATGCGTCTCTTGTCGCCTACACGGCAGGGAAAAGCTTTTCCACTCTGTCTAGGAAGGAGAAAGTGTGCCAGCACAGCAAATGCCTCCCGGACTTTCCCTGGAATTCAGCAAGTGCTTTGCAGCTTGAAATTGGAAGGAAAGCCTCAGATTTAGCAGCCAGAGCTTCAGGAGGAGCAGCAGCGAGCACAGCATCGCTTTTGCAGCAGCTCCTTCCATGTGCATGTTTTTGGGAGTGGAAAGGCTTGCAGAGTGTTAAAGTAGCTTTTTCTCTCCGCTGGAAAGCTGCACGCTGAGTGCCAGTGTTCTGCAGCTTCTTTCTTCACGTTTCAGCAGCTAGCACGCTCTCCGTGTGCTGGAGAAGCGGCAGAGGCTTCCTTGCCGGAGAAGCGGCACCTTCGCCGGCAGAGAGCATCCTGCCGGCCGCGGTGCGCTCCGGAGCGGGGGCTTGTGCCGAAAGAGGCCGGCAACAGGCGCTTACCTTCGGACAGCTCCGGATCGCCGTCTAATGCGTCTCTTGTCGCCTACACGGCAGGGAAAAGCTTTTCCACTCTGTCTAGGAAGGAGAAAGTGTGCCAGCACAGCAAATGCCTCCCGGACTTTCCCTGGAATTCAGCAAGTGCTTTGCAGCTTGAAATTGGAAGGAAAGCCTCAGATTTAGCAGCCAGAGCTTCAGGAGGAGCAGCAGCGAGCACAGCATCGGTTTTGCAGCAGCTCCTTCCATGTGCATGTTTTTGGGAGTGGAAAGGCTTGCAGAGTGTTCAAGTAGCTTTTTCTCTCCGCTGGAAAGCTGCACGCTCAGTGCCAGTGTTCTGCAGCTTCTTTCTTCACGTTTCAGCAGCTAGCACGCTCTCCGTGTGCTGGAGAAGCGGCAGAGGCTTCCTTGCCGGAGAAGCGGCACCTTCGCCGGCAGAGAGCATCCTGCCGGCCGCGGTGCGCTCCGGAGCGGGGGCTTGTGCCGAAAGAGGCCGGCAACAGGCGCTTACCTTCGGACAGCTCCGGATCGCCGTCTAATGCGTCTCTTGTCGCCTACACGGCAGGGAAAAGCTTTTCCACTCTGTCTAGGAAGGAGAAAGTGTGCCAGCACAGCAAATGCCTCCCGGGCTTTCCCTGGAATTCAGCAAGTGCTTTGCAGCTTGAAATTGGAAGGAAAGCCTCAGATTTAGCAGCCAGAGCTTCAGGAGGAGCAGCAGCGAGCACAGCATCGCTTTTGCAGCAGCTCCTTCCATGTGCATGTTTTTGGGAGTGGAAAGGCTTGCAGAGTGTTCAAGTAGCTTTTTCTCTCCGCTGGAAAGCTGCACGCTCAGTGCCAGTCTTCTGCAGCTTCTTTCTTCACGTTTCAGCAGCTAGCACGCTCTCCGTGTGCTGGAGAAGCGGCAGAGGCTTCCTTGCCGGAGAAGCGGCACCTTCGCCGGCAGAGAGCATCCTGCCGGCCGCGGTGCGCTCCGGAGCGGGGGCTTGTGCCGAAAGAGGCCGGCAACAGGCGCTTACCTTCGGACAGCTCCGGATCGCCGTCTAATGCGTCTCTTGTCGCCTACACGGCAGGGAAAAGCTTTTCCACTCTGTCTAGGAAGGAGAAAGTGTGCCAGCACAGCAAATGCCTCCCGGACTTTCCCTGGAATTCAGCAAGTGCTTTGCAGCTTGAAATTGGAAGGAAAGCCTCAGATTTAGCAGCCAGAGCTTCAGGAGGAGCAGCAGCGAGCACAGCATCGGTTTTGCAGCAGCTCCTTCCATGTGCATGTTTTTGGGAGTTGAAAGGTTTGCAGAGTGTTCAAGTAGCTTTTTCTCTCCGCTGGAAAGCTGCACGCTCAGTGCCAGTGTTCTGCAGCTTCTTTCTTCACGTTTCAGCAGCTAGCACGCTCTCCGTGTGCTGGAGAAGCGGCAGAGGCTTCCTTGCCGGAGAAGCGGCACCTTCGCCGGCAGAGAGCATCCTGCCGGCCGCGGTGCGCTCCGGAGCGGGGGCTTGTGCCGAAAGAGGCCGGCAACAGGCGCTTACCTTCGGACAGCTCCGGATCGCCGTCTAATGCGTCTCTTGTCGCCTACACGGCAGGGAAAAGCTTTTCCACTCTGTCTAGGAAGGAGAAAGTGTGCCAGCACAGCAAATGCCTCCCGGGCTTTCCCTGGAATTCAGCAAGTGCTTTGCAGCTTGAAATTGGAAGGAAAGCCTCAGATTTAGCAGCCAGAGCTTCAGGAGGAGCAGCAGCGAGCACAGCATCGGTTTTGCAGCAGCTCCTTCCATGTGCATGTTTTTGGGAGTGGAAAGGCTTGCAGAGTGTTCAAGTAGCTTTTTCTCTCCGCTGGAAAGCTGCACGCTCAGTGCCAGTGTTCTGCAGCTTCTTTCTTCACGTTTCAGCAGCTAGCACGCTCTCCGTGTGCTGGAGAAGCGGCAGAGGCTTCCTTGCCGGAGAAGCGGCACCTTCGCCGGCAGAGAGCATCCTGCCGGCCGCGGTGCGCTCCGGAGCGGGGGCTTGTGCCGAAAGAGGCCGGCAACAGGCGCTTACCTTCGGACAGCTCCGGATCGCCGTCTAATGCGTCTCTTGTCGCCTACACGGCAGGGAAAAGCTTTTCCACTCTGTCTAGGAAGGAGAAAGTGTGCCAGCACAGCAAATGCCTCCCGGACTTTCCCTGGAATTCAGCAAGTGCTTTGCAGCTTGAAATTGGAAGGAAAGCCTCAGATTTAGCAGCCAGAGCTTCAGGAGGAGCAGCAGCGAGCACAGCATCGGTTTTGCAGCAGCTCCTTCCATGTGCATGTTTTTGGGAGTTGAAAGGTTTGCAGAGTGTTCAAGTAGCTTTTTCTCTCCGCTGGAAAGCTGCACGCTCAGTGCCAGTGTTCTGCAGCTTCTTTCTTCACGTTTCAGCAGCTAGCACGCTCTCCGTGTGCTGGAGAAGCGGCAGAGGCTTCCTTGCCGGAGAAGCGGCACCTTCGCCGGCAGAGAGCATCCTGCCGGCCGCGGTGCGCTCCGGAGCGGGGGCTTGTGCCGAAAGAGGCCGGCAACAGGCGCTTACCTTCGGACAGCTCCGGATCGCCGTCTAATGCGTCTCTTGTCGCCTACACGGCAGGGAAAAGCTTTTCCACTCTGTCTAGGAACGAGAAAGTGTGCCAGCACAGCAAATGCCTCCCGGACTTTCCCTGGAATTCAGCAAGTGCTTTGCAGCTTGAAATTGGAAGGAAAGCCTCAGATTTAGCAGCCAGAGCTTCAGGAGGAGCAGCAGCGAGCACAGCATCGGTTTTGCAGCAGCTCCTTCCATGTGCATGTTTTTGGGAGTGGAAAGGCTTGCAGAGTGTTCAAGTAGCTTTTTCTCTCCGCTGGAAAGCTGCACGCTGAGTGCCAGTGTTCTGCAGCTTCTTTCTTCACGTTTCAGCAGCTAGCACGCTCTCCGTGTGCTGGAGAAGCGGCAGAGGCTTCCTTGCCGGAGAAGCGGCACCTTCGCCGGCAGAGAGCATCCTGCCGGCCGCGGTGCGCTCCGGAGCGGGGGCTTGTGCCGAAAGAGGCCGGCAACAGGCGCTTACCTTCGGACAGCTCCGGATCGCCGTCTAATGCGTCTCTTGTCGCCTACACGGCAGGAAAAAGCTTTTCCACTCTGTCTAGGAAGGAGAAAGTGTGCCAGCACAGCAAATGCCTCCCGGACTTTCCCTGGAATTCAGCAAGTGCTTTGCAGCTTGAAATTGGAAGGAAAGCCTCAGATTTAGCAGCCAGAGCTTCAGGAGGAGCAGCAGCGAGCACAGCATCGGTTTTGCAGCAGCTCCTTCCATGTGCATGTTTTTGGGTGTGGAAAGGCTTGCAGAGTGTTCAAGTAGCTTTTTCTCTCCGCTGGAAAGCTGCACGCTCAGTGCCAGTGTTCTGCAGCTTCTTTCTTCACGTTTCAGCAGCTAGCACGCTCTCCGTGTGCTGGAGAAGCGGCAGAGGCTTCCTTGCCGGAGAAGCGGCACCTTCGCCGGCAGAGAGCATCCTGCCGGCCGCGGTGCGCTCCGGAGCGGGGGCTTGTGCCGAAAGAGGCCGGCAACAGGCGCTTACCTTCGGACAGCTCCGGATCGCCGTCTAATGCGTCTCTTGTCGCCTACACGGCAGGGAAAAGCTTTTCCACTCTGTCTAGGAAGGAGAAAGTGTGCCAGCACAGCAAATGCCTCCCGGACTTTCCCTGCAATTCAGCAAGTGCTTTGCAGCTTGAAATTGGAAGGAAAGCCTCAGATTTAGCAGCCAGAGCTTCAGGAGGAGCAGCAGCGAGCACAGCATCGGTTTTGCAGCAGCTCCTTCCATGTGCATGTTTTTGGGAGTGGAAAGGCTTGCAGAGTGTTAAAGTAGCTTTTTCTCTCCGCTGGAAAGCTGCACGCTCAGTGCCAGTCTTCTGCAGCTTCTTTCTTCACGTTTCAGCAGCTAGCACGCTCTCCGTGTGCTGGAGAAGCGGCAGAGGCTTCCTTGCCGGAGAAGCGGCACCTTCGCCGGCAGAGAGCATCCTGCCGGCCGCGGTGCGCTCCGGAGCGGGGGCTTGTGCCGAAAGAGGCCGGCAACAGGCGCTTACCTTCGGACAGCTCCGGATCGCCGTCTAATGCGTCTCTTGTCGCCTACACGGCAGGGAAAAGCTTTTCCACTCTGTCTAGGAAGGAGAAAGTGTGCCAGCACAGCAAATGCCTCCCGGACTTTCCCTGGAATTCAGCAAGTGCTTTGCAGCTTGAAATTGGAAGGAAAGCCTCAGATTTAGCAGCCAGAGCTTCAGGAGGAGCAGCAGCGAGCACAGCATCGCTTTTGCAGCAGCTCCTTCCATGTGCATGTTTTTGGGAGTGGAAAGGCTTGCAGAGTGTTCAAGTAGCTTTTTCTCTCCGCTGGAAAGCTGCACGCTCAGTGCCAGTGTTCTGCAGCTTCTTTCTTCACGTTTCAGCAGCTAGCACGCTCTCCGTGTGCTGGAGAAGCGGCAGAGGCTTCCTTGCCGGAGAAGCGGCACCTTCGCCGGCAGAGAGCATCCTGCCGGCCGCGGTGCGCTCCGGAGCGGGGGCTTGTGCCGAAAGAGGCCGGCAACAGGCGCTTACCTTCGGACAGCTCCGGATCGCCGTCTAATGCGTCTCTTGTCGCCTACACGGCAGGAAAAAGCTTTTCCACTCTGTCTAGGAAGGAGAAAGTGTGCCAGCACAGCAAATGCCTCCCGGACTTTCCCTGCAATTCAGCAAGTGCTTTGCAGCTTGAAATTGGAAGGAAAGCCTCAGATTTAGCAGCCAGAGCTTCAGGAGGAGCAGCAGCGAGCACAGCATCGGTTTTGCAGCAGCTCCTTCCATGTGCATGTTTTTGGGTGTGGAAAGGCTTGCAGAGTGTTAAAGTAGCTTTTTCTCTCCGCTGGAAAGCTGCACGCTCAGTGCCAGTCTTCTGCAGCTTCTTTCTTCACGTTTCAGCAGCTAGCACGCTCTCCGTGTGCTGGAGAAGCGGCAGAGGCTTCCTTGCCGGAGAAGCGGCACCTTCGCCGGCAGAGAGCATCCTGCCGGCCGCGGTGCGCTCCGGAGCGGGGGCTTGTGCCGAAAGAGGCCGGCAACAGGCGCTTACCTTCGGACAGCTCCGGATCGCCGTCTAATGCGTCTCTTGTCGCCTACACGGCAGGGAAAAGCTTTTCCACTCTGTCTAGGAAGGAGAAAGTGTGCCAGCACAGCAAATGCCTCCCGGACTTTCCCTGCAATTCAGCAAGTGCTTTGCAGCTTGAAATTGGAAGGAAAGCCTCAGATTTAGCAGCCAGAGCTTCAGGAGGAGCAGCAGCGAGC
Organism: Fringilla coelebs; assembly: GCF_963513975.1. NCBI lineage: Eukaryota > Metazoa > Chordata > Aves > Passeriformes > Fringillidae > Fringilla > Fringilla coelebs. Next base: position 833,896 of record NW_028167482.1, on the reverse strand, counting down.
ACAGCATCGGTTTTGCAGCAGCTCCTTCCATGTGCATGTTTTTGGGAGTGGAAAGGCTTGCAGAGTGTTAAAGTAGCTTTTTCTCTCCGCTGGAAAGCTGCACGCTCAGTGCCAGTCTTCTGCAGCTTCTTTCTTCACGTTTCAGCAGCTAGCACGCTCTCCGTGTGCTGGAGAAGCGGCAGAGGCTTCCTTGCCGGAGAAGCGGCACCTTCGCCGGCAGAGAGCATCCTGCCGGCCGCGGTGCGCTCCGGAGCGGGGGCTTGTGCCGAAAGAGGCCGGCAACAGGCGCTTACCTTCGGACAGCTCCGGATCGCCGTCTAATGCGTCTCTTGTCGCCTACACGGCAGGGAAAAGCTTTTCCACTCTGTCTAGGAAGGAGAAAGTGTGCCAGCACAGCAAATGCCTCCCGGACTTTCCCTGCAATTCAGCAAGTGCTTTGCAGCTTGAAATTGGAAGGAAAGCCTCAGATTTAGCAGCCAGAGCTTCAGGAGGAGCAGCAGCGAGCACAGCATCGCTTTTGCAGCAGCTCCTTCCATGTGCATGTTTTTGGGAGTGGAAAGGCTTGCAGAGTGTTAAAGTAGCTTTTTCTCTCCGCTGGAAAGCTGCACGCTCAGTGCCAGTCTTCTGCAGCTTCTTTCTTCACGTTTCAGCAGCTAGCACGCTCTCCGTGTGCTGGAGAAGCGGCAGAGGCTTCCTTGCCGGAGAAGCGGCACCTTCGCCGGCAGAGAGCATCCTGCCGGCCGCGGTGCGCTCCGGAGCGGGGGCTTGTGCCGAAAGAGGCCGGCAACAGGCGCTTACCTTCGGACAGCTCCGGATCGCCGTCTAATGCGTCTCTTGTCGCCTACACGGCAGGGAAAAGCTTTTCCACTCTGTCTAGGAAGGAGAAAGTGTGCCAGCACAGCAAATGCCTCCCGGACTTTCCCTGGAATTCAGCAAGTGCTTTGCAGCTTGAAATTGGAAGGAAAGCCTCAGATTTAGCAGCCAGAGCTTCAGGAGGAGCAGCAGCGAGCACAGCATCGCTTTTGCAGCAGCTCCTTCCATGTGCATGTTTTTGGGAGTGGAAAGGCTTGCAGAGTGTTAAAGTAGCTTTTTCTCTCCGCTGGAAAGCTGCACGCTGAGTGCCAGTGTTCTGCAGCTTCTTTCTTCACGTTTCAGCAGCTAGCACGCTCTCCGTGTGCTGGAGAAGCGGCAGAGGCTTCCTTGCCGGAGAAGCGGCACCTTCGCCGGCAGAGAGCATCCTGCCGGCCGCGGTGCGCTCCGGAGCGGGGGCTTGTGCCGAAAGAGGCCGGCAACAGGCGCTTACCTTCGGACAGCTCCGGATCGCCGTCTAATGCGTCTCTTGTCGCCTACACGGCAGGGAAAAGCTTTTCCACTCTGTCTAGGAAGGAGAAAGTGTGCCAGCACAGCAAATGCCTCCCGGACTTTCCCTGGAATTCAGCAAGTGCTTTGCAGCTTGAAATTGGAAGGAAAGCCTCAGATTTAGCAGCCAGAGCTTCAGGAGGAGCAGCAGCGAGCACAGCATCGCTTTTGCAGCAGCTCCTTCCATGTGCATGTTTTTGGGAGTGGAAAGGCTTGCAGAGTGTTAAAGAAGCTTTTTCTCTCCGCTGGAAAGCTGCACGCTCAGTGCCAGTCTTCTGCAGCTTCTTTCTTCACGTTTCAGCAGCTAGCACGCTCTCCGTGTGCTGGAGAAGCGGCAGAGGCTTCCTTGCCGGAGAAGCGGCACCTTCGCCGGCAGAGAGCATCCTGCCGGCCGCGGTGCGCTCCGGAGCGGGGGCTTGTGCCGAAAGAGGCCGGCAACAGGCGCTTACCTTCGGACAGCTCCGGATCGCCGTCTAATGCGTCTCTTGTCGCCTACACGGCAGGGAAAAGCTTTTCCACTCTGTCTAGGAAGGAGAAAGTGTGCCAGCACAGCAAATGCCTCCCGGACTTTCCCTGGAATTCAGCAAGTGCTTTGCAGCTTGAAATTGGAAGGAAAGCCTCAGATTTAGCAGCCAGAGCTTCAGGAGGAGCAGCAGCGAGCACAGCATCGGTTTTGCAGCAGCTCCTTCCATGTGCATGTTTTTGGGAGTGGAAAGGCTTGCAGAGTGTTCAAGTAGCTTTTTCTCTCCGCTGGAAAGCTGCACGCTGAGTGCCAGTGTTCTGCAGCTTCTTTCTTCACGTTTCAGCAGCTAGCACGCTCTCCGTGTGCTGGAGAAGCGGCAGAGGCTTCCTTGCCGGAGAAGCGGCACCTTCGCCGGCAGAGAGCATCCTGCCGGCCGCGGTGCGCTCCGGAGCGGGGGCTTGTGCCGAAAGAGGCCGGCAACAGGCGCTTACCTTCGGACAGCTCCGGATCGCCGTCTAATGCGTCTCTTGTCGCCTACACGGCAGGGAAAAGCTTTTCCACTCTGTCTAGGAAGGAGAAAGTGTGCCAGCACAGCAAATGCCTCCCGGACTTTCCCTGGAATTCAGCAAGTGCTTTGCAGCTTGAAATTGGAAGGAAAGCCTCAGATTTAGCAGCCAGAGCTTCAGGAGGAGCAGCAGCGAGCACAGCATCGCTTTTGCAGCAGCTCCTTCCATGTGCATGTTTTTGGGAGTGGAAAGGCTTGCAGAGTGTTAAAGAAGCTTTTTCTCTCCGCTGGAAAGCTGCACGCTGAGTGCCAGTGTTCTGCAGCTTCTTTCTTCACGTTTCAGCAGCTAGCACGCTCTCCGTGTGCTGGAGAAGCGGCAGAGGCTTCCTTGCCGGAGAAGCGGCACCTTCGCCGGCAGAGAGCATCCTGCCGGCCGCGGTGCGCTCCGGAGCGGGGGCTTGTGCCGAAAGAGGCCGGCAACAGGCGCTTACCTTCGGACAGCTCCGGATCGCCGTCTAATGCGTCTCTTGTCGCCTACACGGCAGGGAAAAGCTTTTCCACTCTGTCTAGGAAGGAGAAAGTGTGCCAGCACAGCAAATGCCTCCCGGACTTTCCCTGGAATTCAGCAAGTGCTTTGCAGCTTGAAATTGGAAGGAAAGCCTCAGATTTAGCAGCCAGAGCTTCAGGAGGAGCAGCAGCGAGCACAGCATCGGTTTTGCAGCAGCTCCTTCCATGTGCATGTTTTTGGGAGTGGAAAGGCTTGCAGAGTGTTCAAGTAGCTTTTTCTCTCCGCTGGAAAGCTGCACGCTCAGTGCCAGTCTTCTGCAGCTTCTTTCTTCACGTTTCAGCAGCTAGCACGCTCTCCGTGTGCTGGAGAAGCGGCAGAGGCTTCCTTGCCGGAGAAGCGGCACCTTCGCCGGCAGAGAGCATCCTGCCGGCCGCGGTGCGCTCCGGAGCGGGGGCTTGTGCCGAAAGAGGCCGGCAACAGGCGCTTACCTTCGGACAGCTCCGGATCGCCGTCTAATGCGTCTCTTGTCGCCTACACGGCAGGGAAAAGCTTTTCCACTCTGTCTAGGAAGGAGAAAGTGTGCCAGCACAGCAAATGCCTCCCGGACTTTCCCTGGAATTCAGCAAGTGCTTTGCAGCTTGAAATTGGAAGGAAAGCCTCAGATTTAGCAGCCAGAGCTTCAGGAGGAGCAGCAGCGAGCACAGCATCGGTTTTGCAGCAGCTCCTTCCATGTGCATGTTTTTGGGAGTGGAAAGGCTTGCAGAGTGTTCAAGTAGCTTTTTCTCTCCGCTGGAAAGCTGCACGCTCAGTGCCAGTCTTCTGCAGCTTCTTTCTTCACGTTTCAGCAGCTAGCACGCTCTCCGTGTGCTGGAGAAGCGGCAGAGGCTTCCTTGCCGGAGAAGCGGCACCTTCGCCGGCAGAGAGCATCCTGCCGGCCGCGGTGCGCTCCGGAGCGGGGGCTTGTGCCGAAAGAGGCCGGCAACAGGCGCTTACCTTCGGACAGCTCCGGATCGCCGTCTAATGCGTCTCTTGTCGCCTACACGGCAGGGAAAAGCTTTTCCACTCTGTCTAGGAAGGAGAAAGTGTGCCAGCACAGCAAATGCCTCCCGGGCTTTCCCTGGAATTCAGCAAGTGCTTTGCAGCTTGAAATTGGAAGGAAAGCCTCAGATTTAGCAGCCAGAGCTTCAGGAGGAGCAGCAGCGAGCACAGCATCGCTTTTGCAGCAGCTCCTTCCATGTGCATGTTTTTGGGAGTGGAAAGGCTTGCAGAGTGTTCAAGTAGCTTTTTCTCTCCGCTGGAAAGCTGCACGCTCAGTGCCAGTGTTCTGCAGCTTCTTTCTTCACGTTTCAGCAGCTAGCACGCTCTCCGTGTGCTGGAGAAGCGGCAGAGGCTTCCTTGCCGGAGAAGCGGCACCTTCGCCGGCAGAGAGCATCCTGCCGGCCGCGGTGCGCTCCGGAGCGGGGGCTTGTGCCGAAAGAGGCCGGCAACAGGCGCTTACCTTCGGACAGCTCCGGATCGCCGTCTAATGCGTCTCTTGTCGCCTACACGGCAGGGAAAAGCTTTTCCACTCTGTCTAGGAAGGAGAAAGTGTGCCAGCACAGCAAATGCCTCCCGGACTTTCCCTGGAATTCAGCAAGTGCTTTGCAGCTTGAAATTGGAAGGAAAGCCTCAGATTTAGCAGCCAGAGCTTCAGGAGGAGCAGCAGCGAGCACAGCATCGGTTTTGCAGCAGCTCCTTCCATGTGCATGTTTTTGGGAGTTGAAAGGTTTGCAGAGTGTTCAAGTAGCTTTTTCTCTCCGCTGGAAAGCTGCACGCTCAGTGCCAGTGTTCTGCAGCTTCTTTCTTCACGTTTCAGCAGCTAGCACGCTCTCCGTGTGCTGGAGAAGCGGCAGAGGCTTCCTTGCCGGAGAAGCGGCACCTTCGCCGGCAGAGAGCATCCTGCCGGCCGCGGTGCGCTCCGGAGCGGGGGCTTGTGCCGAAAGAGGCCGGCAACAGGCGCTTACCTTCGGACAGCTCCGGATCGCCGTCTAATGCGTCTCTTGTCGCCTACACGGCAGGGAAAAGCTTTTCCACTCTGTCTAGGAAGGAGAAAGTGTGCCAGCACAGCAAATGCCTCCCGGGCTTTCCCTGGAATTCAGCAAGTGCTTTGCAGCTTGAAATTGGAAGGAAAGCCTCAGATTTAGCAGCCAGAGCTTCAGGAGGAGCAGCAGCGAGCACAGCATCGGTTTTGCAGCAGCTCCTTCCATGTGCATGTTTTTGGGAGTGGAAAGGCTTGCAGAGTGTTCAAGTAGCTTTTTCTCTCCGCTGGAAAGCTGCACGCTCAGTGCCAGTGTTCTGCAGCTTCTTTCTTCACGTTTCAGCAGCTAGCACGCTCTCCGTGTGCTGGAGAAGCGGCAGAGGCTTCCTTGCCGGAGAAGCGGCACCTTCGCCGGCAGAGAGCATCCTGCCGGCCGCGGTGCGCTCCGGAGCGGGGGCTTGTGCCGAAAGAGGCCGGCAACAGGCGCTTACCTTCGGACAGCTCCGGATCGCCGTCTAATGCGTCTCTTGTCGCCTACACGGCAGGGAAAAGCTTTTCCACTCTGTCTAGGAAGGAGAAAGTGTGCCAGCACAGCAAATGCCTCCCGGACTTTCCCTGGAATTCAGCAAGTGCTTTGCAGCTTGAAATTGGAAGGAAAGCCTCAGATTTAGCAGCCAGAGCTTCAGGAGGAGCAGCAGCGAGCACAGCATCGGTTTTGCAGCAGCTCCTTCCATGTGCATGTTTTTGGGAGTTGAAAGGTTTGCAGAGTGTTCAAGTAGCTTTTTCTCTCCGCTGGAAAGCTGCACGCTCAGTGCCAGTGTTCTGCAGCTTCTTTCTTCACGTTTCAGCAGCTAGCACGCTCTCCGTGTGCTGGAGAAGCGGCAGAGGCTTCCTTGCCGGAGAAGCGGCACCTTCGCCGGCAGAGAGCATCCTGCCGGCCGCGGTGCGCTCCGGAGCGGGGGCTTGTGCCGAAAGAGGCCGGCAACAGGCGCTTACCTTCGGACAGCTCCGGATCGCCGTCTAATGCGTCTCTTGTCGCCTACACGGCAGGGAAAAGCTTTTCCACTCTGTCTAGGAAGGAGAAAGTGTGCCAGCACAGCAAATGCCTCCCGGACTTTCCCTGGAATTCAGCAAGTGCTTTGCAGCTTGAAATTGGAAGGAAAGCCTCAGATTTAGCAGCCAGAGCTTCAGGAGGAGCAGCAGCGAGCACAGCATCGGTTTTGCAGCAGCTCCTTCCATGTGCATGTTTTTGGGAGTGGAAAGGCTTGCAGAGTGTTCAAGTAGCTTTTTCTCTCCGCTGGAAAGCTGCACGCTCAGTGCCAGTGTTCTGCAGCTTCTTTCTTCACGTTTCAGCAGCTAGCACGCTCTCCGTGTGCTGGAGAAGCGGCAGAGGCTTCCTTGCCGGAGAAGCGGCACCTTCGCCGGCAGAGAGCATCCTGCCGGCCGCGGTGCGCTCCGGAGCGGGGGCTTGTGCCGAAAGAGGCCGGCAACAGGCGCTTACCTTCGGACAGCTCCGGATCGCCGTCTAATGCGTCTCTTGTCGCCTACACGGCAGGAAAAAGCTTTTCCACTCTGTCTAGGAAGGAGAAAGTGTGCCAGCACAGCAAATGCCTCCCGGACTTTCCCTGGAATTCAGCAAGTGCTTTGCAGCTTGAAATTGGAAGGAAAGCCTCAGATTTAGCAGCCAGAGCTTCAGGAGGAGCAGCAGCGAGCACAGCATCGGTTTTGCAGCAGCTCCTTCCATGTGCATGTTTTTGGGTGTGGAAAGGCTTGCAGAGTGTTAAAGTAGCTTTTTCTCTCCGCTGGAAAGCTGCACGCTCAGTGCCAGTCTTCTGCAGCTTCTTTCTTCACGTTTCAGCAGCTAGCACGCTCTCCGTGTGCTGGAGAAGCGGCAGAGGCTTCCTTGCCGGAGAAGCGGCACCTTCGCCGGCAGAGAGCATCCTGCCGGCCGCGGTGCGCTCCGGAGCGGGGGCTTGTGCCGAAAGAGGCCGGCAACAGGCGCTTACCTTCGGACAGCTCCGGATCGCCGTCTAATGCGTCTCTTGTCGCCTACACGGCAGGGAAAAGCTTTTCCACTCTGTCTAGGAAGGAGAAAGTGTGCCAGCACAGCAAATGCCTCCCGGACTTTCCCTGCAATTCAGCAAGTGCTTTGCAGCTTGAAATTGGAAGGAAAGCCTCAGATTTAGCAGCCAGAGCTTCAGGAGGAGCAGCAGCGAGCACAGCATCGGTTTTGCAGCAGCTCCTTCCATGTGCATGTTTTTGGGAGTGGAAAGGCTTGCAGAGTGTTAAAGTAGCTTTTTCTCTCCGCTGGAAAGCTGCACGCTCAGTGCCAGTCTTCTGCAGCTTCTTTCTTCACGTTTCAGCAGCTAGCACGCTCTCCGTGTGCTGGAGAAGCGGCAGAGGCTTCCTTGCCGGAGAAGCGGCACCTTCGCCGGCAGAGAGCATCCTGCCGGCCGCGGTGCGCTCCGGAGCGGGGGCTTGTGCCGAAAGAGGCCGGCAACAGGCGCTTACCTTCGGACAGCTCCGGATCGCCGTCTAATGCGTCTCTTGTCGCCTACACGGCAGGGAAAAGCTTTTCCACTCTGTCTAGGAAGGAGAAAGTGTGCCAGCACAGCAAATGCCTCCCGGACTTTCCCTGGAATTCAGCAAGTGCTTTGCAGCTTGAAATTGGAAGGAAAGCCTCAGATTTAGCAGCCAGAGCTTCAGGAGGAGCAGCAGCGAGCACAGCATCGCTTTTGCAGCAGCTCCTTCCATGTGCATGTTTTTGGGAGTGGAAAGGCTTGCAGAGTGTTCAAGTAGCTTTTTCTCTCCGCTGGAAAGCTGCACGCTCAGTGCCAGTGTTCTGCAGCTTCTTTCTTCACGTTTCAGCAGCTAGCACGCTCTCCGTGTGCTGGAGAAGCGGCAGAGGCTTCCTTGCCGGAGAAGCGGCACCTTCGCCGGCAGAGAGCATCCTGCCGGCCGCGGTGCGCTCCGGAGCGGGGGCTTGTGCCGAAAGAGGCCGGCAACAGGCGCTTACCTTCGGACAGCTCCGGATCGCCGTCTAATGCGTCTCTTGTCGCCTACACGGCAGGAAAAAGCTTTTCCACTCTGTCTAGGAAGGAGAAAGTGTGCCAGCACAGCAAATGCCTCCCGGACTTTCCCTGGAATTCAGCAAGTGCTTTGCAGCTTGAAATTGGAAGGAAAGCCTCAGATTTAGCAGCCAGAGCTTCAGGAGGAGCAGCAGCGAGCACAGCATCGGTTTTGCAGCAGCTCCTTCCATGTGCATGTTTTTGGGTGTGGAAAGGCTTGCAGAGTGTTAAAGTAGCTTTTTCTCTCCGCTGGAAAGCTGCACGCTCAGTGCCAGTCTTCTGCAGCTTCTTTCTTCACGTTTCAGCAGCTAGCACGCTCTCCGTGTGCTGGAGAAGCGGCAGAGGCTTCCTTGCCGGAGAAGCGGCACCTTCGCCGGCAGAGAGCATCCTGCCGGCCGCGGTGCGCTCCGGAGCGGGGGCTTGTGCCGAAAGAGGCCGGCAACAGGCGCTTACCTTCGGACAGCTCCGGATCGCCGTCTAATGCGTCTCTTGTCGCCTACACGGCAGGGAAAAGCTTTTCCACTCTGTCTAGGAAGGAGAAAGTGTGCCAGCACAGCAAATGCCTCCCGGACTTTCCCTGCAATTCAGCAAGTGCTTTGCAGCTTGAAATTGGAAGGAAAGCCTCAGATTTAGCAGCCAGAGCTTCAGGAGGAGCAGCAGCGAGCACAGCATCGGTTTTGCAGCAGCTCCTTCCATGTGCATGTTTTTGGGAGTGGAAAGGCTTGCAGAGTGTTAAAGTAGCTTTTTCTCTCCGCTGGAAAGCTGCACGCTCAGTGCCAGTCTTCTGCAGCTTCTTTCTTCACGTTTCAGCAGCTAGCACGCTCTCCGTGTGCTGGAGAAGCGGCAGAGGCTTCCTTGCCGGAGAAGCGGCACCTTCGCCGGCAGAGAGCATCCTGCCGGCCGCGGTGCGCTCCGGAGCGGGGGCTTGTGCCGAAAGAGGCCGGCAACAGGCGCTTACCTTCGGACAGCTCCGGATCGCCGTCTAATGCGTCTCTTGTCGCCTACACGGCAGGGAAAAGCTTTTCCACTCTGTCTAGGAAGGAGAAAGTGTGCCAGCACAGCAAATGCCTCCCGGACTTTCCCTGGAATTCAGCAAGTGCTTTGCAGCTTGAAATTGGAAGGAAAGCCTCAGATTTAGCAGCCAGAGCTTCAGGAGGAGCAGCAGCGAGCACAGCATCGCTTTTGCAGCAGCTCCTTCCATGTGCATGTTTTTGGGAGTGGAAAGGCTTGCAGAGTGTTCAAGTAGCTTTTTCTCTCCGCTGGAAAGCTGCACGCTCAGTGCCAGTCTTCTGCAGCTTCTTTCTTCACGTTTCAGCAGCTAGCACGCTCTCCGTGTGCTGGAGAAGCGGCAGAGGCTTCCTTGCCGGAGAAGCGGCACCTTCGCCGGCAGAGAGCATCCTGCCGGCCGCGGTGCGCTCCGGAGCGGGGGCTTGTGCCGAAAGAGGCCGGCAACAGGCGCTTACCTTCGGACAGCTCCGGATCGCCGTCTAATGCGTCTCTTGTCGCCTACACGGCAGGGAAAAGCTTTTCCACTCTGTCTAGGAAGGAGAAAGTGTGCCAGCACAGCAAATGCCTCCCGGACTTTCCCTGGAATTCAGCAAGTGCTTTGCAGCTTGAAATTGGAAGGAAAGCCTCAGATTTAGCAGCCAGAGCTTCAGGAGGAGCAGCAGCGAGCACAGCATCGCTTTTGCAGCAGCTCCTTCCATGTGCATGTTTTTGGGAGTGGAAAGGCTTGCAGAGTGTTAAAGTAGCTTTTTCTCTCCGCTGGAAAGCTGCACGCTCAGTGCCAGTGTTCTGCAGCTTCTTTCTTCACGTTTCAGCAGCTAGCACGCTCTCCGTGTGCTGGAGAAGCGGCAGAGGCTTCCTTGCCGGAGAAGCGGCACCTTCGCCGGCAGAGAGCATCCTGCCGGCCGCGGTGCGCTCCGGAGCGGGGGCTTGTGCCGAAAGAGGCCGGCAACAGGCGCTTACCTTCGGACAGCTCCGGATCGCCGTCTAATGCGTCTCTTGTCGCCTACACGGCAGGGAAAAGCTTTTCCACTCTGTCTAGGAAGGAGAAAGTGTGCCAGCACAGCAAATGCCTCCCGGACTTTCCCTGGAATTCAGCAAGTGCTTTGCAGCTTGAAATTGGAAGGAAAGCCTCAGATTTAGCAGCCAGAGCTTCAGGAGGAGCAGCAGCGAGCACAGCATCGGTTTTGCAGCAGCTCCTTCCATGTGCATGTTTTTGGGAGTGGAAAGGCTTGCAGAGTGTTCAAGTAGCTTTTTCTCTCCGCTGGAAAGCTGCACGCTCAGTGCCAGTGTTCTGCAGCTTCTTTCTTCACGTTTCAGCAGCTAGCACGCTCTCCGTGTGCTGGAGAAGCGGCAGAGGCTTCCTTGCCGGAGAAGCGGCACCTTCGCCGGCAGAGAGCATCCTGCCGGCCGCGGTGCGCTCCGGAGCGGGGGCTTGTGCCGAAAGAGGCCGGCAACAGGCGCTTACCTTCGGACAGCTCCGGATCGCCGTCTAATGCGTCTCTTGTCGCCTACACGGCAGGAAAAAGCTTTTCCACTCTGTCTAGGAAGGAGAAAGTGTGCCAGCACAGCAAATGCCTCCCGGACTTTCCCTGCAATTCAGCAAGTGCTTTGCAGCTTGAAATTGGAAGGAAAGCCTCAGATTTAGCAGCCAGAGCTTCAGGAGGAGCAGCAGCGAGCACAGCATCGGTTTTGCAGCAGCTCCTTCCATGTGCATGTTTTTGGGTGTGGAAAGGCTTGCAGAGTGTTAAAGTAGCTTTTTCTCTCCGCTGGAAAGCTGCACGCTCAGTGCCAGTGTTCTGCAGCTTCTTTCTTCACGTTTCAGCAGCTAGCACGCTCTCCGTGTGCTGGAGAAGCGGCAGAGGCTTCCTTGCCGGAGAAGCGGCACCTTCGCCGGCAGAGAGCATCCTGCCGGCCGCGGTGCGCTCCGGAGCGGGGGCTTGTGCCGAAAGAGGCCGGCAACAGGCGCTTACCTTCGGACAGCTCCGGATCGCCGTCTAATGCGTCTCTTGTCGCCTACACGGCAGGGAAAAGCTTTTCCACTCTGTCTAGGAAGGAGAAAGTGTGCCAGCACAGCAAATGCCTCCCGGACTTTCCCTGCAATTCAGCAAGTGCTTTGCAGCTTGAAATTGGAAGGAAAGCCTCAGATTTAGCAGCCAGAGCTTCAGGAGGAGCAGCAGCGAGCACAGCATCGGTTTTGCAGCAGCTCCTTCCATGTGCATGTTTTTGGGAGTGGAAAGGCTTGCAGAGTGTTAAAGTAGCTTTTTCTCTCCGCTGGAAAGCTGCACGCTCAGTGCCAGTCTTCTGCAGCTTCTTTCTTCACGTTTCAGCAGCTAGCACGCTCTCCGTGTGCTGGAGAAGCGGCAGAGGCTTCCTTGCCGGAGAAGCGGCACCTTCGCCGGCAGAGAGCATCCTGCCGGCCGCGGTGCGCTCCGGAGCGGGGGCTTGTGCCGAAAGAGGCCGGCAACAGGCGCTTACCTTCGGACAGCTCCGGATCGCCGTCTAATGCGTCTCTTGTCGCCTACACGGCAGGGAAAAGCTTTTCCACTCTGTCTAGGAAGGAGAAAGTGTGCCAGCACAGCAAATGCCTCCCGGACTTTCCCTGCAATTCAGCAAGTGCTTTGCAGCTTGAAATTGGAAGGAAAGCCTCAGATTTAGCAGCCAGAGCTTCAGGAGGAGCAGCAGCGAGCACAGCATCGCTTTTGCAGCAGCTCCTTCCATGTGCATGTTTTTGGGAGTGGAAAGGCTTGCAGAGTGTTCAAGTAGCTTTTTCTCTCCGCTGGAAAGCTGCACGCTCAGTGCCAGTGTTCTGCAGCTTCTTTCTTCACGTTTCAGCAGCTAGCACGCTCTCCGTGTGCTGGAGAAGCGGCAGAGGCTTCCTTGCCGGAGAAGCGGCACCTTCGCCGGCAGAGAGCATCCTGCCGGCCGCGGTGCGCTCCGGAGCGGGGGCTTGTGCCGAAAGAGGCCGGCAACAGGCGCTTACCTTCGGACAGCTCCGGATCGCCGTCTAATGCGTCTCTTGTCGCCTACACGGCAGGGAAAAGCTTTTCCACTCTGTCTAGGAAGGAGAAAGTGTGCCAGCACAGCAAATGCCTCCCGGACTTTCCCTGGAATTCAGCAAGTGCTTTGCAGCTTGAAATTGGAAGGAAAGCCTCAGATTTAGCAGCCAGAGCTTCAGGAGGAGCAGCAGCGAGCACAGCATCGGTTTTGCAGCAGCTCCTTCCATGTGCATGTTTTTGGGAGTGGAAAGGCTTGCAGAGTGTTAAAGTAGCTTTTTCTCTCCGCTGGAAAGCTGCACGCTCAGTGCCAGTCTTCTGCAGCTTCTTTCTTCACGTTTCAGCAGCTAGCACGCTCTCCGTGTGCTGGAGAAGCGGCAGAGGCTTCCTTGCCGGAGAAGCGGCACCTTCGCCGGCAGAGAGCATCCTGCCGGCCGCGGTGCGCTCCGGAGCGGGGGCTTGTGCCGAAAGAGGCCGGCAACAGGCGCTTACCTTCGGAGAGCTCCGGATCGCCGTCTAATGCGTCTCTTGTCGCCTACACGGCAGGGAAAAGCTTTTCCACTCTGTCTAGGAAGGAGAAAGTGTGCCAGCACAGCAAATGCCTCCCGGACTTTCCCTGCAATTCAGCAAGTGCTTTGCAGCTTGAAATTGGAAGGAAAGCCTCAGATTTAGCAGCCAGAGCTTCAGGAGGAGCAGCAGCGAGCACAGCATCGGTTTTGCAGCAGCTCCTTCCATGTGCATGTTTTTGGGAGTGGAAAGGCTTGCAGAGTGTTAAAGTAGCTTTTTCTCTCCGCTGGAAAGCTGCACGCTCAGTGCCAGTCTTCTGCAGCTTCTTTCTTCACGTTTCAGCAGCTAGCACGCTCTCCGTGTGCTGGAGAAGCGGCAGAGGCTTCCTTGCCGGAGAAGCGGCACCTTCGCCGGCAGAGAGCATCCTGCCGGCCGCGGTGCGCTCCGGAGCGGGGGCTTGTGCCGAAAGAGGCCGGCAACAGGCGCTTACCTTCGGACAGCTCCGGATCGCCGTCTAATGCGTCTCTTGTCGCCTACACGGCAGGGAAAAGCTTTTCCACTCTGTCTAGGAAGGAGAAAGTGTGCCAGCACAGCAAATGCCTCCCGGACTTTCCCTGGAATTCAGCAAGTGCTTTGCAGCTTGAAATTGGAAGGAAAGCCTCAGATTTAGCAGCCAGAGCTTCAGGAGGAGCAGCAGCGAGCACAGCATCGCTTTTGCAGCAGCTCCTTCCATGTGCATGTTTTTGGGAGTGGAAAGGCTTGCAGAGTGTTCAAGTAGCTTTTTCTCTCCGCTGGAAAGCTGCACGCTCAGTGCCAGTCTTCTGCAGCTTCTTTCTTCACGTTTCAGCAGCTAGCACGCTCTCCGTGTGCTGGAGAAGCGGCAGAGGCTTCCTTGCCGGAGAAGCGGCACCTTCGCCGGCAGAGAGCATCCTGCCGGCCGCGGTGCGCTCCGGAGCGGGGGCTTGTGCCGAAAGAGGCCGGCAACAGGCGCTTACCTTCGGACAGCTCCGGATCGCCGTCTAATGCGTCTCTTGTCGCCTACACGGCAGGGAAAAGCTTTTCCACTCTGTCTAGGAAGGAGAAAGTGTGCCAGCACAGCAAATGCCTCCCGGGCTTTCCCTGGAATTCAGCAAGTGCTTTGCAGCTTGAAATTGGAAGGAAAGCCTCAGATTTAGCAGCCAGAGCTTCAGGAGGAGCAGCAGCGAGCACAGCATCGGTTTTGCAGCAGCTCCTTCCATGTGCATGTTTTTGGGAGTGGAAAGGCTTGCAGAGTGTTAAAGTAGCTTTTTCTCTCCGCTGGAAAGCTGCACGCTCAGTGCCAGTGTTCTGCAGCTTCTTTCTTCACGTTTCAGCAGCTAGCACGCTCTCCGTGTGCTGGAGAAGCGGCAGAGGCTTCCTTGCCGGAGAAGCGGCACCTTCGCCGGCAGAGAGCATCCTGCCGGCCGCGGTGCGCTCCGGAGCGGGGGCTTGTGCCGGAAGAGGCCGGCAACAGGCGCTTACCTTCGGACAGCTCCGGATCGCCGTCTAATGCGTCTCTTGTCGCCTACACGGCAGGGAAAAGCTTTTCCACTCTGTCTAGGAAGGAGAAAGTGTGCCAGCACAGCAAATGCCTCCCGGACTTTCCCTGCAATTCAGCAAGTGCCTTGCAGCTTGAAATTGGAAGGAAAGCCTCAGATTTAGCAGCCAGAGCTTCAGGAGGAGCAGCAGCGAGCACAGCATCGCTTTTGCAGCAGCTCCTTCCATGTGCATGTTTTTGGGAGTGGAAAGGCTTGCAGAGTGTTAAAGTAGCTTTTTCTCTCCGCTGGAAAGCTGCACGCTCAGTGCCAGTGTTCTGCAGCTTCTTTCTTCCCGTTTCAGCAGCTAGCACGCTCTCCGTGTGCTGGAGAAGCGGCAGAGGCTTCCTTGCCGGAGAAGCGGCACCTTCGCCGGCAGAGAGCATCCTGCCGGCCGCGGTGCGCTCCGGAGCGGGGGCTTGTGCCGAAAGAGGCCGGCAACAGGCGCTTACCTTCGGACAGCTCCGGATCGCCGTCTAATGCGTCTCTTGTCGCCTACACGGCAGGGAAAAGCTTTTCCACTCTATCTAGGAAGGAGAAAGTGTGCCAGCACAGCAAATGCCTCCCGGACTTTCCCTGGAATTCAGCAAGTGCTTTGCAGCTTGAAATTGGAAGGAAAGCCTCAGATTTAGCAGCCAGAGCTTCAGGAGGAGCAGCAGCGAGCACAGCATCGGTTTTGCAGCAGCTCCTTCCATGTGCATGTTTTTGGGAGTGGAAAGGCTTGCAGAGTGTTCAAGTAGCTTTTTCTCTCCGCTGGAAAGCTGCACGCTCAGTGCCAGTCTTCTGCAGCTTCTTTCTTCACGTTTCAGCAGCTAGCACGCTCTCCGTGTGCTGGAGAAGCGGCAGAGGCTTCCTTGCCGGAGAAGCGGCACCTTCGCCGGCAGAGAGCATCCTGCCGGCCGCGGTGCGCTCCGGAGCGGGGGCTTGTGCCGAAAGAGGCCGGCAACAGGCGCTTACCTTCGGACAGCTCCGGATCGCCGTCTAATGCGTCTCTTGTCGCCTACACGGCAGGGAAAAGCTTTTCCACTCTGTCTAGGAAGGAGAAAGTGTGCCAGCACAGCAAATGCCTCCCGGACTTTCCCTGCAATTCAGCAAGTGCCTTGCAGCTTGAAATTGGAAGGAAAGCCTCAGATTTAGCAGCCAGAGCTTCAGGAGGAGCAGCAGCGAGCACAGCATCGGTTTTGCAGCAGCTCCTTCCATGTGCATGTTTTTGGGAGTGGAAAGGCTTGCAGAGTGTTAAAGTAGCTTTTTCTCTCCGCTGGAAAGCTGCACGCTCAGTGCCAGTGTTCTGCAGCTTCTTTCTTCACGTTTCAGCAGCTAGCACGCTCTCCGTGTGCTGGAGAAGCGGCAGAGGCTTCCTTGCCGGAGAAGCGGCACCTTCGCCGGCAGAGAGCATCCTGCCGGCCGCGGTGCGCTCCGGAGCGGGGGCTTGTGCCGAAAGAGGCCGGCAACAGGCGCTTACCTTCGGACAGCTCCGGATCGCCGTCTAATGCGTCTCTTGTCGCCTACACGGCAGGGAAAAGCTTTTCCACTCTGTCTAGGAAGGAGAAAGTGTGCCAGCACAGCAAATGCCTCCCGGGCTTTCCCTGGAATTCAGCAAGTGCTTTGCAGCTTGAAATTGGAAGGAAAGCCTCAGATTTAGCAGCCAGAGCTTCAGGAGGAGCAGCAGCGAGCACAGCATCGGTTTTGCAGCAGCTCCTTCCATGTGCATGTTTTTGGGAGTGGAAAGGCTTGCAGAGTGTTAAAGTAGCTTTTTCTCTCCGCTGGAAAGCTGCACGCTCAGTGCCAGTGTTCTGCAGCTTCTTTCTTCACGTTTCAGCAGCTAGCACGCTCTCCGTGTGCTGGAGAAGCGGCAGAGGCTTCCTTGCCGGAGAAGCGGCACCTTCACCGGCAGAGAGCATCCTGCCGGCCGCGGTGCGCTCCGGAGCGGGGGCTTGTGCCGAAAGAGGCCGGCAACAGGCGCTTACCTTCGGACAGCTCCGGATCGCCGTCTAATGCGTCTCTTGTCGCCTACACGGCAGGGAAAAGCTTTTCCACTCTGTCTAGGAAGGAGAAAGTGTGCCAGCACAGCAAATGCCTCCCGGACTTTCCCTGGAATTCAGCAAGTGCCTTGCAGCTTGAAATTGGAAGGAAAGCCTCAGATTTAGCAGCCAGAGCTTCAGGAGGAGCAGCAGCGAGCACAGCATCGCTTTTGCAGCAGCTCCTTCCATGTGCATGTTTTTGGGAGTGGAAAGGCTTGCAGAGTGTTAAAGTAGCTTTTTCTCTCCGCTGGAAAGCTGCACGCTCAGTGCCAGTGTTCTGCAGCTTCTTTCTTCACGTTTCAGCAGCTAGCACGCTCTCCGTGTGCTGGAGAAGCGGCAGAGGCTTCCTTGCCGGAGAAGCGGCACCTTCGCCGGCAGAGAGCATCCTGCCGGCCGCGGTGCGCTCCGGAGCGGGGGCTTGTGCCGAAAGAGGCCGGCAACAGGCGCTTACCTTCGGACAGCTCCGGATCGCCGTCTAATGCGTCTCTTGTCGCCTACACGGCAGGGAAAAGCTTTTCCACTCTGTCTAGGAAGGAGAAAGTGTGCCAGCACAGCAAATGCCTCCCGGACTTTCCCTGCAATTCAGCAAGTGCCTTGCAGCTTGAAATTGGAAGGAAAGCCTCAGATTTAGCAGCCAGAGCTTCAGGAGGAGCAGCAGCGAGCACAGCATCGGTTTTGCAGCAGCTCCTTCCATGTGCATGTTTTTGGGAGTGGAAAGGCTTGCAGAGTGTTCAAGTAGCTTTTTCTCTCCGCTGGAAAGCTGCACGCTCAGTGCCAGTGTTCTGCAGCTTCTTTCTTCACGTTTCAGCAGCTAGCACGCTCTCCGTGTGCTGGAGAAGCGGCAGAGGCTTCCTTGCCGGAGAAGCGGCACCTTCGCCGGCAGAGAGCATCCTGCCGGCCGCGGTGCGCTCCGGAGCGGGGGCTTGTGCCGAAAGAGGCCGGCAACAGGCGCTTACCTTCGGACAGCTCCGGATCGCCGTCTAATGCGTCTCTTGTCGCCTACACGGCAGGGAAAAGCTTTTCCACTCTGTCTAGGAAGGAGAAAGTGTGCCAGCACAGCAAATGCCTCCCGGACTTTCCCTGGAATTCAGCAAGTGCTTTGCAGCTTGAAATTGGAAGGAAAGCCTCAGATTTAGCAGCCAGAGCTTCAGGAGGAGCAGCAGCGAGCACAGCATCGGTTTTGCAGCAGCTCCTTCCATGTGCATGTTTTTGGGAGTGGAAAGGCTTGCAGAGTGTTCAAGTAGCTTTTTCTCTCCGCTGGAAAGCTGCACGCTCAGTGCCAGTGTTCTGCAGCTTCTTTCTTCCCGTTTCAGCAGCTAGCACGCTCTCCGTGTGCTGGAGAAGCGGCAGAGGCTTCCTTGCCGGAGAAGCGGCACCTTCGCCGGCAGAGAGCATCCTGCCGGCCGCGGTGCGCTCCGGAGCGGGGGCTTGTGCCGAAAGAGGCCGGCAACAGGCGCTTACCTTCGGACAGCTCCGGATCGCCGTCTAATGCGTCTCTTGTCGCCTACACGGCAGGGAAAAGCTTTTCCACTCTGTCTAGGAAGGAGAAAGTGTGCCAGCACAGCAAATGCCTCCCGGACTTTCCCTGGAATTCAGCAAGTGCTTTGCAGCTTGAAATTGGAAGGAAAGCCTCAGATTTAGCAGCCAGAGCTTCAGGAGGAGCAGCAGCGAGCACAGCATCGCTTTTGCAGCAGCTCCTTCCATGTGCATGTTTTTGGGAGTGGAAAGGCTTGCAGAGTGTTCAAGTAGCTTTTTCTCTCCGTTGGAAAGCTGCACGCTCAGTGCCAGTCTTCTGCAGCTTCTTTCTTCACGTTTCAGCAGCTAGCACGCTCTCCGTGTGCTGGAGAAGCGGCAGAGGCTTCCTTGCCGGAGAAGCGGCACCTTCGCCGGCAGAGAGCATCCTGCCGGCCGCGGTGCGCTCCGGAGCGGGGGCTTGTGCCGAAAGAGGCCGGCAACAGGCGCTTACCTTCGGACAGCTCCGGATCGCCGTCTAATGCGTCTCTTGTCGCCTACACGGCAGGGAAAAGCTTTTCCACTCTGTCTAGGAAGGAGAAAGTGTGCCAGCACAGCAAATGCCTCCCGGACTTTCCCTGGAATTCAGCAAGTGCTTTGCAGCTTGAAATTGGAAGGAAAGCCTCAGATTTAGCAGCCAGAGCTTCAGGAGGAGCAGCAGCGAGCACAGCATCGCTTTTGCAGCAGCTCCTTCCATGTGCATGTTTTTGGGAGTGGAAAGGCTTGCAGAGTGTTCAAGTAGCTTTTTCTCTCCGCTGGAAAGCTGCACGCTCAGTGCCAGTCTTCTGCAGCTTCTTTCTTCACGTTTCAGCAGCTAGCACGCTCTCCGTGTGCTGGAGAAGCGGCAGAGGCTTCCTTGCCGGAGAAGCGGCACCTTCGCCGGCAGAGAGCATCCTGCCGGCCGCGGTGCGCTCCGGAGCGGGGGCTTGTGCCGAAAGAGGCCGGCAACAGGCGCTTACCTTCGGACAGCTCCGGATCCCTGTCTAATGCGTCTCTTGTCGCCTACACGGCAGGGAAAAGCTTTTCCACTCTGTCTAGGAAGGAGAAAGTGTGCCAGCACAGCAAATGCCTCCCGGACTTTCCCTGGAATTCAGCAAGTGCTTTGCAGCTTGAAATTGGAAGGAAAGCCTCAGATTTAGCAGCCAGAGCTTCAGGAGGAGCAGCAGCGAGCACAGCATCGGTTTTGCAGCAGCTCCTTCCATGTGCATGTTTTTGGGAGTTGAAAGGCTTGCAGAGTGTTCAAGTAGCTTTTTCTCTCCGCTGGAAAGCTGCACGCTCAGTGCCAGTGTTCTGCAGCTTCTTTCTTCCCGTTTCAGCAGCTAGCACGCTCTCCGTGTGCTGGAGAAGCGGCAGAGGCTTCCTTGCCGGAGAAGCGGCACCTTCGCCGGCAGAGAGCATCCTGCCGGCCGCGGTGCGCTCCGGAGCGGGGGCTTGTGCCGAAAGAGGCCGGCAACAGGCGCTTACCTTCGGACAGCTCCGGATCGCCGTCTAATGCGTCTCTTGTCGCCTACACGGCAGGAAAAAGCTTTTCCACTCTGTCTAGGAAGGAGAAAGTGTGCCAGCACAGCAAATGCCTCCCGGACTTTCCCTGCAATTCAGCAAGTGCTTTGCAGCTTGAAATTGGAAGGAAAGCCTCAGATTTAGCAGCCAGAGCTTCAGGAGGAGCAGCAGCGAGCACAGCATCGCTTTTGCAGCAGCTCCTTCCATGTGCATGTTTTTGGGAGTGGAAAGGCTTGCAGAGTGTTCAAGTAGCTTTTTCTCTCCGCTGGAAATCTGCACGCTCAGTGCCAGTGTTCTGCAGCTTCTTTCTTCACGTTTCAGCAGCTAGCACGCTCTCCGTGTGCTGGAGAAGCGGCAGAGGCTTCCTTGCCGGAGAAGCGGCACCTTCGCCGGCAGAGAGCATCCTGCCGGCCGCGGTGCACTCCGGAGCGGGGGCTTGTGCCGAAAGAGGCCGGCAACAGGCGCTTACCTTCGGACAGCTCCGGATCGCCGTCTAATGCGTCTCTTGTCGCCTACACGGCAGGGAAAAGCTTTTCCACTCTGTCTAGGAAGGAGAAAGTGTGCCAGCACAGCAAATGCCTCCCGGACTTTCCCTGGAATTCAGCAAGTGCTTTGCAGCTTGAAATTGGAAGGAAAGCCTCAGATTTAGCAGCCAGAGCTTCAGGAGGAGCAGCAGCGAGCACAGCATCGGTTTTGCAGCAGCTCCTTCCATGTGCATGTTTTTGGGAGTGGAAAGGCTTGCAGAGTGTTCAAGTAGCTTTTTCTCTCCGTTGGAAAGCTGCACGCTCAGTGCCAGTGTTCTGCAGCTTCTTTCTTCACGTTTCAGCAGCTAGCACGCTCTCCGTGTGCTGGAGAAGCGGCAGAGGCTTCCTTGCCGGAGAAGCGGCACCTTCGCCGGCAGAGAGCATCCTGCCGGCCGCGGTGCGCTCCGGAGCGGGGGCTTGTGCCGAAAGAGGCCGGCAACAGGCGCTTACCTTCGGACAGCTCCGGATCGCCGTCTAATGCGTCTCTTGTCGCCTACACGGCAGGGAAAAGCTTTTCCACTCTGTCTAGGAAGGAGAAAGTGTGCCAGCACAGCAAATGCCTCCCGGACTTTCCCTGGAATTCAGCAAGTGCTTTGCAGCTTGAAATTGGAAGGAAAGCCTCAGATTTAGCAGCCAGAGCTTCAGGAGGAGCAGCAGCGAGCACAGCATCGCTTTTGCAGCAGCTCCTTCCATGTGCATGTTTTTGGGAGTGGAAAGGCTTGCAGAGTGTTCAAGTAGCTTTTTCTCTCCGTTGGAAAGCTGCACGCTCAGTGCCAGTGTTCTGCAGCTTCTTTCTTCACGTTTCAGCAGCTAGCTCGCTCTCCGTGTGCTGGAGAAGCGGCAGAGGCTTCCTTGCCGGAGAAGCGGCACCTTCGCCGGCAGAGAGCATCCTGCCGGCCGCGGTGCGCTCCGGAGCGGGGGCTTGTGCCGAAAGAGGCCGGCAACAGGCGCTTACCTTCGGACAGCTCCGGATCGCCGTCTAATGCGTCTCTTGTCGCCTACACGGCAGGGAAAAGCTTTTCCACTCTGTCTAGGAAGGAGAAAGTGTGCCAGCACAGCAAATGCCTCCCGGACTTTCCCTGCAATTCAGCAAGTGCTTTGCAGCTTGAAATTGGAAGGAAAGCCTCAGATTTAGCAGCCAGAGCTTCAGGAGGAGCAGCAGCGAGCACAGCATCGCTTTTGCAGCAGCTCCTTCCATGTGCATGTTTTTGGGAGTGGAAAGGCTTGCAGAGTGTTCAAGTAGCTTTTTCTCTCCGTTGGAAAGCTGCACGCTCAGTGCCAGTCTTCTGCAGCTTCTTTCTTCACGTTTCAGCAGCTAGCACGCTCTCCGTGTGCTGGAGAAGCGGCAGAGGCTTCCTTGCCGGAGAAGCGGCACCTTCGCCGGCAGAGAGCATCCTGCCGGCCGCGGTGCGCTCCGGAGCGGGGGCTTGTGCCGAAAGAGGCCGGCAACAGGCGCTTACCTTCGGACAGCTCCGGATCGCCGTCTAATGCGTCTCTTGTCGCCTACACGGCAGGGAAAAGCTTTTCCACTCTGTCTAGGAAGGAGAAAGTGTGCCAGCACAGCAAATGCCTCCCGGACTTTCCCTGGAATTCAGCAAGTGCTTTGCAGCTTGAAATTGGAAGGAAAGCCTCAGATTTAGCAGCCAGAGCTTCAGGAGGAGCAGCAGCGAGCACAGCATCGCTTTTGCAGCAGCTCCTTCCATGTGCATGTTTTTGGGAGTGGAAAGGCTTGCAGAGTGTTCAAGTAGCTTTTTCTCTCCGCTGGAAAGCTGCACGCTCAGTGCCAGTCTTCTGCAGCTTCTTTCTTCACGTTTCAGCAGCTAGCACGCTCTCCGTGTGCTGGAGAAGCGGCAGAGGCTTCCTTGCCGGAGAAGCGGCACCTTCGCCGGCAGAGAGCATCCTGCCGGCCGCGGTGCGCTCCGGAGCGGGGGCTTGTGCCGAAAGAGGCCGGCAACAGGCGCTTACCTTCGGACAGCTCCGGATCCCTGTCTAATGCGTCTCTTGTCGCCTACACGGCAGGGAAAAGCTTTTCCACTCTGTCTAGGAAGGAGAAAGTGTGCCAGCACAGCAAATGCCTCCCGGACTTTCCCTGGAATTCAGCAAGTGCTTTGCAGCTTGAAATTGGAAGGAAAGCCTCAGATTTAGCAGCCAGAGCTTCAGGAGGAGCAGCAGCGAGCACAGCATCGGTTTTGCAGCAGCTCCTTCCATGTGCATGTTTTTGGGAGTGGAAAGGCTTGCAGAGTGTTCAAGTAGCTTTTTCTCTCCGCTGGAAAGCTGCACGCTCAGTGCCAGTGTTCTGCAGCTTCTTTCTTCCCGTTTCAGCAGCTAGCACGCTCTCCGTGTGCTGGAGAAGCGGCAGAGGCTTCCTTGCCGGAGAAGCGGCACCTTCGCCGGCAGAGAGCATCCTGCCGGCCGCGGTGCGCTCCGGAGCGGGGGCTTGTGCCGAAAGAGGCCGGCAACAGGCGCTTACCTTCGGACAGCTCCGGATCGCCGTCTAATGCGTCTCTTGTCGCCTACACGGCAGGAAAAAGCTTTTCCACTCTGTCTAGGAAGGAGAAAGTGTGCCAGCACAGCAAATGCCTCCCGGACTTTCCCTGCAATTCAGCAAGTGCTTTGCAGCTTGAAATTGGAAGGAAAGCCTCAGATTTAGCAGCCAGAGCTTCAGGAGGAGCAGCAGCGAGCACAGCATCGGTTTTGCAGCAGCTCCTTCCATGTGCATGTTTTTGGGAGTGGAAAGGCTTGCAGAGTGTTAAAGTAGCTTTTTCTCTCCGCTGGAAAGCTGCACGCTCAGTGCCAGTCTTCTGCAGCTTCTTTCTTCACGTTTCAGCAGCTAGCACGCTCTCCGTGTGCTGGAGAAGCGGCAGAGGCTTCCTTGCCGGAGAAGCGGCACCTTCGCCGGCAGAGAGCATCCTGCCGGCCGCGGTGCGCTCCGGAGCGGGGGCTTGTGCCGAAAGAGGCCGGCAACAGGCGCTTACCTTCGGACAGCTCCGGATCGCCGTCTAATGCGTCTCTTGTCGCCTACACGGCAGGGAAAAGCTTTTCCACTCTGTCTAGGAAGGAGAAAGTGTGCCAGCACAGCAAATGCCTCCCGGACTTTCCCTGGAATTCAGCAAGTGCTTTGCAGCTTGAAATTGGAAGGAAAGCCTCAGATTTAGCAGCCAGAGCTTCAGGAGGAGCAGCAGCGAGCACAGCATCGGTTTTGCAGCAGCTCCTTCCATGTGCATGTTTTTGGGAGTGGAAAGGCTTGCAGAGTGTTCAAGTAGCTTTTTCTCTCCGCTGGAAAGCTGCACGCTCAGTGCCAGTCTTCTGCAGCTTCTTTCTTCACGTTTCAGCAGCTAGCACGCTCTCCGTGTGCTGGAGAAGCGGCAGAGGCTTCCTTGCCGGAGAAGCGGCACCTTCGCCGGCAGAGAGCATCCTGCCGGCCGCGGTGCGCTCCGGAGCGGGGGCTTGTGCCGAAAGAGGCCGGCAACAGGCGCTTACCTTCGGACAGCTCCGGATCGCCGTCTAATGCGTCTCTTGTCGCCTACACGGCAGGGAAAAGCTTTTCCACTCTGTCTAGGAAGGAGAAAGTGTGCCAGCACAGCAAATGCCTCCCGGACTTTCCCTGCAATTCAGCAAGTGCCTTGCAGCTTGAAATTGGAAGGAAAGCCTCAGATTTAGCAGCCAGAGCTTCAGGAGGAGCAGCAGCGAGCACAGCATCGGTTTTGCAGCAGCTCCTTCCATGTGCATGTTTTTGGGAGTGGAAAGGCTTGCAGAGTGTTAAAGTAGCTTTTTCTCTCCGCTGGAAAGCTGCACGCTCAGTGCCAGTGTTCTGCAGCTTCTTTCTTCACGTTTCAGCAGCTAGCACGCTCTCCGTGTGCTGGAGAAGCGGCAGAGGCTTCCTTGCCGGAGAAGCGGCACCTTCGCCGGCAGAGAGCATCCTGCCGGCCGCGGTGCGCTCCGGAGCGGGGGCTTGTGCCGAAAGAGGCCGGCAACAGGCGCTTACCTTCGGACAGCTCCGGATCGCCGTCTAATGCGTCTCTTGTCGCCTACACGGCAGGGAAAAGCTTTTCCACTCTGTCTAGGAAGGAGAAAGTGTGCCAGCACAGCAAATGCCTCCCGGGCTTTCCCTGGAATTCAGCAAGTGCTTTGCAGCTTGAAATTGGAAGGAAAGCCTCAGATTTAGCAGCCAGAGCTTCAGGAGGAGCAGCAGCGAGCACAGCATCGGTTTTGCAGCAGCTCCTTCCATGTGCATGTTTTTGGGAGTGGAAAGGCTTGCAGAGTGTTAAAGTAGCTTTTTCTCTCCGCTGGAAAGCTGCACGCTCAGTGCCAGTGTTCTGCAGCTTCTTTCTTCACGTTTCAGCAGCTAGCACGCTCTCCGTGTGCTGGAGAAGCGGCAGAGGCTTCCTTGCCGGAGAAGCGGCACCTTCACCGGCAGAGAGCATCCTGCCGGCCGCGGTGCGCTCCGGAGCGGGGGCTTGTGCCGAAAGAGGCCGGCAACAGGCGCTTACCTTCGGACAGCTCCGGATCGCCGTCTAATGCGTCTCTTGTCGCCTACACGGCAGGGAAAAGCTTTTCCACTCTGTCTAGGAAGGAGAAAGTGTGCCAGCACAGCAAATGCCTCCCGGACTTTCCCTGGAATTCAGCAAGTGCCTTGCAGCTTGAAATTGGAAGGAAAGCCTCAGATTTAGCAGCCAGAGCTTCAGGAGGAGCAGCAGCGAGCACAGCATCGCTTTTGCAGCAGCTCCTTCCATGTGCATGTTTTTGGGAGTGGAAAGGCTTGCAGAGTGTTAAAGTAGCTTTTTCTCTCCGCTGGAAAGCTGCACGCTCAGTGCCAGTGTTCTGCAGCTTCTTTCTTCACGTTTCAGCAGCTAGCACGCTCTCCGTGTGCTGGAGAAGCGGCAGAGGCTTCCTTGCCGGAGAAGCGGCACCTTCGCCGGCAGAGAGCATCCTGCCGGCCGCGGTGCGCTCCGGAGCGGGGGCTTGTGCCGAAAGAGGCCGGCAACAGGCGCTTACCTTCGGACAGCTCCGGATCGCCGTCTAATGCGTCTCTTGTCGCCTACACGGCAGGGAAAAGCTTTTCCACTCTGTCTAGGAAGGAGAAAGTGTGCCAGCACAGCAAATGCCTCCCGGACTTTCCCTGCAATTCAGCAAGTGCCTTGCAGCTTGAAATTGGAAGGAAAGCCTCAGATTTAGCAGCCAGAGCTTCAGGAGGAGCAGCAGCGAGCACAGCATCGGTTTTGCAGCAGCTCCTTCCATGTGCATGTTTTTGGGAGTGGAAAGGCTTGCAGAGTGTTAAAGTAGCTTTTTCTCTCCGCTGGAAAGCTGCACGCTCAGTGCCAGTGTTCTGCAGCTTCTTTCTTCACGTTTCAGCAGCTAGCACGCTCTCCGTGTGCTGGAGAAGCGGCAGAGGCTTCCTTGCCGGAGAAGCGGCACCTTCGCCGGCAGAGAGCATCCTGCCGGCCGCGGTGCGCTCCGGAGCGGGGGCTTGTGCCGAAAGAGGCCGGCAACAGGCGCTTACCTTCGGACAGCTCCGGATCGCCGTCTAATGCGTCTCTTGTCGCCTACACGGCAGGGAAAAGCTTTTCCACTCTGTCTAGGAAGGAGAAAGTGTGCCAGCACAGCAAATGCCTCCCGGACTTTCCCTGGAATTCAGCAAGTGCTTTGCAGCTTGAAATTGGAAGGAAAGCCTCAGATTTAGCAGCCAGAGCTTCAGGAGGAGCAGCAGCGAGCACAGCATCGGTTTTGCAGCAGCTCCTTCCATGTGCATGTTTTTGGGAGTGGAAAGGCTTGCAGAGTGTTCAAGTAGCTTTTTCTCTCCGCTGGAAAGCTGCACGCTCAGTGCCAGTGTTCTGCAGCTTCTTTCTTCCCGTTTCAGCAGCTAGCACGCTCTCCGTGTGCTGGAGAAGCGGCAGAGGCTTCCTTGCCGGAGAAGCGGCACCTTCGCCGGCAGAGAGCATCCTGCCGGCCGCGGTGCGCTCCGGAGCGGGGGCTTGTGCCGAAAGAGGCCGGCAACAGGCGCTTACCTTCGGACAGCTCCGGATCGCCGTCTAATGCGTCTCTTGTCGCCTACACGGCAGGGAAAAGCTTTTCCACTCTGTCTAGGAAGGAGAAAGTGTGCCAGCACAGCAAATGCCTCCCGGACTTTCCCTGGAATTCAGCAAGTGCTTTGCAGCTTGAAATTGGAAGGAAAGCCTCAGATTTAGCAGCCAGAGCTTCAGGAGGAGCAGCAGCGAGCACAGCATCGCTTTTGCAGCAGCTCCTTCCATGTGCATGTTTTTGGGAGTGGAAAGGCTTGCAGAGTGTTCAAGTAGCTTTTTCTCTCCGTTGGAAAGCTGCACGCTCAGTGCCAGTCTTCTGCAGCTTCTTTCTTCACGTTTCAGCAGCTAGCACGCTCTCCGTGTGCTGGAGAAGCGGCAGAGGCTTCCTTGCCGGAGAAGCGGCACCTTCGCCGGCAGAGAGCATCCTGCCGGCCGCGGTGCGCTCCGGAGCGGGGGCTTGTGCCGAAAGAGGCCGGCAACAGGCGCTTACCTTCGGACAGCTCCGGATCGCCGTCTAATGCGTCTCTTGTCGCCTACACGGCAGGGAAAAGCTTTTCCACTCTGTCTAGGAAGGAGAAAGTGTGCCAGCACAGCAAATGCCTCCCGGACTTTCCCTGGAATTCAGCAAGTGCTTTGCAGCTTGAAATTGGAAGGAAAGCCTCAGATTTAGCAGCCAGAGCTTCAGGAGGAGCAGCAGCGAGCACAGCATCGCTTTTGCAGCAGCTCCTTCCATGTGCATGTTTTTGGGAGTGGAAAGGCTTGCAGAGTGTTCAAGTAGCTTTTTCTCTCCGCTGGAAAGCTGCACGCTCAGTGCCAGTCTTCTGCAGCTTCTTTCTTCACGTTTCAGCAGCTAGCACGCTCTCCGTGTGCTGGAGAAGCGGCAGAGGCTTCCTTGCCGGAGAAGCGGCACCTTCGCCGGCAGAGAGCATCCTGCCGGCCGCGGTGCGCTCCGGAGCGGGGGCTTGTGCCGAAAGAGGCCGGCAACAGGCGCTTACCTTCGGACAGCTCCGGATCCCTGTCTAATGCGTCTCTTGTCGCCTACACGGCAGGGAAAAGCTTTTCCACTCTGTCTAGGAAGGAGAAAGTGTGCCAGCACAGCAAATGCCTCCCGGACTTTCCCTGGAATTCAGCAAGTGCTTTGCAGCTTGAAATTGGAAGGAAAGCCTCAGATTTAGCAGCCAGAGCTTCAGGAGGAGCAGCAGCGAGCACAGCATCGGTTTTGCAGCAGCTCCTTCCATGTGCATGTTTTTGGGAGTTGAAAGGCTTGCAGAGTGTTCAAGTAGCTTTTTCTCTCCGCTGGAAAGCTGCACGCTCAGTGCCAGTGTTCTGCAGCTTCTTTCTTCCCGTTTCAGCAGCTAGCACGCTCTCCGTGTGCTGGAGAAGCGGCAGAGGCTTCCTTGCCGGAGAAGCGGCACCTTCGCCGGCAGAGAGCATCCTGCCGGCCGCGGTGCGCTCCGGAGCGGGGGCTTGTGCCGAAAGAGGCCGGCAACAGGCGCTTACCTTCGGACAGCTCCGGATCGCCGTCTAATGCGTCTCTTGTCGCCTACACGGCAGGAAAAAGCTTTTCCACTCTGTCTAGGAAGGAGAAAGTGTGCCAGCACAGCAAATGCCTCCCGGACTTTCCCTGCAATTCAGCAAGTGCTTTGCAGCTTGAAATTGGAAGGAAAGCCTCAGATTTAGCAGCCAGAGCTTCAGGAGGAGCAGCAGCGAGCACAGCATCGGTTTTGCAGCAGCTCCTTCCATGTGCATGTTTTTGGGAGTGGAAAGGCTTGCAGAGTGTTAAAGTAGCTTTTTCTCTCCGCTGGAAAGCTGCACGCTCAGTGCCAGTCTTCTGCAGCTTCTTTCTTCACGTTTCAGCAGCTAGCACGCTCTCCGTGTGCTGGAGAAGCGGCAGAGGCTTCCTTGCCGGAGAAGCGGCACCTTCGCCGGCAGAGAGCATCCTGCCGGCCGCGGTGCGCTCTGGAGCGGGGGCTTGTGCCGAAAGAGGCCGGCAACAGGCGCTTACCTTCGGACAGCTCCGGATCGCCGTCTAATGCGTCTCTTGTCGCCTACACGGCAGGGAAAAGCTTTTCCACTCTGTCTAGGAAGGAGAAAGTGTGCCAGCACAGCAAATGCCTCCCGGACTTTCCCTGGAATTCAGCAAGTGCTTTGCAGCTTGAAATTGGAAGGAAAGCCTCAGATTTAGCAGCCAGAGCTTCAGGAGGAGCAGCAGCGAGCACAGCATCGCTTTTGCAGCAGCTCCTTCCATGTGCATGTTTTTGGGAGTGGAAAGGCTTGCAGAGTGTTCAAGTAGCTTTTTCTCTCCGCTGGAAATCTGCACGCTCAGTGCCAGTGTTCTGCAGCTTCTTTCTTCACGTTTCAGCAGCTAGCACGCTCTCCGTGTGCTGGAGAAGCGGCAGAGGCTTCCTTGCCGGAGAAGCGGCACCTTCGCCGGCAGAGAGCATCCTGCCGGCCGCGGTGCGCTCCGGAGCGGGGGCTTGTGCCGAAAGAGGCCGGCAACAGGCGCTTACCTTCGGACAGCTCCGGATCGCCGTCTAATGCGTCTCTTGTCGCCTACACGGCAGGGAAAAGCTTTTCCACTCTGTCTAGGAAGGAGAAAGTGTGCCAGCACAGCAAATGCCTCCCGGACTTTCCCTGGAATTCAGCAAGTGCTTTGCAGCTTGAAATTGGAAGGAAAGCCTCAGATTTAGCAGCCAGAGCTTCAGGAGGAGCAGCAGCGAGCACAGCATCGGTTTTGCAGCAGCTCCTTCCATGTGCATGTTTTTGGGAGTGGAAAGGCTTGCAGAGTGTTCAAGTAGCTTTTTCTCTCCGTTGGAAAGCTGCACGCTCAGTGCCAGTGTTCTGCAGCTTCTTTCTTCACGTTTCAGCAGCTAGCACGCTCTCCGTGTGCTGGAGAAGCGGCAGAGGCTTCCTTGCCGGAGAAGCGGCACCTTCGCCGGCAGAGAGCATCCTGCCGGCCGCGGTGCGCTCCGGAGCGGGGGCTTGTGCCGAAAGAGGCCGGCAACAGGCGCTTACCTTCGGACAGCTCCGGATCGCCGTCTAATGCGTCTCTTGTCGCCTACACGGCAGGGAAAAGCTTTTCCACTCTGTCTAGGAAGGAGAAAGTGTGCCAGCACAGCAAATGCCTCCCGGACTTTCCCTGGAATTCAGCAAGTGCTTTGCAGCTTGAAATTGGAAGGAAAGCCTCAGATTTAGCAGCCAGAGCTTCAGGAGGAGCAGCAGCGAGCACAGCATCGGTTTTGCAGCAGCTCCTTCCATGTGCATGTTTTTGGGAGTGGAAAGGCTTGCAGAGTGTTCAAGTAGCTTTTTCTCTCCGTTGGAAAGCTGCACGCTCAGTGCCAGTGTTCTGCAGCTTCTTTCTTCACGTTTCAGCAGCTAGCTCGCTCTCCGTGTGCTGGAGAAGCGGCAGAGGCTTCCTTGCCGGAGAAGCGGCACCTTCGCCGGCAGAGAGCATCCTGCCGGCCGCGGTGCGCTCCGGAGCGGGGGCTTGTGCCGAAAGAGGCCGGCAACAGGCGCTTACCTTCGGACAGCTCCGGATCGCCGTCTAATGCGTCTCTTGTCGCCTACACGGCAGGGAAAAGCTTTTCCACTCTGTCTAGGAAGGAGAAAGTGTGCCAGCACAGCAAATGCCTCCCGGACTTTCCCTGGAATTCAGCAAGTGCTTTGCAGCTTGAAATTGGAAGGAAAGCCTCAGATTTAGCAGCCAGAGCTTCAGGAGGAGCAGCAGCGAGCACAGCATCGCTTTTGCAGCAGCTCCTTCCATGTGCATGTTTTTGGGAGTGGAAAGGCTTGCAGAGTGTTCAAGTAGCTTTTTCTCTCCGTTGGAAAGCTGCACGCTCAGTGCCAGTCTTCTGCAGCTTCTTTCTTCACGTTTCAGCAGCTAGCACGCTCTCCGTGTGCTGGAGAAGCGGCAGAGGCTTCCTTGCCGGAGAAGCGGCACCTTCGCCGGCAGAGAGCATCCTGCCGGCCGCGGTGCGCTCCGGAGCGGGGGCTTGTGCCGAAAGAGGCCGGCAACAGGCGCTTACCTTCGGACAGCTCCGGATCGCCGTCTAATGCGTCTCTTGTCGCCTACACGGCAGGGAAAAGCTTTTCCACTCTGTCTAGGAAGGAGAAAGTGTGCCAGCACAGCAAATGCCTCCCGGACTTTCCCTGGAATTCAGCAAGTGCTTTGCAGCTTGAAATTGGAAGGAAAGCCTCAGATTTAGCAGCCAGAGCTTCAGGAGGAGCAGCAGCGAGCACAGCATCGCTTTTGCAGCAGCTCCTTCCATGTGCATGTTTTTGGGAGTGGAAAGGCTTGCAGAGTGTTCAAGTAGCTTTTTCTCTCCGCTGGAAAGCTGCACGCTCAGTGCCAGTCTTCTGCAGCTTCTTTCTTCACGTTTCAGCAGCTAGCACGCTCTCCGTGTGCTGGAGAAGCGGCAGAGGCTTCCTTGCCGGAGAAGCGGCACCTTCGCCGGCAGAGAGCATCCTGCCGGCCGCGGTGCGCTCCGGAGCGGGGGCTTGTGCCGAAAGAGGCCGGCAACAGGCGCTTACCTTCGGACAGCTCCGGATCCCTGTCTAATGCGTCTCTTGTCGCCTACACGGCAGGGAAAAGCTTTTCCACTCTGTCTAGGAAGGAGAAAGTGTGCCAGCACAGCAAATGCCTCCCGGACTTTCCCTGGAATTCAGCAAGTGCTTTGCAGCTTGAAATTGGAAGGAAAGCCTCAGATTTAGCAGCCAGAGCTTCAGGAGGAGCAGCAGCGAGCACAGCATCGGTTTTGCAGCAGCTCCTTCCATGTGCATGTTTTTGGGAGTGGAAAGGCTTGCAGAGTGTTCAAGTAGCTTTTTCTCTCCGCTGGAAAGCTGCACGCTCAGTGCCAGTGTTCTGCAGCTTCTTTCTTCCCGTTTCAGCAGCTAGCACGCTCTCCGTGTGCTGGAGAAGCGGCAGAGGCTTCCTTGCCGGAGAAGCGGCACCTTCGCCGGCAGAGAGCATCCTGCCGGCCGCGGTGCGCTCCGGAGCGGGGGCTTGTGCCGAAAGAGGCCGGCAACAGGCGCTTACCTTCGGACAGCTCCGGATCGCCGTCTAATGCGTCTCTTGTCGCCTACACGGCAGGAAAAAGCTTTTCCACTCTGTCTAGGAAGGAGAAAGTGTGCCAGCACAGCAAATGCCTCCCGGACTTTCCCTGCAATTCAGCAAGTGCTTTGCAGCTTGAAATTGGAAGGAAAGCCTCAGATTTAGCAGCCAGAGCTTCAGGAGGAGCAGCAGCGAGCACAGCATCGGTTTTGCAGCAGCTCCTTCCATGTGCATGTTTTTGGGAGTGGAAAGGCTTGCAGAGTGTTAAAGTAGCTTTTTCTCTCCGCTGGAAAGCTGCACGCTCAGTGCCAGTCTTCTGCAGCTTCTTTCTTCACGTTTCAGCAGCTAGCACGCTCTCCGTGTGCTGGAGAAGCGGCAGAGGCTTCCTTGCCGGAGAAGCGGCACCTTCGCCGGCAGAGAGCATCCTGCCGGCCGCGGTGCGCTCTGGAGCGGGGGCTTGTGCCGAAAGAGGCCGGCAACAGGCGCTTACCTTCGGACAGCTCCGGATCGCCGTCTAATGCGTCTCTTGTCGCCTACACGGCAGGGAAAAGCTTTTCCACTCTGTCTAGGAAGGAGAAAGTGTGCCAGCACAGCAAATGCCTCCCGGACTTTCCCTGGAATTCAGCAAGTGCTTTGCAGCTTGAAATTGGAAGGAAAGCCTCAGATTTAGCAGCCAGAGCTTCAGGAGGAGCAGCAGCGAGCACAGCATCGCTTTTGCAGCAGCTCCTTCCATGTGCATGTTTTTGGGAGTGGAAAGGCTTGCAGAGTGTTCAAGTAGCTTTTTCTCTCCGCTGGAAATCTGCACGCTCAGTGCCAGTGTTCTGCAGCTTCTTTCTTCACGTTTCAGCAGCTAGCACGCTCTCCGTGTGCTGGAGAAGCGGCAGAGGCTTCCTTGCCGGAGAAGCGGCACCTTCGCCGGCAGAGAGCATCCTGCCGGCCGCGGTGCGCTCCGGAGCGGGGGCTTGTGCCGAAAGAGGCCGGCAACAGGCGCTTACCTTCGGACAGCTCCGGATCGCCGTCTAATGCGTCTCTTGTCGCCTACACGGCAGGGAAAAGCTTTTCCACTCTGTCTAGGAAGGAGAAAGTGTGCCAGCACAGCAAATGCCTCCCGGACTTTCCCTGGAATTCAGCAAGTGCTTTGCAGCTTGAAATTGGAAGGAAAGCCTCAGATTTAGCAGCCAGAGCTTCAGGAGGAGCAGCAGCGAGCACAGCATCGGTTTTGCAGCAGCTCCTTCCATGTGCATGTTTTTGGGAGTGGAAAGGCTTGCAGAGTGTTAAAGTAGCTTTTTCTCTCCGCTGGAAAGCTGCACGCTGAGTGCCAGTGTTCTGCAGCTTCTTTCTTCACGTTTCAGCAGCTAGCACGCTCTCCGTGTGCTGGAGAAGCGGCAGAGGCTTCCTTGCCGGAGAAGCGGCACCTTCGCCGGCAGAGAGCATCCTGCCGGCCGCGGTGCGCTCCGGAGCGGGGGCTTGTGCCGAAAGAGGCCGGCAACAGGCGCTTACCTTCGGACAGCTCCGGATCGCCGTCTAATGCGTCTCTTGTCGCCTACACGGCAGGGAAAAGCTTTTCCACTCTGTCTAGGAAGGAGAAAGTGTGCCAGCACAGCAAATGCCTCCCGGACTTTCCCTGGAATTCAGCAAGTGCTTTGCAGCTTGAAATTGGAAGGAAAGCCTCAGATTTAGCAGCCAGAGCTTCAGGAGGAGCAGCAGCGAGCACAGCATCGGTTTTGCAGCAGCTCCTTCCATGTGCATGTTTTTGGGAGTGGAAAGGCTTGCAGAGTGTTCAAGTAGCTTTTTCTCTCCGTTGGAAAGCTGCACGCTCAGTGCCAGTGTTCTGCAGCTTCTTTCTTCACGTTTCAGCAGCTAGCTCGCTCTCCGTGTGCTGGAGAAGCGGCAGAGGCTTCCTTGCCGGAGAAGCGGCACCTTCGCCGGCAGAGAGCATCCTGCCGGCCGCGGTGCGCTCCGGAGCGGGGGCTTGTGCCGAAAGAGGCCGGCAACAGGCGCTTACCTTCGGACAGCTCCGGATCGCCGTCTAATGCGTCTCTTGTCGCCTACACGGCAGGGAAAAGCTTTTCCACTCTGTCTAGGAAGGAGAAAGTGTGCCAGCACAGCAAATGCCTCCCGGACTTTCCCTGGAATTCAGCAAGTGCTTTGCAGCTTGAAATTGGAAGGAAAGCCTCAGATTTAGCAGCCAGAGCTTCAGGAGGAGCAGCAGCGAGCACAGCATCGCTTTTGCAGCAGCTCCTTCCATGTGCATGTTTTTGGGAGTGGAAAGGCTTGCAGAGTGTTAAAGTAGCTTTTTCTCTCCGCTGGAAAGCTGCACGCTCAGTGCCAGTGTTCTGCAGCTTCTTTCTTCACGTTTCAGAAGCTAGCTCGCTCTCCGTGTGCTGGAGAAGCGGCAGAGGCTTCCTTGCCGGAGAAGCGGCACCTTCGCCGGCAGAGAGCATCCTGCCGGCCGCGGTGCGCTCCGGAGCGGGGGCTTGTGCCGAAAGAGGCCGGCAACAGGCGCTTACCTTCGGACAGCTCCGGATCGCCGTCTAATGCGTCTCTTGTCGCCTACACGGCAGGGAAAAGCTTTTCCACTCTGTCTAGGAAGGAGAAAGTGTGCCAGCACAGCAAATGCCTCCCGGACTTTCCCTGGAATTCAGCAAGTGCTTTGCAGCTTGAAATTGGAAGGAAAGCCTCAGATTTAGCAGCCAGAGCTTCAGGATGAGCAGCAGCGAGCACAGCATCGGTTTTACAGCAGCTCCTTCCATGTGCATGTTTTTGGGAGTGGAAAGGCTTGCAGAGTGTTAAAGTAGCTTTTTCTCTCCGCTGGAAAGCTGCACGCTCAGTGCCAGTCTTCTGCAGCTTCTTTCTTCCCGTTTCAGCAGCTAGCACGCTCTCCGTGTGCTGGAGAAGCGGCAGAGGCTTCCTTGCCGGAGAAGCGGCACCTTCGCCGGCAGAGAGCATCCTGCCGGCCGCGGTGCGCTCCGGAGCGGGGGCTTGTGCCGAAAGAGGCCGGCAACAGGCGCTTACCTTCGGACAGCTCCGGATCGCCGTCTAATGCGTCTCTTGTCGCCTACACGGCAGGGAAAAGCTTTTCCACTCTGTCTAGGAAGGAGAAAGTGTGCCAGCACAGCAAATGCCTCCCGGACTTTCCCTGCAATTCAGCAAGTGCTTTGCAGCTTGAAATTGGAAGGAAAGCCTCAGATTTAGCAGCCAGAGCTTCAGGAGGAGCAGCAGCGAGCACAGCATCGCTTTTGCAGCAGCTCCTTCCATGTGCATGTTTTTGGGAGTGGAAAGGCTTGCAGAGTGTTCAAGTAGCTTTTTCTCTCCGTTGGAAAGCTGCACGCTCAGTGCCAGTCTTCTGCAGCTTCTTTCTTCACGTTTCAGCAGCTAGCACGCTCTCCGTGTGCTGGAGAAGCGGCAGAGGCTTTTCCCTGCCGTGTAGGCGACAAGAGACGCATTAGACGGCGATCCGGAGCTGTCCGAAGGTAAGCGCCTGTTGCCGGCCTCTTTCGGCACAAGCCCCCGCTCCGGAGCGCACCGCGGCCGGCAGGATGCTCTCTGCCGGCGAAGGTGCCGCTTCTCCGGCAAGGAAGCCTCTGCCGCTTCTCCAGCACACGGAGAGCGTGCTAGCTGCTGAAACGTGAAGAAAGAAGCTGCAGAACACTGGCACTGAGCGTGCAGCTTTCCAGCGGAGAGAAAAAGCTACTTGAACACTCTGCAAGCCTTTCCACTCCCAAAAACATGCACATGGAAGGAGCTGCTGCAAAACCGATGCTGTGCTCGCTGCTGCTCCTCCTGAAGCTCTGGCTGCTAAATCTGAGGCTTTCCTTCCAATTTCAAGCTGCAAAGCACTTGCTGAATTCCAGGGAAAGTCCGGGAGGCATTTGCTGTGCTGGCACACTTTCTCCTTCCTAGACAGAGTGGAAAAGCTTTTCCCTGCCGTGTAGGCGACAAGAGACGCATTAGACGGCGATCCGGAGCTGTCCGAAGGTAAGCGCCTGTTGCCGGCCTCTTTCGGCACAAGCCCCCGCTCCGGAGCGCACCGCGGCCGGCAGGATGCTCTCTGCCGGCGAAGGTGCCGCTTCTCCGGCAAGGAAGCCTCTGCCGCTTCTCCAGCACAC
Organism: Fringilla coelebs; assembly: GCF_963513975.1. Lineage (NCBI taxonomy): Eukaryota > Metazoa > Chordata > Aves > Passeriformes > Fringillidae > Fringilla > Fringilla coelebs. Next base: position 799,179 of record NW_028167482.1, on the reverse strand, counting down.
GGAGAGCGTGCTAGCTGCTGAAACGTGAAGAAAGAAGCTGCAGAACACTGGCACTGAGCGTGCAGCTTTCCAGCGGAGAGAAAAAGCTACTTTAACACTCTGCAAGCCTTTCCACTCCCAAAAACATGCACATGGAAGGAGCTGCTGCAAAACCGATGCTGTGCTCGCTGCTGCTCCTCCTGAAGCTCTGGCTGCTAAATCTGAGGCTTTCCTTCCAATTTCAAGCTGCAAGGCACTTGCTGAATTGCAGGGAATGTCCGGGAGGCATTTGCTGTGCTGGCACACTTTCTCCTTCCTAGACAGAGTGGAAAAGCTTTTCCCTGCCGTGTAGGCGACAAGAGACGCATTAGACGGCGATCCGGAGCTGTCCGAAGGTAAGCGCCTGTTGCCGGCCTCTTTCGGCACAAGCCCCCGCTCCGGAGCGCACCGCGGCCGGCAGGATGCTCTCTGCCGGCGAAGGTGCCGCTTCTCCGGCAAGGAAGCCTCTGCCGCTTCTCCAGCACACGGAGAGCGTGCTAGCTGCTGAAACGTGAAGAAAGAAGCTGCAGAAGACTGGCACTGAGCGTGCAGCTTTCCAGCGGAGAGAAAAAGCTACTTGAACACTCTGCAAGCCTTTCCACTCCCAAAAACATGCACATGGAAGGAGCTGCTGCAAAAGCGATGCTGTGCTCGCTGCTGCTCCTCCTGAAGCTCTGGCTGCTAAATCTGAGGCTTTCCTTCCAATTTCAAGCTGCAAAGCACTTGCTGAATTCCAGGGAAAGTCCGGGAGGCATTTGCTGTGCTGGCACACTTTCTCCTTCCTAGACAGAGTGGAAAAGCTTTTCCCTGCCGTGTAGGCGACAAGAGACGCATTAGACGGCGATCCGGAGCTGTCCGAAGGTAAGCGCCTGTTGCCGGCCTCTTTCGGCACAAGCCCCCGCTCCGGAGCGCACCGCGGCCGGCAGGATGCTCTCTGCCGGCGAAGGTGCCGCTTCTCCGGCAAGGAAGCCTCTGCCGCTTCTCCAGCACACGGAGAGCGTGCTAGCTGCTGAAACGTGAAGAAAGAAGCTGCAGAACACTGGCACTGAGCGTGCAGCTTTCCAGCGGAGAGAAAAAGCTACTTTAACACTCTGCAAGCCTTTCCACTCCCAAAAACATGCACATGGAAGGAGCTGCTGCAAAAGCGATGCTGTGCTCGCTGCTGCTCCTCCTGAAGCTCTGGCTGCTAAATCTGAGGCTTTCCTTCCAATTTCAAGCTGCAAAGCACTTGCTGAATTCCAGGGAAAGTCCGGGAGGCATTTGCTGTGCTGGCACACTTTCTCCTTCCTAGACAGAGTGGAAAAGCTTTTCCCTGCCGTGTAGGCGACAAGAGACGCATTAGACGGCGATCCGGAGCTGTCCGAAGGTAAGCGCCTGTTGCCGGCCTCTTTCGGCACAAGCCCCCGCTCCGGAGCGCACCGCGGCCGGCAGGATGCTCTCTGCCGGCGAAGGTGCCGCTTCTCCGGCAAGGAAGCCTCTGCCGCTTCTCCAGCACACGGAGAGCGTGCTAGCTGCTGAAACGGGAAGAAAGAAGCTGCAGAACACTGGCACTGAGCGTGCAGCTTTCCAGCGGAGAGAAAAAGCTACTTTAACACTCTGCAAGCCTTTCCACTCCCAAAAACATGCACATGGAAGGAGCTGCTGCAAAACCGATGCTGTGCTCGCTGCTGCTCCTCCTGAAGCTCTGGCTGCTAAATCTGAGGCTTTCCTTCCAATTTCAAGCTGCAAGGCACTTGCTGAATTGCAGGGAAAGTCCGGGAGGCATTTGCTGTGCTGGCACACTTTCTCCTTCCTAGACAGAGTGGAAAAGCTTTTCCCTGCCGTGTAGGCGACAAGAGACGCATTAGACGGCGATCCGGAGCTGTCCGAAGGTAAGCGCCTGTTGCCGGCCTCTTTCGGCACAAGCCCCCGCTCCGGAGCGCACCGCGGCCGGCAGGATGCTCTCTGCCGGCGAAGGTGCCGCTTCTCCGGCAAGGAAGCCTCTGCCGCTTCTCCAGCACACGGAGAGCGTGCTAGCTGCTGAAACGTGAAGAAAGAAGCTGCAGAACACTGGCACTCAGCGTGCAGCTTTCCAGCGGAGAGAAAAAGCTACTTTAACACTCTGCAAGCCTTTCCACTCCCAAAAACATGCACATGGAAGGAGCTGCTGCAAAACCGATGCTGTGCTCGCTGCTGCTCCTCCTGAAGCTCTGGCTGCTAAATCTGAGGCTTTCCTTCCAATTTCAAGCTGCAAAGCACTTGCTGAATTCCAGGGAAAGTCCGGGAGGCATTTGCTGTGCTGGCACACTTTCTCCTTCCTAGACAGAGTGGAAAAGCTTTTCCCTGCCGTGTAGGCGACAAGAGACGCATTAGACGGCGATCCGGAGCTGTCCGAAGGTAAGCGCCTGTTGCCGGCCTCTTTCGGCACAAGCCCCCGCTCCGGAGCGCACCGCGGCCGGCAGGATGCTCTCTGCCGGCGAAGGTGCCGCTTCTCCGGCAAGGAAGCCTCTGCCGCTTCTCCAGCACACGGAGAGCGTGCTAGCTGCTGAAACGTGAAGAAAGAAGCTGCAGAACACTGGCACTGAGCGTGCAGCTTTCCAGCGGAGAGAAAAAGCTACTTTAACACTCTGCAAGCCTTTCCACTCCCAAAAACATGCACATGGAAGGAGCTGCTGCAAAACCGATGCTGTGCTCGCTGCTGCTCCTCCTGAAGCTCTGGCTGCTAAATCTGAGGCTTTCCTTCCAATTTCAAGCTGCAAAGCACTTGCTGAATTCCAGGGAAAGTCCGGGAGGCATTTGCTGTGCTGGCACACTTTCTCCTTCCTAGACAGAGTGGAAAAGCTTTTCCCTGCCGTGTAGGCGACAAGAGACGCATTAGACGGCGATCCGGAGCTGTCCGAAGGTAAGCGCCTGTTGCCGGCCTCTTTCGGCACAAGCCCCCGCTCCGGAGCGCACCGCGGCCGGCAGGATGCTCTCTGCCGGCGAAGGTGCCGCTTCTCCGGCAAGGAAGCCTCTGCCGCTTCTCCAGCACACGGAGAGCGTGCTAGCTGCTGAAACGTGAAGAAAGAAGCTGCAGAAGACTGGCACTGAGCGTGCAGCTTTCCAGCGGAGAGAAAAAGCTACTTGAACACTCTGCAAGCCTTTCCACTCCCAAAAACATGCACATGGAAGGAGCTGCTGCAAAAGCGATGCTGTGCTCGCTGCTGCTCCTCCTGAAGCTCTGGCTGCTAAATCTGAGGCTTTCCTTCCAATTTCAAGCTGCAAAGCACTTGCTGAATTCCAGGGAAAGTCCGGGAGGCATTTGCTGTGCTGGCACACTTTCTCCTTCCTAGACAGAGTGGAAAAGCTTTTCCCTGCCGTGTAGGCCACAAGAGACGCATTAGACGGCGATCCGGAGCTGTCCGAAGGTAAGCGCCTGTTGCCGGCCTCTTTCGGCACAAGCCCCCGCTCCGGAGCGCACCGCGGCCGGCAGGATGCTCTCTGCCGGCGAAGGTGCCGCTTCTCCGGCAAGGAAGCCTCTGCCGCTTCTCCAGCACACGGAGAGCGTGCTAGCTGCTGAAACGTGAAGAAAGAAGCTGCAGAACACTGGCACTGAGCGTGCAGCTTTCCAGCGGAGAGAAAAAGCTACTTGAACACTCTGCAAGCCTTTCCACTCCCAAAAACATGCACATGGAAGGAGCTGCTGCAAAACCGATGCTGTGCTCGCTGCTGCTCCTCCTGAAGCTCTGGCTGCTAAATCTGAGGCTTTCCTTCCAATTTCAAGCTGCAAAGCACTTGCTGAATTCCAGGGAAAGTCCGGGAGGCATTTGCTGTGCTGGCACACTTTCTCCTTCCTAGACAGAGTGGAAAAGCTTTTCCCTGCCGTGTAGGCGACAAGAGACGCATTAGACGGCGATCCGGAGCTGTCCGAAGGTAAGCGCCTGTTGCCGGCCTCTTTCGGCACAAGCCCCCGCTCCGGAGCGCACCGCGGCCGGCAGGATGCTCTCTGCCGGCGAAGGTGCCGCTTCTCCGGCAAGGAAGCCTCTGCCGCTTCTCCAGCACACGGAGAGCGTGCTAGCTGCTGAAACGTGAAGAAAGAAGCTGCAGAAGACTGGCACTGAGCGTGCAGCTTTCCAGCGGAGAGAAAAAGCTACTTGAACACTCTGCAAGCCTTTCCACTCCCAAAAACATGCACATGGAAGGAGCTGCTGCAAAAGCGATGCTGTGCTCGCTGCTGCTCCTCCTGAAGCTCTGGCTGCTAAATCTGAGGCTTTCCTTCCAATTTCAAGCTGCAAAGCACTTGCTGAATTCCAGGGAAAGTCCGGGAGGCATTTGCTGTGCTGGCACACTTTCTCCTTCCTAGACAGAGTGGAAAAGCTTTTCCCTGCCGTGTAGGCGACAAGAGACGCATTAGACGGCGATCCGGAGCTGTCCGAAGGTAAGCGCCTGTTGCCGGCCTCTTTCGGCACAAGCCCCCGCTCCGGAGCGCACCGCGGCCGGCAGGATGCTCTCTGCCGGCGAAGGTGCCGCTTCTCCGGCAAGGAAGCCTCTGCCGCTTCTCCAGCACACGGAGAGCGTGCTAGCTGCTGAAACGGGAAGAAAGAAGCTGCAGAACACTGGCACTGAGCGTGCAGCTTTCCAGCGGAGAGAAAAAGCTACTTTAACACTCTGCAAGCCTTTCCACTCCCAAAAACATGCACATGGAAGGAGCTGCTGCAAAACCGATGCTGTGCTCGCTGCTGCTCCTCCTGAAGCTCTGGCTGCTAAATCTGAGGCTTTCCTTCCAATTTCAAGCTGCAAAGCACTTGCTGAATTGCAGGGAAAGTCCGGGAGGCATTTGCTGTGCTGGCACACTTTCTCCTTCCTAGACAGAGTGGAAAAGCTTTTCCCTGCCGTGTAGGCGACAAGAGACGCATTAGACAGGGATCCGGAGCTGTCCGAAGGTAAGCGCCTGTTGCCGGCCTCTTTCGGCACAAGCCCCCGCTCCGGAGCGCACCGCGGCCGGCAGGATGCTCTCTGCCGGCGAAGGTGCCGCTTCTCCGGCAAGGAAGCCTCTGCCGCTTCTCCAGCACACGGAGAGCGTGCTAGCTGCTGAAACGTGAAGAAAGAAGCTGCAGAACACTGGCACTGAGCGTGCAGCTTTCCAGCGGAGAGAAAAAGCTACTTTAACACTCTGCAAGCCTTTCCACTCCCAAAAACATGCACATGGAAGGAGCTGCTGCAAAAGCGATGCTGTGCTCGCTGCTGCTCCTCCTGAAGCTCTGGCTGCTAAATCTGAGGCTTTCCTTCCAATTTCAAGCTGCAAAGCACTTGCTGAATTGCAGGGAAAGTCCGGGAGGCATTTGCTGTGCTGGCACACTTTCTCCTTCCTAGACAGAGTGGAAAAGCTTTTCCCTGCCGTGTAGGCGACAAGAGACGCATTAGACGGCGATCCGGAGCTGTCCGAAGGTAAGCGCCTGTTGCCGGCCTCTTTCGGCACAAGCCCCCGCTCCGGAGCGCACCGCGGCCGGCAGGATGCTCTCTGCCGGCGAAGGTGCCGCTTCTCCGGCAAGGAAGCCTCTGCCGCTTCTCCAGCACACGGAGAGCGTGCTAGCTGCTGAAACGGGAAGAAAGAAGCTGCAGAAGACTGGCACTGAGCGTGCAGCTTTCCAGCGGAGAGAAAAAGCTACTTGAACACTCTGCAAGCCTTTCCACTCCCAAAAACATGCACATGGAAGGAGCTGCTGCAAAAGCGATGCTGTGCTCGCTGCTGCTCCTCCTGAAGCTCTGGCTGCTAAATCTGAGGCTTTCCTTCCAATTTCAAGCTGCAAAGCACTTGCTGAATTCCAGGGAAAGTCCGGGAGGCATTTGCTGTGCTGGCACACTTTCTCCTTCCTAGACAGAGTGGAAAAGCTTTTCCCTGCCGTGTAGGCGACAAGAGACGCATTAGACGGCGATCCGGAGCTGTCCGAAGGTAAGCGCCTGTTGCCGGCCTCTTTCGGCACAAGCCCCCGCTCCGGAGCGCACCGCGGCCGGCAGGATGCTCTCTGCCGGCGAAGGTGCCGCTTCTCCGGCAAGGAAGCCTCTGCCGCTTCTCCAGCACACGGAGAGCGTGCTAGCTGCTGAAACGGGAAGAAAGAAGCTGCAGAACACTGGCACTGAGCGTGCAGCTTTCCAGCGGAGAGAAAAAGCTACTTTAACACTCTGCAAGCCTTTCAACTCCCAAAAACATGCACATGGAAGGAGCTGCTGCAAAACCGATGCTGTGCTCGCTGCTGCTCCTCCTGAAGCTCTGGCTGCTAAATCTGAGGCTTTCCTTCCAATTTCAAGCTGCAAAGCACTTGCTGAATTGCAGGGAAAGTCCGGGAGGCATTTGCTGTGCTGGCACACTTTCTCCTTCCTAGACAGAGTGGAAAAGCTTTTCCCTGCCGTGTAGGCGACAAGAGACGCATTAGACAGGGATCCGGAGCTGTCCGAAGGTAAGCGCCTGTTGCCGGCCTCTTTCGGCACAAGCCCCCGCTCCGGAGCGCACCGCGGCCGGCAGGATGCTCTCTGCCGGCGAAGGTGCCGCTTCTCCGGCAAGGAAGCCTCTGCCGCTTCTCCAGCACACGGAGAGCGTGCTAGCTGCTGAAACGTGAAGAAAGAAGCTGCAGAACACTGGCACTGAGCGTGCAGCTTTCCAGCGGAGAGAAAAAGCTACTTTAACACTCTGCAAGCCTTTCCACTCCCAAAAACATGCACATGGAAGGAGCTGCTGCAAAAGCGATGCTGTGCTCGCTGCTGCTCCTCCTGAAGCTCTGGCTGCTAAATCTGAGGCTTTCCTTCCAATTTCAAGCTGCAAAGCACTTGCTGAATTCCAGGGAAAGTCCGGGAGGCATTTGCTGTGCTGGCACACTTTCTCCTTCCTAGACAGAGTGGAAAAGCTTTTCCCTGCCGTGTAGGCCACAAGAGACGCATTAGACGGCGATCCGGAGCTGTCCGAAGGTAAGCGCCTGTTGCCGGCCTCTTTCGGCACAAGCCCCCGCTCCGGAGCGCACCGCGGCCGGCAGGATGCTCTCTGCCGGCGAAGGTGCCGCTTCTCCGGCAAGGAAGCCTCTGCCGCTTCTCCAGCACACGGAGAGCGTGCTAGCTGCTGAAACGTGAAGAAAGAAGCTGCAGAACACTGGCACTGAGCGTGCAGCTTTCCAGCGGAGAGAAAAAGCTACTTGAACACTCTGCAAGCCTTTCCACTCCCAAAAACATGCACATGGAAGGAGCTGCTGCAAAACCGATGCTGTGCTCGCTGCTGCTCCTCCTGAAGCTCTGGCTGCTAAATCTGAGGCTTTCCTTCCAATTTCAAGCTGCAAAGCACTTGCTGAATTCCAGGGAAAGTCCGGGAGGCATTTGCTGTGCTGGCACACTTTCTCCTTCCTAGACAGAGTGGAAAAGCTTTTCCCTGCCGTGTAGGCGACAAGAGACGCATTAGACGGCGATCCGGAGCTGTCCGAAGGTAAGCGCCTGTTGCCGGCCTCTTTCGGCACAAGCCCCCGCTCCGGAGCGCACCGCGGCCGGCAGGATGCTCTCTGCCGGCGAAGGTGCCGCTTCTCCGGCAAGGAAGCCTCTGCCGCTTCTCCAGCACACGGAGAGCGTGCTAGCTGCTGAAACGTGAAGAAAGAAGCTGCAGAAGACTGGCACTGAGCGTGCAGCTTTCCAGCGGAGAGAAAAAGCTACTTGAACACTCTGCAAGCCTTTCCACTCCCAAAAACATGCACATGGAAGGAGCTGCTGCAAAAGCGATGCTGTGCTCGCTGCTGCTCCTCCTGAAGCTCTGGCTGCTAAATCTGAGGCTTTCCTTCCAATTTCAAGCTGCAAAGCACTTGCTGAATTCCAGGGAAAGTCCGGGAGGCATTTGCTGTGCTGGCACACTTTCTCCTTCCTAGACAGAGTGGAAAAGCTTTTCCCTGCCGTGTAGGCGACAAGAGACGCATTAGACGGCGATCCGGAGCTGTCCGAAGGTAAGCGCCTGTTGCCGGCCTCTTTCGGCACAAGCCCCCGCTCCGGAGCGCACCGCGGCCGGCAGGATGCTCTCTGCCGGCGAAGGTGCCGCTTCTCCGGCAAGGAAGCCTCTGCCGCTTCTCCAGCACACGGAGAGCGTGCTAGCTGCTGAAACGGGAAGAAAGAAGCTGCAGAACACTGGCACTGAGCGTGCAGCTTTCCAGCGGAGAGAAAAAGCTACTTTAACACTCTGCAAGCCTTTCCACTCCCAAAAACATGCACATGGAAGGAGCTGCTGCAAAACCGATGCTGTGCTCGCTGCTGCTCCTCCTGAAGCTCTGGCTGCTAAATCTGAGGCTTTCCTTCCAATTTCAAGCTGCAAAGCACTTGCTGAATTGCAGGGAAAGTCCGGGAGGCATTTGCTGTGCTGGCACACTTTCTCCTTCCTAGACAGAGTGGAAAAGCTTTTCCCTGCCGTGTAGGCGACAAGAGACGCATTAGACAGGGATCCGGAGCTGTCCGAAGGTAAGCGCCTGTTGCCGGCCTCTTTCGGCACAAGCCCCCGCTCCGGAGCGCACCGCGGCCGGCAGGATGCTCTCTGCCGGCGAAGGTGCCGCTTCTCCGGCAAGGAAGCCTCTGCCGCTTCTCCAGCACACGGAGAGCGTGCTAGCTGCTGAAACGTGAAGAAAGAAGCTGCAGAACACTGGCACTGAGCGTGCAGCTTTCCAGCGGAGAGAAAAAGCTACTTGAACACTCTGCAAGCCTTTCCACTCCCAAAAACATGCACATGGAAGGAGCTGCTGCAAAAGCGATGCTGTGCTCGCTGCTGCTCCTCCTGAAGCTCTGGCTGCTAAATCTGAGGCTTTCCTTCCAATTTCAAGCTGCAAAGCACTTGCTGAATTCCAGGGAAAGTCCGGGAGGCATTTGCTGTGCTGGCACACTTTCTCCTTCCTAGACAGAGTGGAAAAGCTTTTCCCTGCCGTGTAGGCGACAAGAGACGCATTAGACGGCGATCCGGAGCTGTCCGAAGGTAAGCGCCTGTTGCCGGCCTCTTTCGGCACAAGCCCCCGCTCCGGAGCGCACCGCGGCCGGCAGGATGCTCTCTGCCGGCGAAGGTGCCGCTTCTCCGGCAAGGAAGCCTCTGCCGCTTCTCCAGCACACGGAGAGCGTGCTAGCTGCTGAAACGGGAAGAAAGAAGCTGCAGAACACTGGCACTGAGCGTGCAGCTTTCCAGCGGAGAGAAAAAGCTACTTTAACACTCTGCAAGCCTTTCAACTCCCAAAAACATGCACATGGAAGGAGCTGCTGCAAAACCGATGCTGTGCTCGCTGCTGCTCCTCCTGAAGCTCTGGCTGCTAAATCTGAGGCTTTCCTTCCAATTTCAAGCTGCAAAGCACTTGCTGAATTGCAGGGAAAGTCCGGGAGGCATTTGCTGTGCTGGCACACTTTCTCCTTCCTAGACAGAGTGGAAAAGCTTTTCCCTGCCGTGTAGGCGACAAGAGACGCATTAGACAGGGATCCGGAGCTGTCCGAAGGTAAGCGCCTGTTGCCGGCCTCTTTCGGCACAAGCCCCCGCTCCGGAGCGCACCGCGGCCGGCCGGATGCTCTCTGCCGGCGAAGGTGCCGCTTCTCCGGCAAGGAAGCCTCTGCCGCTTCTCCAGCACACGGAGAGCGTGCTAGCTGCTGAAACGTGAAGAAAGAAGCTGCAGAAGACTGGCACTGAGCGTGCAGCTTTCCAGCGGAGAGAAAAAGCTACTTGAACACTCTGCAAGCCTTTCCACTCCCAAAAACATGCACATGGAAGGAGCTGCTGCAAAACCGATGCTGTGCTCGCTGCTGCTCCTCCTGAAGCTCTGGCTGCTAAATCTGAGGCTTTCCTTCCAATTTCAAGCTGCAAAGCACTTGCTGAATTCCAGGGAAAGTCCGGGAGGCATTTGCTGTGCTGGCACACTTTCTCCTTCCTAGACAGAGTGGAAAAGCTTTTCCCTGCCGTGTAGGCGACAAGAGACGCATTAGACGGCGATCCGGAGCTGTCCGAAGGTAAGCGCCTGTTGCCGGCCTCTTTCGGCACAAGCCCCCGCTCCGGAGCGCACCGCGGCCGGCAGGATGCTCTCTGCCGGCGAAGGTGCCGCTTCTCCGGCAAGGAAGCCTCTGCCGCTTCTCCAGCACACGGAGAGCGTGCTAGCTGCTGAAACGGGAAGAAAGAAGCTGCAGAAGACTGGCACTGAGCGTGCAGCTTTCCAGCGGAGAGAAAAAGCTACTTGAACACTCTGCAAGCCTTTCCACTCCCAAAAACATGCACATGGAAGGAGCTGCTGCAAAAGCGATGCTGTGCTCGCTGCTGCTCCTCCTGAAGCTCTGGCTGCTAAATCTGAGGCTTTCCTTCCAATTTCAAGCTGCAAAGCACTTGCTGAATTCCAGGGAAAGTCCGGGAGGCATTTGCTGTGCTGGCACACTTTCTCCTTCCTAGACAGAGTGGAAAAGCTTTTCCCTGCCGTGTAGGCGACAAGAGACGCATTAGACGGCGATCCGGAGCTGTCCGAAGGTAAGCGCCTGTTGCCGGCCTCTTTCGGCACAAGCCCCCGCTCCGGAGCGCACCGCGGCCGGCAGGATGCTCTCTGCCGGCGAAGGTGCCGCTTCTCCGGCAAGGAAGCCTCTGCCGCTTCTCCAGCACACGGAGAGCGTGCTAGCTGCTGAAACGGGAAGAAAGAAGCTGCAGAAGACTGGCACTGAGCGTGCAGCTTTCCAGCGGAGAGAAAAAGCTACTTGAACACTCTGCAAGCCTTTCCACTCCCAAAAACATGCACATGGAAGGAGCTGCTGCAAAACCGATGCTGTGCTCGCTGCTGCTCCTCCTGAAGCTCTGGCTGCTAAATCTGAGGCTTTCCTTCCAATTTCAAGCTGCAAAGCACTTGCTGAATTCCAGGGAAAGTCCGGGAGGCATTTGCTGTGCTGGCACACTTTCTCCTTCCTAGACAGAGTGGAAAAGCTTTTCCCTGCCGTGTAGGCGACAAGAGACGCATTAGACGGCGATCCGGAGCTGTCCGAAGGTAAGCGCCTGTTGCCGGCCTCTTTCGGCACAAGCCCCCGCTCCGGAGCGCACCGCGGCCGGCAGGATGCTCTCTGCCGGCGAAGGTGCCGCTTCTCCGGCAAGGAAGCCTCTGCCGCTTCTCCAGCACACGGAGAGCGTGCTAGCTGCTGAAACGTGAAGAAAGAAGCTGCAGAACACTGGCACTGAGCGTGCAGCTTTCCAGCGGAGAGAAAAAGCTACTTTAACACTCTGCAAGCCTTTCCACTCCCAAAAACATGCACATGGAAGGAGCTGCTGCAAAAGCGATGCTGTGCTCGCTGCTGCTCCTCCTGAAGCTCTGGCTGCTAAATCTGAGGCTTTCCTTCCAATTTCAAGCTGCAAAGCACTTGCTGAATTCCAGGGAAAGTCCGGGAGGCATTTGCTGTGCTGGCACACTTTCTCCTTCCTAGACAGAGTGGAAAAGCTTTTCCCTGCCGTGTAGGCGACAAGAGACGCATTAGACGGCGATCCGGAGCTGTCCGAAGGTAAGCGCCTGTTGCCGGCCTCTTTCGGCACAAGCCCCCGCTCCGGAGCGCACCGCGGCCGGCAGGATGCTCTCTGCCGGCGAAGGTGCCGCTTCTCCGGCAAGGAAGCCTCTGCCGCTTCTCCAGCACACGGAGAGCGAGCTAGCTGCTGAAACGTGAAGAAAGAAGCTGCAGAACACTGGCACTGAGCGTGCAGCTTTCCAGCGGAGAGAAAAAGCTACTTGAACACTCTGCAAGCCTTTCCACTCCCAAAAACATGCACATGGAAGGAGCTGCTGCAAAACCGATGCTGTGCTCGCTGCTGCTCCTCCTGAAGCTCTGGCTGCTAAATCTGAGGCTTTCCTTCCAATTTCAAGCTGCAAAGCACTTGCTGAATTCCAGGGAAAGTCCGGGAGGCATTTGCTGTGCTGGCACACTTTCTCCTTCCTAGACAGAGTGGAAAAGCTTTTCCCTGCCGTGTAGGCGACAAGAGACGCATTAGACGGCGATCCGGAGCTGTCCGAAGGTAAGCGCCTGTTGCCGGCCTCTTTCGGCACAAGCCCCCGCTCCGGAGCGCACCGCGGCCGGCAGGATGCTCTCTGCCGGCGAAGGTGCCGCTTCTCCGGCAAGGAAGCCTCTGCCGCTTCTCCAGCACACGGAGAGCGTGCTAGCTGCTGAAACGTGAAGAAAGAAGCTGCAGAACACTGGCACTGAGCGTGCAGCTTTCCAGCGGAGAGAAAAAGCTACTTGAACACTCTGCAAGCCTTTCCACTCCCAAAAACATGCACATGGAAGGAGCTGCTGCAAAAGCGATGCTGTGCTCGCTGCTGCTCCTCCTGAAGCTCTGGCTGCTAAATCTGAGGCTTTCCTTCCAATTTCAAGCTGCAAAGCACTTGCTGAATTCCAGGGAAAGTCCGGGAGGCATTTGCTGTGCTGGCACACTTTCTCCTTCCTAGACAGAGTGGAAAAGCTTTTCCCTGCCGTGTAGGCGACAAGAGACGCATTAGACGGCGATCCGGAGCTGTCCGAAGGTAAGCGCCTGTTGCCGGCCTCTTTCGGCACAAGCCCCCGCTCCGGAGCGCACCGCGGCCGGCAGGATGCTCTCTGCCGGCGAAGGTGCCGCTTCTCCGGCAAGGAAGCCTCTGCCGCTTCTCCAGCACACGGAGAGCGTGCTAGCTGCTGAAACGTGAAGAAAGAAGCTGCAGAACACTGGCACTGAGCGTGCAGCTTTCCAGCGGAGAGAAAAAGCTACTTTAACACTCTGCAAGCCTTTCCACTCCCAAAAACATGCACATGGAAGGAGCTGCTGCAAAAGCGATGCTGTGCTCGCTGCTGCTCCTCCTGAAGCTCTGGCTGCTAAATCTGAGGCTTTCCTTCCAATTTCAAGCTGCAAAGCACTTGCTGAATTGCAGGGAAAGTCCGGGAGGCATTTGCTGTGCTGGCACACTTTCTCCTTCCTAGACAGAGTGGAAAAGCTTTTCCCTGCCGTGTAGGCGACAAGAGACGCATTAGACAGGGATCCGGAGCTGTCCGAAGGTAAGCGCCTGTTGCCGGCCTCTTTCGGCACAAGCCCCCGCTCCGGAGCGCACCGCGGCCGGCAGGATGCTCTCTGCCGGCGAAGGTGCCGCTTCTCCGGCAAGGAAGCCTCTGCCGCTTCTCCAGCACACGGAGAGCGTGCTAGCTGCTGAAACGGGAAGAAAGAAGCTGCAGAACACTGGCACTGAGCGTGCAGCTTTCCAGCGGAGAGAAAAAGCTACTTGAACACTCTGCAAGCCTTTCCACTCCCAAAAACATGCACATGGAAGGAGCTGCTGCAAAACCGATGCTGTGCTCGCTGCTGCTCCTCCTGAAGCTCTGGCTGCTAAATCTGAGGCTTTCCTTCCAATTTCAAGCTGCAAAGCACTTGCTGAATTCCAGGGAAAGTCCGGGAGGCATTTGCTGTGCTGGCACACTTTCTCCTTCCTAGACAGAGTGGAAAAGCTTTTCCCTGCCGTGTAGGCGACAAGAGACGCATTAGACGGCGATCCGGAGCTGTCCGAAGGTAAGCGCCTGTTGCCGGCCTCTTTCGGCACAAGCCCCCGCTCCGGAGCGCACCGCGGCCGGCAGGATGCTCTCTGCCGGCGAAGGTGCCGCTTCTCCGGCAAGGAAGCCTCTGCCGCTTCTCCAGCACACGGAGAGCGTGCTAGCTGCTGAAACGGGAAGAAAGAAGCTGCAGAACACTGGCACTGAGCGTGCAGCTTTCCAGCGGAGAGAAAAAGCTACTTTAACACTCTGCAAGCCTTTCCACTCCCAAAAACATGCACATGGAAGGAGCTGCTGCAAAAGCGATGCTGTGCTCGCTGCTGCTCCTCCTGAAGCTCTGGCTGCTAAATCTGAGGCTTTCCTTCCAATTTCAAGCTGCAAAGCACTTGCTGAATTCCAGGGAAAGTCCGGGAGGCATTTGCTGTGCTGGCACACTTTCTCCTTCCTAGACAGAGTGGAAAAGCTTTTCCCTGCCGTGTAGGCCACAAGAGACGCATTAGACGGCGATCCGGAGCTGTCCGAAGGTAAGCGCCTGTTGCCGGCCTCTTTCGGCACAAGCCCCCGCTCCGGAGCGCACCGCGGCCGGCAGGATGCTCTCTGCCGGCGAAGGTGCCGCTTCTCCGGCAAGGAAGCCTCTGCCGCTTCTCCAGCACACGGAGAGCGTGCTAGCTGCTGAAACGTGAAGAAAGAAGCTGCAGAACACTGGCACTGAGCGTGCAGCTTTCCAGCGGAGAGAAAAAGCTACTTGAACACTCTGCAAGCCTTTCCACTCCCAAAAACATGCACATGGAAGGAGCTGCTGCAAAACCGATGCTGTGCTCGCTGCTGCTCCTCCTGAAGCTCTGGCTGCTAAATCTGAGGCTTTCCTTCCAATTTCAAGCTGCAAAGCACTTGCTGAATTCCAGGGAAAGTCCGGGAGGCATTTGCTGTGCTGGCACACTTTCTCCTTCCTAGACAGAGTGGAAAAGCTTTTCCCTGCCGTGTAGGCGACAAGAGACGCATTAGACGGCGATCCGGAGCTGTCCGAAGGTAAGCGCCTGTTGCCGGCCTCTTTCGGCACAAGCCCCCGCTCCGGAGCGCACCGCGGCCGGCAGGATGCTCTCTGCCGGCGAAGGTGCCGCTTCTCCGGCAAGGAAGCCTCTGCCGCTTCTCCAGCACACGGAGAGCGTGCTAGCTGCTGAAACGGGAAGAAAGAAGCTGCAGAACACTGGCACTGAGCGTGCAGCTTTCCAGCGGAGAGAAAAAGCTACTTGAACACTCTGCAAGCCTTTCCACTCCCAAAAACATGCACATGGAAGGAGCTGCTGCAAAAGCGATGCTGTGCTCGCTGCTGCTCCTCCTGAAGCTCTGGCTGCTAAATCTGAGGCTTTCCTTCCAATTTCAAGCTGCAAAGCACTTGCTGAATTCCAGGGAAAGTCCGGGAGGCATTTGCTGTGCTGGCACACTTTCTCCTTCCTAGACAGAGTGGAAAAGCTTTTCCCTGCCGTGTAGGCGACAAGAGACGCATTAGACAGGGATCCGGAGCTGTCCGAAGGTAAGCGCCTGTTGCCGGCCTCTTTCGGCACAAGCCCCCGCTCCGGAGCGCACCGCGGCCGGCAGGATGCTCTCTGCCGGCGAAGGTGCCGCTTCTCCGGCAAGGAAGCCTCTGCCGCTTCTCCAGCACACGGAGAGCGTGCTAGCTGCTGAAACGTGAAGAAAGAAGCTGCAGAACACTGGCACTGAGCGTGCAGCTTTCCAGCGGAGAGAAAAAGCTACTTTAACACTCTGCAAGCCTTTCCACTCCCAAAAACATGCACATGGAAGGAGCTGCTGCAAAACCGATGCTGTGCTCGCTGCTGCTCCTCCTGAAGCTCTGGCTGCTAAATCTGAGGCTTTCCTTCCAATTTCAAGCTGCAAAGCACTTGCTGAATTCCAGGGAAAGTCCGGGAGGCATTTGCTGTGCTGGCACACTTTCTCCTTCCTAGACAGAGTGGAAAAGCTTTTCCCTGCCGTGTAGGCGACAAGAGACGCATTAGACGGCGATCCGGAGCTGTCCGAAGGTAAGCGCCTGTTGCCGGCCTCTTTCGGCACAAGCCCCCGCTCCGGAGCGCACCGCGGCCGGCAGGATGCTCTCTGCCGGCGAAGGTGCCGCTTCTCCGGCAAGGAAGCCTCTGCCGCTTCTCCAGCACACGGAGAGCGTGCTAGCTGCTGAAACGTGAAGAAAGAAGCTGCAGAACACTGGCACTGAGCGTGCAGCTTTCCAGCGGAGAGAAAAAGCTACTTTAACACTCTGCAAGCCTTTCCACTCCCAAAAACATGCACATGGAAGGAGCTGCTGCAAAAGCGATGCTGTGCTCGCTGCTGCTCCTCCTGAAGCTCTGGCTGCTAAATCTGAGGCTTTCCTTCCAATTTCAAGCTGCAAAGCACTTGCTGAATTGCAGGGAAAGTCCGGGAGGCATTTGCTGTGCTGGCACACTTTCTCCTTCCTAGACAGAGTGGAAAAGCTTTTCCCTGCCGTGTAGGCGACAAGAGACGCATTAGACGGCGATCCGGAGCTGTCCGAAGGTAAGCGCCTGTTGCCGGCCTCTTTCGGCACAAGCCCCCGCTCCGGAGCGCACCGCGGCCGGCAGGATGCTCTCTGCCGGCGAAGGTGCCGCTTCTCCGGCAAGGAAGCCTCTGCCGCTTCTCCAGCACACGGAGAGCGTGCTAGCTGCTGAAACGGGAAGAAAGAAGCTGCAGAAGACTGGCACTGAGCGTGCAGCTTTCCAGCGGAGAGAAAAAGCTACTTGAACACTCTGCAAGCCTTTCCACTCCCAAAAACATGCACATGGAAGGAGCTGCTGCAAAACCGATGCTGTGCTCGCTGCTGCTCCTCCTGAAGCTCTGGCTGCTAAATCTGAGGCTTTCCTTCCAATTTCAAGCTGCAAAGCACTTGCTGAATTCCAGGGAAAGTCCGGGAGGCATTTGCTGTGCTGGCACACTTTCTCCTTCCTAGACAGAGTGGAAAAGCTTTTCCCTGCCGTGTAGGCGACAAGAGACGCATTAGACGGCGATCCGGAGCTGTCCGAAGGTAAGCGCCTGTTGCCGGCCTCTTTCGGCACAAGCCCCCGCTCCGGAGCGCACCGCGGCCGGCAGGATGCTCTCTGCCGGCGAAGGTGCCGCTTCTCCGGCAAGGAAGCCTCTGCCGCTTCTCCAGCACACGGAGAGCGTGCTAGCTGCTGAAACGTGAAGAAAGAAGCTGCAGAACACTGGCACTGAGCGTGCAGCTTTCCAGCGGAGAGAAAAAGCTACTTTAACACTCTGCAAGCCTTTCCACTCCCAAAAACATGCACATGGAAGGAGCTGCTGCAAAAGCGATGCTGTGCTCGCTGCTGCTCCTCCTGAAGCTCTGGCTGCTAAATCTGAGGCTTTCCTTCCAATTTCAAGCTGCAAAGCACTTGCTGAATTCCAGGGAAAGTCCGGGAGGCATTTGCTGTGCTGGCACACTTTCTCCTTCCTAGACAGAGTGGAAAAGCTTTTCCCTGCCGTGTAGGCGACAAGAGACGCATTAGACGGCGATCCGGAGCTGTCCGAAGGTAAGCGCCTGTTGCCGGCCTCTTTCGGCACAAGCCCCCGCTCCGGAGCGCACCGCGGCCGGCAGGATGCTCTCTGCCGGCGAAGGTGCCGCTTCTCCGGCAAGGAAGCCTCTGCCGCTTCTCCAGCACACGGAGAGCGTGCTAGCTGCTGAAACGTGAAGAAAGAAGCTGCAGAACACTGGCACTGAGCGTGCAGCTTTCCAGCGGAGAGAAAAAGCTACTTGAACACTCTGCAAGCCTTTCCACTCCCAAAAACATGCACATGGAAGGAGCTGCTGCAAAAGCGATGCTGTGCTCGCTGCTGCTCCTCCTGAAGCTCTGGCTGCTAAATCTGAGGCTTTCCTTCCAATTTCAAGCTGCAAAGCACTTGCTGAATTCCAGGGAAAGTCCGGGAGGCATTTGCTGTGCTGGCACACTTTCTCCTTCCTAGACAGAGTGGAAAAGCTTTTCCCTGCCGTGTAGGCGACAAGAGACGCATTAGACGGCGATCCGGAGCTGTCCGAAGGTAAGCGCCTGTTGCCGGCCTCTTTCGGCACAAGCCCCCGCTCCGGAGCGCACCGCGGCCGGCAGGATGCTCTCTGCCGGCGAAGGTGCCGCTTCTCCGGCAAGGAAGCCTCTGCCGCTTCTCCAGCACACGGAGAGCGTGCTAGCTGCTGAAACGTGAAGAAAGAAGCTGCAGAACACTGGCACTGAGCGTGCAGCTTTCCAGCGGAGAGAAAAAGCTACTTTAACACTCTGCAAGCCTTTCCACTCCCAAAAACATGCACATGGAAGGAGCTGCTGCAAAAGCGATGCTGTGCTCGCTGCTGCTCCTCCTGAAGCTCTGGCTGCTAAATCTGAGGCTTTCCTTCCAATTTCAAGCTGCAAAGCACTTGCTGAATTGCAGGGAAAGTCCGGGAGGCATTTGCTGTGCTGGCACACTTTCTCCTTCCTAGACAGAGTGGAAAAGCTTTTCCCTGCCGTGTAGGCGACAAGAGACGCATTAGACAGGGATCCGGAGCTGTCCGAAGGTAAGCGCCTGTTGCCGGCCTCTTTCGGCACAAGCCCCCGCTCCGGAGCGCACCGCGGCCGGCAGGATGCTCTCTGCCGGCGAAGGTGCCGCTTCTCCGGCAAGGAAGCCTCTGCCGCTTCTCCAGCACACGGAGAGCGTGCTAGCTGCTGAAACGGGAAGAAAGAAGCTGCAGAACACTGGCACTGAGCGTGCAGCTTTCCAGCGGAGAGAAAAAGCTACTTGAACACTCTGCAAGCCTTTCCACTCCCAAAAACATGCACATGGAAGGAGCTGCTGCAAAACCGATGCTGTGCTCGCTGCTGCTCCTCCTGAAGCTCTGGCTGCTAAATCTGAGGCTTTCCTTCCAATTTCAAGCTGCAAAGCACTTGCTGAATTCCAGGGAAAGTCCGGGAGGCATTTGCTGTGCTGGCACACTTTCTCCTTCCTAGACAGAGTGGAAAAGCTTTTCCCTGCCGTGTAGGCGACAAGAGACGCATTAGACGGCGATCCGGAGCTGTCCGAAGGTAAGCGCCTGTTGCCGGCCTCTTTCGGCACAAGCCCCCGCTCCGGAGCGCACCGCGGCCGGCAGGATGCTCTCTGCCGGCGAAGGTGCCGCTTCTCCGGCAAGGAAGCCTCTGCCGCTTCTCCAGCACACGGAGAGCGTGCTAGCTGCTGAAACGGGAAGAAAGAAGCTGCAGAACACTGGCACTGAGCGTGCAGCTTTCCAGCGGAGAGAAAAAGCTACTTTAACACTCTGCAAGCCTTTCCACTCCCAAAAACATGCACATGGAAGGAGCTGCTGCAAAAGCGATGCTGTGCTCGCTGCTGCTCCTCCTGAAGCTCTGGCTGCTAAATCTGAGGCTTTCCTTCCAATTTCAAGCTGCAAAGCACTTGCTGAATTCCAGGGAAAGTCCGGGAGGCATTTGCTGTGCTGGCACACTTTCTCCTTCCTAGACAGAGTGGAAAAGCTTTTCCCTGCCGTGTAGGCGACAAGAGACGCATTAGACGGCGATCCGGAGCTGTCCGAAGGTAAGCGCCTGTTGCCGGCCTCTTTCGGCACAAGCCCCCGCTCCGGAGCGCACCGCGGCCGGCAGGATGCTCTCTGCCGGCGAAGGTGCCGCTTCTCCGGCAAGGAAGCCTCTGCCGCTTCTCCAGCACACGGAGAGCGTGCTAGCTGCTGAAACGGGAAGAAAGAAGCTGCAGAACACTGGCACTGAGCGTGCAGCTTTCCAGCGGAGAGAAAAAGCTACTTTAACACTCTGCAAGCCTTTCCACTCCCAAAAACATGCACATGGAAGGAGCTGCTGCAAAAGCGATGCTGTGCTCGCTGCTGCTCCTCCTGAAGCTCTGGCTGCTAAATCTGAGGCTTTCCTTCCAATTTCAAGCTGCAAAGCACTTGCTGAATTCCAGGGAAAGTCCGGGAGGCATTTGCTGTGCTGGCACACTTTCTCCTTCCTAGACAGAGTGGAAAAGCTTTTCCCTGCCGTGTAGGCGACAAGAGACGCATTAGACGGCGATCCGGAGCTGTCCGAAGGTAAGCGCCTGTTGCCGGCCTCTTTCGGCACAAGCCCCCGCTCCGGAGCGCACCGCGGCCGGCAGGATGCTCTCTGCCGGCGAAGGTGCCGCTTCTCCGGCAAGGAAGCCTCTGCCGCTTCTCCAGCACACGGAGAGCGTGCTAGCTGCTGAAACGTGAAGAAAGAAGCTGCAGAACACTGGCACTGAGCGTGCAGCTTTCCAGCGGAGAGAAAAAGCTACTTTAACACTCTGCAAGCCTTTCCACTCCCAAAAACATGCACATGGAAGGAGCTGCTGCAAAAGCGATGCTGTGCTCGCTGCTGCTCCTCCTGAAGCTCTGGCTGCTAAATCTGAGGCTTTCCTTCCAATTTCAAGCTGCAAAGCACTTGCTGAATTCCAGGGAAAGTCCGGGAGGCATTTGCTGTGCTGGCACACTTTCTCCTTCCTAGACAGAGTGGAAAAGCTTTTTCCTGCCGTGTAGGCGACAAGAGACGCATTAGACGGCGATCCGGAGCTGTCCGAAGGTAAGCGCCTGTTGCCGGCCTCTTTCGGCACAAGCCCCCGCTCCGGAGCGCACCGCGGCCGGCAGGATGCTCTCTGCCGGCGAAGGTGCCGCTTCTCCGGCAAGGAAGCCTCTGCCGCTTCTCCAGCACACGGAGAGCGAGCTAGCTGCTGAAACGTGAAGAAAGAAGCTGCAGAACACTGGCACTGAGCGTGCAGCTTTCCAGCGGAGAGAAAAAGCTACTTTAACACTCTGCAAGCCTTTCCACTCCCAAAAACATGCACATGGAAGGAGCTGCTGCAAAACCGATGCTGTGCTCGCTGCTGCTCCTCCTGAAGCTCTGGCTGCTAAATCTGAGGCTTTCCTTCCAATTTCAAGCTGCAAAGCACTTGCTGAATTCCAGGGAAAGTCCGGGAGGCATTTGCTGTGCTGGCACACTTTCTCCTTCCTAGACAGAGTGGAAAAGCTTTTCCCTGCCGTGTAGGCGACAAGAGACGCATTAGACGGCGATCCGGAGCTGTCCGAAGGTAAGCGCCTGTTGCCGGCCTCTTTCGGCACAAGCCCCCGCTCCGGAGCGCACCGCGGCCGGCAGGATGTTCTCTGCCGGCGAAGGTGCCGCTTCTCCGGCAAGGAAGCCTCTGCCGCTTCTCCAGCACACGGAGAGCGTGCTAGCTGCTGAAACGTGAAGAAAGAAGCTGCAGAACACTGGCACTGAGCGTGCAGCTTTCCAGCGGAGAGAAAAAGCTACTTTAACACTCTGCAAGCCTTTCCACTCCCAAAAACATGCACATGGAAGGAGCTGCTGCAAAAGCGATGCTGTGCTCGCTGCTGCTCCTCCTGAAGCTCTGGCTGCTAAATCTGAGGCTTTCCTTCCAATTTCAAGCTGCAAAGCACTTGCTGAATTCCAGGGAAAGTCCGGGAGGCATTTGCTGTGCTGGCACACTTTCTCCTTCCTAGACAGAGTGGAAAAGCCTTTCCCTGCCGTGTAGGCGACAAGAGACGCATTAGACGGCGATCCGGAGCTGTCCGAAGGTAAGCGCCTGTTGCCGGCCTCTTTCGGCACAAGCCCCCGCTCCGGAGCGCACCGCGGCCGGCAGGATGCTCTCTGCCGGCGAAGGTGCCGCTTCTCCGGCAAGGAAGCCTCTGCCGCTTCTCCAGCACACGGAGAGCGTGCTAGCTGCTGAAACGTGAAGAAAGAAGCTGCAGAACACTGGCACTGAGCGTGCAGCTTTCCAGCGGAGAGAAAAAGCTACTTTAACACTCT
Organism: Fringilla coelebs; assembly: GCF_963513975.1. NCBI lineage: Eukaryota > Metazoa > Chordata > Aves > Passeriformes > Fringillidae > Fringilla > Fringilla coelebs. The sequence continues at coordinate 777,868 of NW_028167482.1, read as the reverse complement.
GCAAGCCTTTCCACTCCCAAAAACATGCACATGGAAGGAGCTGCTGCAAAACCGATGCTGTGCTCGCTGCTGCTCCTCCTGAAGCTCTGGCTGCTAAATCTGAGGCTTTCCTTCCAATTTCAAGCTGCAAAGCACTTGCTGAATTCCAGGGAAAGTCCGGGAGGCATTTGCTGTGCTGGCACACTTTCTCCTTCCTAGACAGAGTGGAAAAGCTTTTCCCTGCCGTGTAGGCGACAAGAGACGCATTAGACGGCGATCCGGAGCTGTCCGAAGGTAAGCGCCTGTTGCCGGCCTCTTTCGGCACAAGCCCCCGCTCCGGAGCGCACCGCGGCCGGCAGGATGCTCTCTGCCGGCGAAGGTGCCGCTTCTCCGGCAAGGAAGCCTCTGCCGCTTCTCCAGCACACGGAGAGCGTGCTAGCTGCTGAAACGTGAAGAAAGAAGCTGCAGAACACTGGCACTGAGCGTGCAGCTTTCCAGCGGAGAGAAAAAGCTACTTGAACACTCTGCAAGCCTTTCCACTCCCAAAAACATGCACATGGAAGGAGCTGCTGCAAAAGCGATGCTGTGCTCGCTGCTGCTCCTCCTGAAGCTCTGGCTGCTAAATCTGAGGCTTTCCTTCCAATTTCAAGCTGCAAAGCACTTGCTGAATTCCAGGGAAAGTCCGGGAGGCATTTGCTGTGCTGGCACACTTTCTCCTTCCTAGACAGAGTGGAAAAGCTTTTCCCTGCCGTGTAGGCGACAAGAGACGCATTAGACGGCGATCCGGAGCTGTCCGAAGGTAAGCGCCTGTTGCCGGCCTCTTTCGGCACAAGCCCCCGCTCCGGAGCGCACCGCGGCCGGCAGGATGCTCTCTGCCGGCGAAGGTGCCGCTTCTCCGGCAAGGAAGCCTCTGCCGCTTCTCCAGCACACGGAGAGCGAGCTAGCTGCTGAAACGTGAAGAAAGAAGCTGCAGAACACTGGCACTGAGCGTGCAGCTTTCCAGCGGAGAGAAAAAGCTACTTTAACACTCTGCAAGCCTTTCCACTCCCAAAAACATGCACATGGAAGGAGCTGCTGCAAAACCGATGCTGTGCTCGCTGCTGCTCCTCCTGAAGCTCTGGCTGCTAAATCTGAGGCTTTCCTTCCAATTTCAAGCTGCAAAGCACTTGCTGAATTCCAGGGAAAGTCCGGGAGGCATTTGCTGTGCTGGCACACTTTCTCCTTCCTAGACAGAGTGGAAAAGCTTTTCCCTGCCGTGTAGGCGACAAGAGACGCATTAGACGGCGATCCGGAGCTGTCCGAAGGTAAGCGCCTGTTGCCGGCCTCTTTCGGCACAAGCCCCCGCTCCGGAGCGCACCGCGGCCGGCAGGATGTTCTCTGCCGGCGAAGGTGCCGCTTCTCCGGCAAGGAAGCCTCTGCCGCTTCTCCAGCACACGGAGAGCGTGCTAGCTGCTGAAACGTGAAGAAAGAAGCTGCAGAACACTGGCACTGAGCGTGCAGCTTTCCAGCGGAGAGAAAAAGCTACTTTAACACTCTGCAAGCCTTTCCACTCCCAAAAACATGCACATGGAAGGAGCTGCTGCAAAAGCGATGCTGTGCTCGCTGCTGCTCCTCCTGAAGCTCTGGCTGCTAAATCTGAGGCTTTCCTTCCAATTTCAAGCTGCAAAGCACTTGCTGAATTCCAGGGAAAGTCCGGGAGGCATTTGCTGTGCTGGCACACTTTCTCCTTCCTAGACAGAGTGGAAAAGCCTTTCCCTGCCGTGTAGGCGACAAGAGACGCATTAGACGGCGATCCGGAGCTGTCCGAAGGTAAGCGCCTGTTGCCGGCCTCTTTCGGCACAAGCCCCCGCTCCGGAGCGCACCGCGGCCGGCAGGATGCTCTCTGCCGGCGAAGGTGCCGCTTCTCCGGCAAGGAAGCCTCTGCCGCTTCTCCAGCACACGGAGAGCGTGCTAGCTGCTGAAACGTGAAGAAAGAAGCTGCAGAACACTGGCACTGAGCGTGCAGCTTTCCAGCGGAGAGAAAAAGCTACTTTAACACTCTGCAAGCCTTTCCACTCCCAAAAACATGCACATGGAAGGAGCTGCTGCAAAACCGATGCTGTGCTCGCTGCTGCTCCTCCTGAAGCTCTGGCTGCTAAATCTGAGGCTTTCCTTCCAATTTCAAGCTGCAAAGCACTTGCTGAATTCCAGGGAAAGTCCGGGAGGCATTTGCTGTGCTGGCACACTTTCTCCTTCCTAGACAGAGTGGAAAAGCTTTTCCCTGCCGTGTAGGCGACAAGAGACGCATTAGACGGCGATCCGGAGCTGTCCGAAGGTAAGCGCCTGTTGCCGGCCTCTTTCGGCACAAGCCCCCGCTCCGGAGCGCACCGCGGCCGGCAGGATGCTCTCTGCCGGCGAAGGTGCCGCTTCTCCGGCAAGGAAGCCTCTGCCGCTTCTCCAGCACACGGAGAGCGTGCTAGCTGCTGAAACGGGAAGAAAGAAGCTGCAGAACACTGGCACTGAGCGTGCAGCTTTCCAGCGGAGAGAAAAAGCTACTTGAACACTCTGCAAGCCTTTCCACTCCCAAAAACATGCACATGGAAGGAGCTGCTGCAAAACCGATGCTGTGCTCGCTGCTGCTCCTCCTGAAGCTCTGGCTGCTAAATCTGAGGCTTTCCTTCCAATTTCAAGCTGCAAAGCACTTGCTGAATTCCAGGGAAAGTCCGGGAGGCATTTGCTGTGCTGGCACACTTTCTCCTTCCTAGACAGAGTGGAAAAGCCTTTCCCTGCCGTGTAGGCGACAAGAGACGCATTAGACGGCGATCCGGAGCTGTCCGAAGGTAAGCGCCTGTTGCCGGCCTCTTTCGGCACAAGCCCCCGCTCCGGAGCGCACCGCGGCCGGCAGGATGCTCTCTGCCGGCGAAGGTGCCGCTTCTCCGGCAAGGAAGCCTCTGCCGCTTCTCCAGCACACGGAGAGCGTGCTAGCTGCTGAAACGTGAAGAAAGAAGCTGCAGAACACTGGCACTGAGCGTGCAGCTTTCCAGCGGAGAGAAAAAGCTACTTTAACACTCTGCAAGCCTTTCCACTCCCAAAAACATGCACATGGAAGGAGCTGCTGCAAAACCGATGCTGTGCTCGCTGCTGCTCCTCCTGAAGCTCTGGCTGCTAAATCTGAGGCTTTCCTTCCAATTTCAAGCTGCAAAGCACTTGCTGAATTCCAGGGAAAGTCCGGGAGGCATTTGCTGTGCTGGCACACTTTCTCCTTCCTAGACAGAGTGGAAAAGCTTTTCCCTGCCGTGTAGGCGACAAGAGACGCATTAGACGGCGATCCGGAGCTGTCCGAAGGTAAGCGCCTGTTGCCGGCCTCTTTCGGCACAAGCCCCCGCTCCGGAGCGCACCGCGGCCGGCAGGATGCTCTCTGCCGGCGAAGGTGCCGCTTCTCCGGCAAGGAAGCCTCTGCCGCTTCTCCAGCACACGGAGAGCGTGCTAGCTGCTGAAACGGGAAGAAAGAAGCTGCAGAACACTGGCACTGAGCGTGCAGCTTTCCAGCGGAGAGAAAAAGCTACTTGAACACTCTGCAAGCCTTTCCACTCCCAAAAACATGCACATGGAAGGAGCTGCTGCAAAACCGATGCTGTGCTCGCTGCTGCTCCTCCTGAAGCTCTGGCTGCTAAATCTGAGGCTTTCCTTCCAATTTCAAGCTGCAAAGCACTTGCTGAATTCCAGGGAAAGTCCGGGAGGCATTTGCTGTGCTGGCACACTTTCTCCTTCCTAGACAGAGTGGAAAAGCTTTTCCCTGCCGTGTAGGCGACAAGAGACGCATTAGACGGCGATCCGGAGCTGTCCGAAGGTAAGCGCCTGTTGCCGGCCTCTTTCGGCACAAGCCCCCGCTCCGGAGCGCACCGCGGCCGGCAGGATGTTCTCTGCCGGCGAAGGTGCCGCTTCTCCGGCAAGGAAGCCTCTGCCGCTTCTCCAGCACACGGAGAGCGTGCTAGCTGCTGAAACGTGAAGAAAGAAGCTGCAGAACACTGGCACTGAGCGTGCAGCTTTCCAGCGGAGAGAAAAAGCTACTTTAACACTCTGCAAGCCTTTCCACTCCCAAAAACATGCACATGGAAGGAGCTGCTGCAAAAGCGATGCTGTGCTCGCTGCTGCTCCTCCTGAAGCTCTGGCTGCTAAATCTGAGGCTTTCCTTCCAATTTCAAGCTGCAAAGCACTTGCTGAATTCCAGGGAAAGTCCGGGAGGCATTTGCTGTGCTGGCACACTTTCTCCTTCCTAGACAGAGTGGAAAAGCCTTTCCCTGCCGTGTAGGCGACAAGAGACGCATTAGACGGCGATCCGGAGCTGTCCGAAGGTAAGCGCCTGTTGCCGGCCTCTTTCGGCACAAGCCCCCGCTCCGGAGCGCACCGCGGCCGGCAGGATGCTCTCTGCCGGCGAAGGTGCCGCTTCTCCGGCAAGGAAGCCTCTGCCGCTTCTCCAGCACACGGAGAGCGTGCTAGCTGCTGAAACGTGAAGAAAGAAGCTGCAGAAGACTGGCACTGAGCGTGCAGCTTTCCAGCGGAGAGAAAAAGCTACTTTAACACTCTGCAAGCCTTTCCACTCCCAAAAACATGCACATGGAAGGAGCTGCTGCAAAAGCGATGCTGTGCTCGCTGCTGCTCCTCCTGAAGCTCTGGCTGCTAAATCTGAGGCTTTCCTTCCAATTTCAAGCTGCAAAGCACTTGCTGAATTCCAGGGAAAGTCCGGGAGGCATTTGCTGTGCTGGCACACTTTCTCCTTCCTAGACAGAGTGGAAAAGCTTTTCCCTGCCGTGTAGGCGACAAGAGACGCATTAGACGGCGATCCGGAGCTGTCCGAAGGTAAGCGCCTGTTGCCGGCCTCTTTCGGCACAAGCCCCCGCTCCGGAGCGCACCGCGGCCGGCAGGATGCTCTCTGCCGGCGAAGGTGCCGCTTCTCCGGCAAGGAAGCCTCTGCCGCTTCTCCAGCACACGGAGAGCGTGCTAGCTGCTGAAACGGGAAGAAAGAAGCTGCAGAACACTGGCACTGAGCGTGCAGCTTTCCAGCGGAGAGAAAAAGCTACTTGAACACTCTGCAAGCCTTTCCACTCCCAAAAACATGCACATGGAAGGAGCTGCTGCAAAACCGATGCTGTGCTCGCTGCTGCTCCTCCTGAAGCTCTGGCTGCTAAATCTGAGGCTTTCCTTCCAATTTCAAGCTGCAAAGCACTTGCTGAATTCCAGGGAAAGTCCGGGAGGCATTTGCTGTGCTGGCACACTTTCTCCTTCCTAGACAGAGTGGAAAAGCTTTTCCCTGCCGTGTAGGCGACAAGAGACGCATTAGACGGCGATCCGGAGCTGTCCGAAGGTAAGCGCCTGTTGCCGGCCTCTTTCGGCACAAGCCCCCGCTCCGGAGCGCACCGCGGCCGGCAGGATGCTCTCTGCCGGCGAAGGTGCCGCTTCTCCGGCAAGGAAGCCTCTGCCGCTTCTCCAGCACACGGAGAGCGTGCTAGCTGCTGAAACGGGAAGAAAGAAGCTGCAGAACACTGGCACTGAGCGTGCAGCTTTCCAGCGGAGAGAAAAAGCTACTTTAACACTCTGCAAGCCTTTCCACTCCCAAAAACATGCACATGGAAGGAGCTGCTGCAAAAGCGATGCTGTGCTCGCTGCTGCTCCTCCTGAAGCTCTGGCTGCTAAATCTGAGGCTTTCCTTCCAATTTCAAGCTGCAAAGCACTTGCTGAATTCCAGGGAAAGTCCGGGAGGCATTTGCTGTGCTGGCACACTTTCTCCTTCCTAGACAGAGTGGAAAAGCTTTTCCCTGCCGTGTAGGCGACAAGAGACGCATTAGACGGCGATCCGGAGCTGTCCGAAGGTAAGCGCCTGTTGCCGGCCTCTTTCGGCACAAGCCCCCGCTCCGGAGCGCACCGCGGCCGGCAGGATGCTCTCTGCCGGCGAAGGTGCCGCTTCTCCGGCAAGGAAGCCTCTGCCGCTTCTCCAGCACACGGAGAGCGTGCTAGCTGCTGAAACGTGAAGAAAGAAGCTGCAGAACACTGGCACTGAGCGTGCAGCTTTCCAGCGGAGAGAAAAAGCTACTTTAACACTCTGCAAGCCTTTCCACTCCCAAAAACATGCACATGGAAGGAGCTGCTGCAAAAGCGATGCTGTGCTCGCTGCTGCTCCTCCTGAAGCTCTGGCTGCTAAATCTGAGGCTTTCCTTCCAATTTCAAGCTGCAAAGCACTTGCTGAATTCCAGGGAAAGTCCGGGAGGCATTTGCTGTGCTGGCACACTTTCTCCTTCCTAGACAGAGTGGAAAAGCTTTTCCCTGCCGTGTAGGCGACAAGAGACGCATTAGACGGCGATCCGGAGCTGTCCGAAGGTAAGCGCCTGTTGCCGGCCTCTTTCGGCACAAGCCCCCGCTCCGGAGCGCACCGCGGCCGGCAGGATGCTCTCTGCCGGCGAAGGTGCCGCTTCTCCGGCAAGGAAGCCTCTGCCGCTTCTCCAGCACACGGAGAGCGAGCTAGCTGCTGAAACGTGAAGAAAGAAGCTGCAGAACACTGGCACTGAGCGTGCAGCTTTCCAGCGGAGAGAAAAAGCTACTTTAACACTCTGCAAGCCTTTCCACTCCCAAAAACATGCACATGGAAGGAGCTGCTGCAAAACCGATGCTGTGCTCGCTGCTGCTCCTCCTGAAGCTCTGGCTGCTAAATCTGAGGCTTTCCTTCCAATTTCAAGCTGCAAAGCACTTGCTGAATTCCAGGGAAAGTCCGGGAGGCATTTGCTGTGCTGGCACACTTTCTCCTTCCTAGACAGAGTGGAAAAGCTTTTCCCTGCCGTGTAGGCGACAAGAGACGCATTAGACGGCGATCCGGAGCTGTCCGAAGGTAAGCGCCTGTTGCCGGCCTCTTTCGGCACAAGCCCCCGCTCCGGAGCGCACCGCGGCCGGCAGGATGTTCTCTGCCGGCGAAGGTGCCGCTTCTCCGGCAAGGAAGCCTCTGCCGCTTCTCCAGCACACGGAGAGCGTGCTAGCTGCTGAAACGTGAAGAAAGAAGCTGCAGAACACTGGCACTGAGCGTGCAGCTTTCCAGCGGAGAGAAAAAGCTACTTTAACACTCTGCAAGCCTTTCCACTCCCAAAAACATGCACATGGAAGGAGCTGCTGCAAAAGCGATGCTGTGCTCGCTGCTGCTCCTCCTGAAGCTCTGGCTGCTAAATCTGAGGCTTTCCTTCCAATTTCAAGCTGCAAAGCACTTGCTGAATTCCAGGGAAAGTCCGGGAGGCATTTGCTGTGCTGGCACACTTTCTCCTTCCTAGACAGAGTGGAAAAGCCTTTCCCTGCCGTGTAGGCGACAAGAGACGCATTAGACGGCGATCCGGAGCTGTCCGAAGGTAAGCGCCTGTTGCCGGCCTCTTTCGGCACAAGCCCCCGCTCCGGAGCGCACCGCGGCCGGCAGGATGCTCTCTGCCGGCGAAGGTGCCGCTTCTCCGGCAAGGAAGCCTCTGCCGCTTCTCCAGCACACGGAGAGCGTGCTAGCTGCTGAAACGTGAAGAAAGAAGCTGCAGAACACTGGCACTGAGCGTGCAGCTTTCCAGCGGAGAGAAAAAGCTACTTTAACACTCTGCAAGCCTTTCCACTCCCAAAAACATGCACATGGAAGGAGCTGCTGCAAAAGCGATGCTGTGCTCGCTGCTGCTCCTCCTGAAGCTCTGGCTGCTAAATCTGAGGCTTTCCTTCCAATTTCAAGCTGCAAAGCACTTGCTGAATTCCAGGGAAAGTCCGGGAGGCATTTGCTGTGCTGGCACACTTTCTCCTTCCTAGACAGAGTGGAAAAGCTTTTCCCTGCCGTGTAGGCGACAAGAGACGCATTAGACGGCGATCCGGAGCTGTCCGAAGGTAAGCGCCTGTTGCCGGCCTCTTTCGGCACAAGCCCCCGCTCCGGAGCGCACCGCGGCCGGCAGGATGCTCTCTGCCGGCGAAGGTGCCGCTTCTCCGGCAAGGAAGCCTCTGCCACTTCTCCAGCACACGGAGAGCGTGCTAGCTGCTGAAACGTGAAGAAAGAAGCTGCAGAAGACTGGCACTGAGCGTGCAGCTTTCCAGCGGAGAGAAAAAGCTACTTTAACACTCTGCAAGCCTTTCCACTCCCAAAAACATGCACATGGAAGGAGCTGCTGCAAAAGCGATGCTGTGCTCGCTGCTGCTCCTCCTGAAGCTCTGGCTGCTAAATCTGAGGCTTTCCTTCCAATTTCAAGCTGCAAAGCACTTGCTGAATTCCAGGGAAAGTCCGGGAGGCATTTGCTGTGCTGGCACACTTTCTCCTTCCTAGACAGAGTGGAAAAGCTTTTCCCTGCCGTGTAGGCGACAAGAGACGCATTAGACGGCGATCCGGAGCTGTCCGAAGGTAAGCGCCTGTTGCCGGCCTCTTTCGGCACAAGCCCCCGCTCCGGAGCGCACCGCGGCCGGCAGGATGCTCTCTGCCGGCGAAGGTGCCGCTTCTCCGGCAAGGAAGCCTCTGCCGCTTCTCCAGCACACGGAGAGCGAGCTAGCTGCTGAAACGTGAAGAAAGAAGCTGCAGAACACTGGCACTGAGCGTGCAGCTTTCCAGCGGAGAGAAAAAGCTACTTTAACACTCTGCAAGCCTTTCCACTCCCAAAAACATGCACATGGAAGGAGCTGCTGCAAAACCGATGCTGTGCTCGCTGCTGCTCCTCCTGAAGCTCTGGCTGCTAAATCTGAGGCTTTCCTTCCAATTTCAAGCTGCAAAGCACTTGCTGAATTCCAGGGAAAGTCCGGGAGGCATTTGCTGTGCTGGCACACTTTCTCCTTCCTAGACAGAGTGGAAAAGCTTTTCCCTGCCGTGTAGGCGACAAGAGACGCATTAGACGGCGATCCGGAGCTGTCCGAAGGTAAGCGCCTGTTGCCGGCCTCTTTCGGCACAAGCCCCCGCTCCGGAGCGCACCGCGGCCGGCAGGATGTTCTCTGCCGGCGAAGGTGCCGCTTCTCCGGCAAGGAAGCCTCTGCCGCTTCTCCAGCACACGGAGAGCGTGCTAGCTGCTGAAACGTGAAGAAAGAAGCTGCAGAACACTGGCACTGAGCGTGCAGCTTTCCAGCGGAGAGAAAAAGCTACTTGAACACTCTGCAAGCCTTTCCACTCCCAAAAACATGCACATGGAAGGAGCTGCTGCAAAACCGATGCTGTGCTCGCTGCTGCTCCTCCTGAAGCTCTGGCTGCTAAATCTGAGGCTTTCCTTCCAATTTCAAGCTGCAAAGCACTTGCTGAATTCCAGGGAAAGTCCGGGAGGCATTTGCTGTGCTGGCACACTTTCTCCTTCCTAGACAGAGTGGAAAAGCTTTTCCCTGCCGTGTAGGCGACAAGAGACGCATTAGACAGGGATCCGGAGCTGTCCGAAGGTAAGCGCCTGTTGCCGGCCTCTTTCGGCACAAGCCCCCGCTCCGGAGCGCACCGCGGCCGGCAGGATGCTCTCTGCCGGCGAAGGTGCCGCTTCTCCGGCAAGGAAGCCTCTGCCACTTCTCCAGCACACGGAGAGCGTGCTAGCTGCTGAAACGTGAAGAAAGAAGCTGCAGAAGACTGGCACTGAGCGTGCAGCTTTCCAGCGGAGAGAAAAAGCTACTTGAACACTCTGCAAGCCTTTCCACTCCCAAAAACATGCACATGGAAGGAGCTGCTGCAAAAGCGATGCTGTGCTCGCTGCTGCTCCTCCTGAAGCTCTGGCTGCTAAATCTGAGGCTTTCCTTCCAATTTCAAGCTGCAAAGCACTTGCTGAATTCCAGGGAAAGTCCGGGAGGCATTTGCTGTGCTGGCACACTTTCTCCTTCCTAGACAGAGTGGAAAAGCTTTTCCCTGCCGTGTAGGCGACAAGAGACGCATTAGACGGCGATCCGGAGCTGTCCGAAGGTAAGCGCCTGTTGCCGGCCTCTTTCGGCACAAGCCCCCGCTCCGGAGCGCACCGCGGCCGGCAGGATGCTCTCTGCCGGCGAAGGTGCCGCTTCTCCGGCAAGGAAGCCTCTGCCGCTTCTCCAGCACACGGAGAGCGAGCTAGCTGCTGAAACGTGAAGAAAGAAGCTGCAGAACACTGGCACTGAGCGTGCAGCTTTCCAGCGGAGAGAAAAAGCTACTTTAACACTCTGCAAGCCTTTCCACTCCCAAAAACATGCACATGGAAGGAGCTGCTGCAAAACCGATGCTGTGCTCGCTGCTGCTCCTCCTGAAGCTCTGGCTGCTAAATCTGAGGCTTTCCTTCCAATTTCAAGCTGCAAAGCACTTGCTGAATTCCAGGGAAAGTCCGGGAGGCATTTGCTGTGCTGGCACACTTTCTCCTTCCTAGACAGAGTGGAAAAGCTTTTCCCTCCCGTGTAGGCGACAAGAGACGCATTAGACGGCGATCCGGAGCTGTCCGAAGGTAAGCGGCTGTTGCCGGCCTCTTTCGGCACAAGCCCCCGCTCCGGAGCGCACCGCGGCCGGCAGGATGTTCTCTGCCGGCGAAGGTGCCGCTTCTCCGGCAAGGAAGCCTCTGCCGCTTCTCCAGCACACGGAGAGCGTGCTAGCTGCTGAAACGTGAAGAAAGAAGCTGCAGAAGACTGGCACTGAGCGTGCAGCTTTCCAGCGGAGAGAAAAAGCTACTTGAACACTCTGCAAGCCTTTCCACTCCCAAAAACATGCACATGGAAGGAGCTGCTGCAAAACCGATGCTGTGCTCGCTGCTGCTCCTCCTGAAGCTCTGGCTGCTAAATCTGAGGCTTTCCTTCCAATTTCAAGCTGCAAAGCACTTGCTGAATTCCAGGGAAAGTCCGGGAGGCATTTGCTGTGCTGGCACACTTTCTCCTTCCTAGACAGAGTGGAAAAGCTTTTCCCTGCCGTGTAGGCGACAAGAGACGCATTAGACAGGGATCCGGAGCTGTCCGAAGGTAAGCGCCTGTTGCCGGCCTCTTTCGGCACAAGCCCCCGCTCCGGAGCGCACCGCGGCCGGCAGGATGCTCTCTGCCGGCGAAGGTGCCGCTTCTCCGGCAAGGAAGCCTCTGCCGCTTCTCCAGCACACGGAGAGCGTGCTAGCTGCTGAAACGTGAAGAAAGAAGCTGCAGAACACTGGCACTGAGCGTGCAGCTTTCCAGCGGAGAGAAAAAGCTACTTTAACACTCTGCAAGCCTTTCCACTCCCAAAAACATGCACATGGAAGGAGCTGCTGCAAAAGCGATGCTGTGCTCGCTGCTGCTCCTCCTGAAGCTCTGGCTGCTAAATCTGAGGCTTTCCTTCCAATTTCAAGCTGCAAAGCACTTGCTGAATTGCAGGGAAAGTCCGGGAGGCATTTGCTGTGCTGGCACACTTTCTCCTTCCTAGACAGAGTGGAAAAGCTTTTCCCTGCCGTGTAGGCGACAAGAGACGCATTAGACGGCGATCCGGAGCTGTCCGAAGGTAAGCGCCTGTTGCCGGCCTCTTTCGGCACAAGCCCCCGCTCCGGAGCGCACCGCGGCCGGCAGGATGTTCTCTGCCGGCGAAGGTGCCGCTTCTCCGGCAAGGAAGCCTCTGCCGCTTCTCCAGCACACGGAGAGCGTGCTAGCTGCTGAAACGTGAAGAAAGAAGCTGCAGAAGACTGGCACTGAGCGTGCAGCTTTCCAGCGGAGAGAAAAAGCTACTTGAACACTCTGCAAGCCTTTCCACTCCCAAAAACATGCACATGGAAGGAGCTGCTGCAAAACCGATGCTGTGCTCGCTGCTGCTCCTCCTGAAGCTCTGGCTGCTAAATCTGAGGCTTTCCTTCCAATTTCAAGCTGCAAAGCACTTGCTGAATTCCAGGGAAAGTCCGGGAGGCATTTGCTGTGCTGGCACACTTTCTCCTTCCTAGACAGAGTGGAAAAGCCTTTCCCTGCCGTGTAGGCGACAAGAGACGCATTAGACAGGGATCCGGAGCTGTCCGAAGGTAAGCGCCTGTTGCCGGCCTCTTTCGGCACAAGCCCCCGCTCCGGAGCGCACCGCGGCCGGCAGGATGCTCTCTGCCGGCGAAGGTGCCGCTTCTCCGGCAAGGAAGCCTCTGCCACTTCTCCAGCACACGGAGAGCGTGCTAGCTGCTGAAACGTGAAGAAAGAAGCTGCAGAAGACTGGCACTGAGCGTGCAGCTTTCCAGCGGAGAGAAAAAGCTACTTGAACACTCTGCAAGCCTTTCCACTCCCAAAAACATGCACATGGAAGGAGCTGCTGCAAAAGCGATGCTGTGCTCGCTGCTGCTCCTCCTGAAGCTCTGGCTGCTAAATCTGAGGCTTTCCTTCCAATTTCAAGCTGCAAAGCACTTGCTGAATTCCAGGGAAAGTCCGGGAGGCATTTGCTGTGCTGGCACACTTTCTCCTTCCTAGACAGAGTGGAAAAGCTTTTCCCTGCCGTGTAGGCGACAAGAGACGCATTAGACGGCGATCCGGAGCTGTCCGAAGGTAAGCGCCTGTTGCCGGCCTCTTTCGGCACAAGCCCCCGCTCCGGAGCGCACCGCGGCCGGCAGGATGCTCTCTGCCGGCGAAGGTGCCGCTTCTCCGGCAAGGAAGCCTCTGCCGCTTCTCCAGCACACGGAGAGCGAGCTAGCTGCTGAAACGTGAAGAAAGAAGCTGCAGAACACTGGCACTGAGCGTGCAGCTTTCCAGCGGAGAGAAAAAGCTACTTTAACACTCTGCAAGCCTTTCCACTCCCAAAAACATGCACATGGAAGGAGCTGCTGCAAAACCGATGCTGTGCTCGCTGCTGCTCCTCCTGAAGCTCTGGCTGCTAAATCTGAGGCTTTCCTTCCAATTTCAAGCTGCAAAGCACTTGCTGAATTCCAGGGAAAGTCCGGGAGGCATTTGCTGTGCTGGCACACTTTCTCCTTCCTAGACAGAGTGGAAAAGCTTTTCCCTCCCGTGTAGGCGACAAGAGACGCATTAGACGGCGATCCGGAGCTGTCCGAAGGTAAGCGGCTGTTGCCGGCCTCTTTCGGCACAAGCCCCCGCTCCGGAGCGCACCGCGGCCGGCAGGATGTTCTCTGCCGGCGAAGGTGCCGCTTCTCCGGCAAGGAAGCCTCTGCCGCTTCTCCAGCACACGGAGAGCGTGCTAGCTGCTGAAACGTGAAGAAAGAAGCTGCAGAAGACTGGCACTGAGCGTGCAGCTTTCCAGCGGAGAGAAAAAGCTACTTTAACACTCTGCAAGCCTTTCCACTCCCAAAAACATGCACATGGAAGGAGCTGCTGCAAAACCGATGCTGTGCTCGCTGCTGCTCCTCCTGAAGCTCTGGCTGCTAAATCTGAGGCTTTCCTTCCAATTTCAAGCTGCAAAGCACTTGCTGAATTGCAGGGAAAGTCCGGGAGGCATTTGCTGTGCTGGCACACTTTCTCCTTCCTAGACAGAGTGGAAAAGCTTTTCCCTGCCGTGTAGGCGACAAGAGACGCATTAGACAGGGATCCGGAGCTGTCCGAAGGTAAGCGCCTGTTGCCGGCCTCTTTCGGCACAAGCCCCCGCTCCGGAGCGCACCGCGGCCGGCAGGATGCTCTCTGCCGGCGAAGGTGCCGCTTCTCCGGCAAGGAAGCCTCTGCCGCTTCTCCAGCACACGGAGAGCGTGCTAGCTGCTGAAACGTGAAGAAAGAAGCTGCAGAACACTGGCACTGAGCGTGCAGCTTTCCAGCGGAGAGAAAAAGCTACTTTAACACTCTGCAAGCCTTTCCACTCCCAAAAACATGCACATGGAAGGAGCTGCTGCAAAAGCGATGCTGTGCTCGCTGCTGCTCCTCCTGAAGCTCTGGCTGCTAAATCTGAGGCTTTCCTTCCAATTTCAAGCTGCAAAGCACTTGCTGAATTGCAGGGAAAGTCCGGGAGGCATTTGCTGTGCTGGCACACTTTCTCCTTCCTAGACAGAGTGGAAAAGCTTTTCCCTGCCGTGTAGGCGACAAGAGACGCATTAGACGGCGATCCGGAGCTGTCCGAAGGTAAGCGCCTGTTGCCGGCCTCTTTCGGCACAAGCCCCCGCTCCGGAGCGCACCGCGGCCGGCAGGATGCTCTCTGCCGGCGAAGGTGCCGCTTCTCCGGCAAGGAAGCCTCTGCCGCTTCTCCAGCACACGGAGAGCGTGCTAGCTGCTGAAACGTGAAGAAAGAAGCTGCAGAACACTGGCACTGAGCGTGCAGCTTTCCAGCGGAGAGAAAAAGCTACTTTAACACTCTGCAAGCCTTTCCACTCCCAAAAACATGCACATGGAAGGAGCTGCTGCAAAAGCGATGCTGTGCTCGCTGCTGCTCCTCCTGAAGCTCTGGCTGCTAAATCTGAGGCTTTCCTTCCAATTTCAAGCTGCAAAGAACTTGCTGAATTCCAGGGAAAGTCCGGGAGGCATTTGCTGTGCTGGCACACTTTCTCCTTCCTAGACAGAGTGGAAAAGCCTTTCCCTGCCGTGTAGGCGACAAGAGACGCATTAGACGGCGATCCGGAGCTGTCCGAAGGTAAGCGCCTGTTGCCGGCCTCTTTCGGCACAAGCCCCCGCTCCGGAGCGCACCGCGGCCGGCAGGATGCTCTCTGCCGGCGAAGGTGCCGCTTCTCCGGCAAGGAAGCCTCTGCCGCTTCTCCAGCACACGGAGAGCGTGCTAGCTGCTGAAACGTGAAGAAAGAAGCTGCAGAACACTGGCACTCAGCGTGCAGCTTTCCAGCGGAGAGAAAAAGCTACTTTAACACTCTGCAAGCCTTTCCACTCCCAAAAACATGCACATGGAAGGAGCTGCTGCAAAAGCGATGCTGTGCTCGCTGCTGCTCCTCCTGAAGCTCTGGCTGCTAAATCTGAGGCTTTCCTTCCAATTTCAAGCTGCAAAGCACTTGCTGAATTCCAGGGAAAGTCCGGGAGGCATTTGCTGTGCTGGCACACTTTCTCCTTCCTAGACAGAGTGGAAAAGCTTTTCCCTGCCGTGTAGGCGACAAGAGACGCATTAGACGGCGATCCGGAGCTGTCCGAAGGTAAGCGCCTGTTGCCGGCCTCTTTCGGCACAAGCCCCCGCTCCGGAGCGCACCGCGGCCGGCAGGATGCTCTCTGCCGGCGAAGGTGCCGCTTCTCCGGCAAGGAAGCCTCTGCCACTTCTCCAGCACACGGAGAGCGTGCTAGCTGCTGAAACGTGAAGAAAGAAGCTGCAGAAGACTGGCACTGAGCGTGCAGCTTTCCAGCGGAGAGAAAAAGCTACTTTAACACTCTGCAAGCCTTTCCACTCCCAAAAACATGCACATGGAAGGAGCTGCTGCAAAAGCGATGCTGTGCTCGCTGCTGCTCCTCCTGAAGCTCTGGCTGCTAAATCTGAGGCTTTCCTTCCAATTTCAAGCTGCAAAGCACTTGCTGAATTCCAGGGAAAGTCCGGGAGGCATTTGCTGTGCTGGCACACTTTCTCCTTCCTAGACAGAGTGGAAAAGCCTTTCCCTGCCGTGTAGGCGACAAGAGACGCATTAGACGGCGATCCGGAGCTGTCCGAAGGTAAGCGCCTGTTGCCGGCCTCTTTCGGCACAAGCCCCCGCTCCGGAGCGCACCGCGGCCGGCAGGATGCTCTCTGCCGGCGAAGGTGCCGCTTCTCCGGCAAGGAAGCCTCAGCCGCTTCTCCAGCACACGGAGAGCGTGCTAGCTGCTGAAACGTGAAGAAAGAAGCTGCAGAACACTGGCACTGAGCGTGCAGCTTTCCAGCGGAGAGAAAAAGCTACTTTAACACTCTGCAAGCCTTTCCACTCCCAAAAACATGCACATGGAAGGAGCTGCTGCAAAACCGATGCTGTGCTCGCTGCTGCTCCTCCTGAAGCTCTGGCTGCTAAATCTGAGGCTTTCCTTCCAATTTCAAGCTGCAAAGCACTTGCTGAATTCCAGGGAAAGTCCGGGAGGCATTTGCTGTGCTGGCACACTTTCTCCTTCCTAGACAGAGTGGAAAAGCTTTTCCCTGCCGTGTAGGCGACAAGAGACGCATTAGACGGCGATCCGGAGCTGTCCGAAGGTAAGCGCCTGTTGCCGGCCTCTTTCGGCACAAGCCCCCGCTCCGGAGCGCACCGCGGCCGGCAGGATGCTCTCTGCCGGCGAAGGTGCCGCTTCTCCGGCAAGGAAGCCTCTGCCACTTCTCCAGCACACGGAGAGCGTGCTAGCTGCTGAAACGTGAAGAAAGAAGCTGCAGAACACTGGCACTGAGCGTGCAGCTTTCCAGCGGAGAGAAAAAGCTACTTTAACACTCTGCAAGCCTTTCCACTCCCAAAAACATGCACATGGAAGGAGCTGCTGCAAAAGCGATGCTGTGCTCGCTGCTGCTCCTCCTGAAGCTCTGGCTGCTAAATCTGAGGCTTTCCTTCCAATTTCAAGCTGCAAAGCACTTGCTGAATTCCAGGGAAAGTCCGGGAGGCATTTGCTGTGCTGGCACACTTTCTCCTTCCTAGACAGAGTGGAAAAGCTTTTCCCTGCCGTGTAGGCGACAAGAGACGCATTAGACGGCGATCCGGAGCTGTCCGAAGGTAAGCGCCTGTTGCCGGCCTCTTTCGGCACAAGCCCCCGCTCCGGAGCGCACCGCGGCCGGCAGGATGCTCTCTGCCGGCGAAGGTGCCGCTTCTCCGGCAAGGAAGCCTCTGCCGCTTCTCCAGCACACGGAGAGCGAGCTAGCTGCTGAAACGTGAAGAAAGAAGCTGCAGAACACTGGCACTGAGCGTGCAGCTTTCCAGCGGAGAGAAAAAGCTACTTTAACACTCTGCAAGCCTTTCCACTCCCAAAAACATGCACATGGAAGGAGCTGCTGCAAAAGCGATGCTGTGCTCGCTGCTGCTCCTCCTGAAGCTCTGGCTGCTAAATCTGAGGCTTTCCTTCCAATTTCAAGCTGCAAAGCACTTGCTGAATTCCAGGGAAAGTCCGGGAGGCATTTGCTGTGCTGGCACACTTTCTCCTTCCTAGACAGAGTGGAAAAGCTTTTCCCTGCCGTGTAGGCGACAAGAGACGCATTAGACGGCGATCCGGAGCTGTCCGAAGGTAAGCGGCTGTTGCCGGCCTCTTTCGGCACAAGACCCCGCTCCGGAGCGCACCGCGGCCGGCAGGATGTTCTCTGCCGGCGAAGGTGCCGCTTCTCCGGCAAGGAAGCCTCTGCCGCTTCTCCAGCACACGGAGAGCGTGCTAGCTGCTGAAACGTGAAGAAAGAAGCTGCAGAACACTGGCACTGAGCGTGCAGCTTTCCAGCGGAGAGAAAAAGCTACTTTAACACTCTGCAAGCCTTTCCACTCCCAAAAACATGCACATGGAAGGAGCTGCTGCAAAAGCGATGCTGTGCTCGCTGCTGCTCCTCCTGAAGCTCTGGCTGCTAAATCTGAGGCTTTCCTTCCAATTTCAAGCTGCAAAGCACTTGCTGAATTCCAGGGAAAGTCCGGGAGGCATTTGCTGTGCTGGCACACTTTCTCCTTCCTAGACAGAGTGGAAAAGCTTTTCCCTGCCGTGTAGGCGACAAGAGACGCATTAGACAGGGATCCGGAGCTGTCCGAAGGTAAGCGCCTGTTGCCGGCCTCTTTCGGCACAAGCCCCCGCTCCGGAGCGCACCGCGGCCGGCAGGATGCTCTCTGCCGGCGAAGGTGCCGCTTCTCCGGCAAGGAAGCCTCTGCCGCTTCTCCAGCACACGGAGAGCGTGCTAGCTGCTGAAACGTGAAGAAAGAAGCTGCAGAAGACTGGCACTGAGCGTGCAGCTTTCCAGCGGAGAGAAAAAGCTACTTTAACACTCTGCAAGCCTTTCCACTCCCAAAAACATGCACATGGAAGGAGCTGCTGCAAAAGCGATGCTGTGCTCGCTGCTGCTCCTCCTGAAGCTCTGGCTGCTAAATCTGAGGCTTTCCTTCCAATTTCAAGCTGCAAAGCACTTGCTGAATTGCAGGGAAAGTCCGGGAGGCATTTGCTGTGCTGGCACACTTTCTCCTTCCTAGACAGAGTGGAAAAGCTTTTCCCTGCCGTGTAGGCGACAAGAGACGCATTAGACAGGGATCCGGAGCTGTCCGAAGGTAAGCGCCTGTTGCCGGCCTCTTTCGGCACAAGCCCCCGCTCCGGAGCGCACCGCGGCCGGCAGGATGCTCTCTGCCGGCGAAGGTGCCGCTTCTCCGGCAAGGAAGCCTCTGCCGCTTCTCCAGCACACGGAGAGCGAGCTAGCTGCTGAAACGTGAAGAAAGAAGCTGCAGAACACTGGCACTGAGCGTGCAGCTTTCCAGCGGAGAGAAAAAGCTACTTTAACACTCTGCAAGCCTTTCCACTCCCAAAAACATGCACATGGAAGGAGCTGCTGCAAAACCGATGCTGTGCTCGCTGCTGCTCCTCCTGAAGCTCTGGCTGCTAAATCTGAGGCTTTCCTTCCAATTTCAAGCTGCAAAGCACTTGCTGAATTCCAGGGAAAGTCCGGGAGGCATTTGCTGTGCTGGCACACTTTCTCCTTCCTAGACAGAGTGGAAAAGCTTTTCCCTGCCGTGTAGGCGACAAGAGACGCATTAGACGGCGATCCGGAGCTGTCCGAAGGTAAGCGCCTGTTGCCGGCCTCTTTCGGCACAAGCCCCCGCTCCGGAGCGCACCGCGGCCGGCAGGATGCTCTCTGCCGGCGAAGGTGCCGCTTCTCCGGCAAGGAAGCCTCTGCCGCTTCTCCAGCACACGGAGAGCGTGCTAGCTGCTGAAACGTGAAGAAAGAAGCTGCAGAACACTGGCACTGAGCGTGCAGCTTTCCAGCGGAGAGAAAAAGCTACTTTAACACTCTGCAAGCCTTTCCACTCCCAAAAACATGCACATGGAAGGAGCTGCTGCAAAACCGATGCTGTGCTCGCTGCTGCTCCTCCTGAAGCTCTGGCTGCTAAATCTGAGGCTTTCCTTCCAATTTCAAGCTGCAAAGCACTTGCTGAATTGCAGGGAAAGTCCGGGAGGCATTTGCTGTGCTGGCACACTTTCTCCTTCCTAGACAGAGTGGAAGAGCTTTTCCCTGCCGTGTAGGCGACAAGAGACGCATTAGACGGCGATCCGGAGCTGTCCGAAGGTAAGCGCCTGTTGCCGGCCTCTTTCGGCACAAGCCCCTGCTCCGGAGCGCACCGCGGCCGGCAGGATGCTCTCTGCCGGCGAAGGTGCCGCTTCTCCGGCAAGGAAGCCTCTGCCGCTTCTCCAGCACACGGAGAGCGTGCTAGCTGCTGAAACGTGAAGAAAGAAGCTGCAGAACACTGGCACTGAGCGTGCAGCTTTCCAGCGGAGAGAAAAAGCTACTTTAACACTCTGCAAGCCTTTCCACTCCCAAAAACATGCACATGGAAGGAGCTGCTGCAAAAGCGATGCTGTGCTCGCTGCTGCTCCTCCTGAAGCTCTGGCTGCTAAATCTGAGGCTTTCCTTCCAATTTCAAGCTGCAAAGCACTTGCTGAATTCCAGGGAAAGTCCGGGAGGCATTTGCTGTGCTGGCACACTTTCTCCTTCCTAGACAGAGTGGAAAAGCTTTTCCCTGCCGTGTAGGCGACAAGAGACGCATTAGACGGCGATCCGGAGCTGTCCGAAGGTAAGCGCCTGTTGCCGGCCTCTTTCGGCACAAGCCCCCGCTCCGGAGCGCACCGCGGCCGGCAGGATGCTCTCTGCCGGCGAAGGTGCCGCTTCTCCGGCAAGGAAGCCTCTGCCGCTTCTCCAGCACACGGAGAGCGTGCTAGCTGCTGAAACGTGAAGAAAGAAGCTGCAGAAGACTGGCACTGAGCGTGCAGCTTTCCAGCGGAGAGAAAAAGCTACTTTAACACTCTGCAAGCCTTTCCACTCCCTAAAACATGCACATGGAAGGAGCTGCTGCAAAACCGATGCTGTGCTCGCTGCTGCTCCTCCTGAAGCTCTGGCTGCTAAATCTGAGGCTTTCCTTCCAATTTCAAGCTGCAAAGCACTTGCTGAATTCCAGGGAAAGTCCGGGAGGCATTTGCTGTGCTGGCACACTTTCTCCTTCCTAGACAGAGTGGAAAAGCTTTTCCCTGCCGTGTAGGCGACAAGAGACGCATTAGACGGCGATCCGGAGCTGTCCGAAGGTAAGCGCCTGTTGCCGGCCTCTTTCGGCACAAGCCCCCGCTCCGGAGCGCACCGCGGCCGGCAGGATGCTCTCTGCCGGCGAAGGTGCCGCTTCTCCGGCAAGGAAGCCTCTGCCGCTTCTCCAGCACACGGAGAGCGTGCTAGCTGCTGAAACGTGAAGAAAGAAGCTGCAGAACACTGGCACTGAGCGTGCAGCTTTCCAGCGGAGAGAAAAAGCTACTTTAACACTCTGCAAGCCTTTCCACTCCCAAAAACATGCACATGGAAGGAGCTGCTGCAAAACCGATGCTGTGCTCGCTGCTGCTCCTCCTGAAGCTCTGGCTGCTAAATCTGAGGCTTTCCTTCCAATTTCAAGCTGCAAAGCACTTGCTGAATTCCAGGGAAAGTCCGGGAGGCATTTGCTGTGCTGGCACACTTTCTCCTTCCTAGACAGAGTGGAAAAGCTTTTCCCTGCCGTGTAGGCGACAAGAGACGCATTAGACGGCGATCCGGAGCTGTCCGAAGGTAAGCGCCTGTTGCCGGCCTCTTTCGGCACAAGCCCCCGCTCCGGAGCGCACCGCGGCCGGCAGGATGCTCTCTGCCGGCGAAGGTGCCGCTTCTCCGGCAAGGAAGCCTCTGCCGCTTCTCCAGCACACGGAGAGCGTGCTAGCTGCTGAAACGTGAAGAAAGAAGCTGCAGAACACTGGCACTGAGCGTGCAGCTTTCCAGCGGAGAGAAAAAGCTACTTTAACACTCTGCAAGCCTTTCCACTCCCAAAAACATGCACATGGAAGGAGCTGCTGCAAAAGCGATGCTGTGCTCGCTGCTGCTCCTCCTGAAGCTCTGGCTGCTAAATCTGAGGCTTTCCTTCCAATTTCAAGCTGCAAAGCACTTGCTGAATTCCAGGGAAAGTCCGGGAGGCATTTGCTGTGCTGGCACACTTTCTCCTTCCTAGACAGAGTGGAAAAGCTTTTCCCTGCCGTGTAGGCGACAAGAGACGCATTAGACGGCGATCCGGAGCTGTCCGAAGGTAAGCGCCTGTTGCCGGCCTCTTTCGGCACAAGCCCCCGCTCCGGAGCGCACCGCGGCCGGCAGGATGCTCTCTGCCGGCGAAGGTGCCGCTTCTCCGGCAAGGAAGCCTCTGCCGCTTCTCCAGCACACGGAGAGCGTGCTAGCTGCTGAAACGTGAAGAAAGAAGCTGCAGAACACTGGCACTGAGCGTGCAGCTTTCCAGCGGAGAGAAAAAGCTACTTTAACACTCTGCAAGCCTTTCCACTCCCAAAAACATGCACATGGAAGGAGCTGCTGCAAAACCGATGCTGTGCTCGCTGCTGCTCCTCCTGAAGCTCTGGCTGCTAAATCTGAGGCTTTCCTTCCAATTTCAAGCTGCAAAGCACTTGCTGAATTCCAGGGAAAGTCCGGGAGGCATTTGCTGTGCTGGCACACTTTCTCCTTCCTAGACAGAGTGGAAAAGCTTTTCCCTGCCGTGTAGGCGACAAGAGACGCATTAGACGGCGATCCGGAGCTGTCCGAAGGTAAGCGCCTGTTGCCGGCCTCTTTCGGCACAAGCCCCCGCTCCGGAGCGCACCGCGGCCGGCAGGATGCTCTCTGCCGGCGAAGGTGCCGCTTCTCCGGCAAGGAAGCCTCTGCCGCTTCTCCAGCACACGGAGAGCGAGCTAGCTGCTGAAACGTGAAGAAAGAAGCTGCAGAACACTGGCACTGAGCGTGCAGCTTTCCAGCGGAGAGAAAAAGCTACTTTAACACTCTGCAAGCCTTTCCACTCCCAAAAACATGCACATGGAAGGAGCTGCTGCAAAACCGATGCTGTGCTCGCTGCTGCTCCTCCTGAAGCTCTGGCTGCTAAATCTGAGGCTTTCCTTCCAATTTCAAGCTGCAAAGCACTTGCTGAATTCCAGGGAAAGTCCGGGAGGCATTTGCTGTGCTGGCACACTTTCTCCTTCCTAGACAGAGTGGAAAAGCTTTTCCCTGCCGTGTAGGCGACAAGAGACGCATTAGACGGCGATCCGGAGCTGTCCGAAGGTAAGCGCCTGTTGCCGGCCTCTTTCGGCACAAGCCCCCGCTCCGGAGCGCACCGCGGCCGGCAGGATGCTCTCTGCCGGCGAAGGTGCCGCTTCTCCGGCAAGGAAGCCTCTGCCGCTTCTCCAGCACACGGAGAGCGTGCTAGCTGCTGAAACGTGAAGAAAGAAGCTGCAGAACACTGGCACTGAGCGTGCAGCTTTCCAGCGGAGAGAAAAAGCTACTTTAACACTCTGCAAGCCTTTCCACTCCCAAAAACATGCACATGGAAGGAGCTGCTGCAAAACCGATGCTGTGCTCGCTGCTGCTCCTCCTGAAGCTCTGGCTGCTAAATCTGAGGCTTTCCTTCCAATTTCAAGCTGCAAAGCACTTGCTGAATTCCAGGGAATGTCCGGGAGGCATTTGCTGTGCTGGCACACTTTCTCCTTCCTAGACAGAGTGGAAAAGCTTTTCCCTGCCGTGTAGGCGACAAGAGACGCATTAGACAGGGATCCGGAGCTGTCCGAAGGTAAGCGCCTGTTGCCGGCCTCTTTCGGCACAAGCCCCCGCTCCGGAGCGCACCGCGGCCGGCAGGATGCTCTCTGCCGGCGAAGGTGCCGCTTCTCCGGCAAGGAAGCCTCTGCCGCTTCTCCAGCACACGGAGAGCGTGCTAGCTGCTGAAACGTGAAGAAAGAAGCTGCAGAACACTGGCACTGAGCGTGCAGCTTTCCAGCGGAGAGAAAAAGCTACTTGAACACTCTGCAAGCCTTTCCACTCCCAAAAACATGCACATGGAAGGAGCTGCTGCAAAAGCGATGCTGTGCTCGCTGCTGCTCCTCCTGAAGCTCTGGCTGCTAAATCTGAGGCTTTCCTTCCAATTTCAAGCTGCAAAGCACTTGCTGAATTCCAGGGAAAGTCCGGGAGGCATTTGCTGTGCTGGCACACTTTCTCCTTCCTAGACAGAGTGGAAAAGCTTTTCCCTGCCGTGTAGGCGACAAGAGACGCATTAGACGGCGATCCGGAGCTGTCCGAAGGTAAGCGCCTGTTGCCGGCCTCTTTCGGCACAAGCCCCCGCTCCGGAGCGCACCGCGGCCGGCAGGATGCTCTCTGCCGGCGAAGGTGCCGCTTCTCCGGCAAGGAAGCCTCTGCCGCTTCTCCAGCACACGGAGAGCGTGCTAGCTGCTGAAACGTGAAGAAAGAAGCTGCAGAACACTGGCACTGAGCGTGCAGCTTTCCAGCGGAGAGAAAAAGCTACTTTAACACTCTGCAAGCCTTTCCACTCCCAAAAACATGCACATGGAAGGAGCTGCTGCAAAACCGATGCTGTGCTCGCTGCTGCTCCTCCTGAAGCTCTGGCTGCTAAATCTGAGGCTTTCCTTCCAATTTCAAGCTGCAAAGCACTTGCTGAATTCCAGGGAAAGTCCGGGAGGCATTTGCTGTGCTGGCACACTTTCTCCTTCCTAGACAGAGTGGAAAAGCCTTTCCCTGCCGTGTAGGCGACAAGAGACGCATTAGACGGCGATCCGGAGCTGTCCGAAGGTAAGCGCCTGTTGCCGGCCTCTTTCGGCACAAGCCCCCGCTCCGGAGCGCACCGCGGCCGGCAGGATGCTCTCTGCCGGCGAAGGTGCCGCTTCTCCGGCAAGGAAGCCTCTGCCGCTTCTCCAGCACACGGAGAGCGTGCTAGCTGCTGAAACGTGAAGAAAGAAGCTGCAGAACACTGGCACTGAGCGTGCAGCTTTCCAGCGGAGAGAAAAAGCTACTTTAACACTCTGCAAGCCTTTCCACTCCCAAAAACATGCACATGGAAGGAGCTGCTGCAAAAGCGATGCTGTGCTCGCTGCTGCTCCTCCTGAAGCTCTGGCTGCTAAATCTGAGGCTTTCCTTCCAATTTCAAGCTGCAAAGCACTTGCTGAATTCCAGGGAAAGTCCGGGAGGCATTTGCTGTGCTGGCACACTTTCTCCTTCCTAGACAGAGTGGAAAAGCTTTTCCCTGCCGTGTAGGCGACAAGAGACGCATTAGACGGCGATCCGGAGCTGTCCGAAGGTAAGCGGCTGTTGCCGGCCTCTTTCGGCACAAGCCCCCGCTCCGGAGCGCACCGCGGCCGGCAGGATGCTCTCTGCCGGCGAAGGTGCCGCTTCTCCGGCAAGGAAGCCTCTGCCGCTTCTCCAGCACACGGAGAGCGTGCTAGCTGCTGAAACGGGAAGAAAGAAGCTGCAGAACACTGGCACTGAGCGTGCAGCTTTCCAGCGGAGAGAAAAAGCTACTTGAACACTCTGCAAGCCTTTCCACTCCCAAAAACATGCACATGGAAGGAGCTGCTGCAAAACCGATGCTGTGCTCGCTGCTGCTCCTCCTGAAGCTCTGGCTGCTAAATCTGAGGCTTTCCTTCCAATTTCAAGCTGCAAAGCACTTGCTGAATTCCAGGGAAAGTCCGGGAGGCATTTGCTGTGCTGGCACACTTTCTCCTTCCTAGACAGAGTGGAAAAGCTTTTCCCTGCCGTGTAGGCGACAAGAGACGCATTAGACGGCGATCCGGAGCTGTCCGAAGGTAAGCGCCTGTTGCCGGCCTCTTTCGGCACAAGCCCCCGCTCCGGAGCGCACCGCGGCCGGCAGGATGCTCTCTGCCGGCGAAGGTGCCGCTTCTCCGGCAAGGAAGCCTCTGCCGCTTCTCCAGCACACGGAGAGCGAGCTAGCTGCTGAAACGTGAAGAAAGAAGCTGCAGAACACTGGCACTGAGCGTGCAGCTTTCCAGCGGAGAGAAAAAGCTACTTTAACACTCTGCAAGCCTTTCCACTCCCAAAAACATGCACATGGAAGGAGCTGCTGCAAAACCGATGCTGTGCTCGCTGCTGCTCCTCCTGAAGCTCTGGCTGCTAAATCTGAGGCTTTCCTTCCAATTTCAAGCTGCAAAGCACTTGCTGAATTCCAGGGAAAGTCCGGGAGGCATTTGCTGTGCTGGCACACTTTCTCCTTCCTAGACAGAGTGGAAAAGCTTTTCCCTGCCGTGTAGGCGACAAGAGACGCATTAGACGGCGATCCGGAGCTGTCCGAAGGTAAGCGCCTGTTGCCGGCCTCTTTCGGCACAAGCCCCCGCTCCGGAGCGCACCGCGGCCGGCAGGATGCTCTCTGCCGGCGAAGGTGCCGCTTCTCCGGCAAGGAAGCCTCTGCCGCTTCTCCAGCACACGGAGAGCGTGCTAGCTGCTGAAACGTGAAGAAAGAAGCTGCAGAAGACTGGCACTGGGCGTGCAGCTTTCCAGCGGAGAGAAAAAGCTACTTTAACACTCTGCAAGCCTTTCCACTCCCAAAAACATGCACATGGAAGGAGCTGCTGCAAAACCGATGCTGTGCTCGCTGCTGCTCCTCCTGAAGCTCTGGCTGCTAAATCTGAGGCTTTCCTTCCAATTTCAAGCTGCAAAGCACTTGCTGAATTCCAGGGAAAGTCCGGGAGGTGCTTTCCTAATTTTCCTGAATTCAGGAAAGATTCCCTTTATTGGGACACTATCTAATGCACTGTAGGCAGTTAGTGCCAACTCCCCTAAAATTCTGTTATTTTGCATAAACATGGCATTCAACTGCAGGTTTCGTGAGTTGCTCAATTTTTTCGTTTTGTTGTATCCAAGGTTTTGAATATGAGCATGAATTTAATAAATTTTTTGGAATGAAAATAACAGAGAAGAGGAAATGAGTGAAACAGCTCTTGTGAGGAAGTTTCAGACCATCCATTTACTGTGCAGAAGAGCAAACCTTCCCACAACCTGCGGCAACAATGGAAATCTATGCACACCTTGTGGGCATGGGGTAGATCCTCTCCAGGAAAGAGAATTACCAAGACCAATTGCAAGGGACTTCTGCACGATTTGATCCAAGGTTTAAACCATTAGTTCCAGATTTATTGTTCTGGCTGCTTTGGAGGCAAGAGAAGGCCTTACTTCAGAGGAGAGCCAGAGTTACAAGCAAAATAGCCTCTAGATGGTAGGATTAGTACCTGCCCATAGCTGTGCAGGAAAGGGCTGTGTGACTGTGACTGGTCTCCAGTCATGCTCTACATTTTAACATCAAGCTCTGATGAAGTATCCCCAAGTCACTCATAAGATATCCTAAACTGTTCCCAAAGTTACTGACAGTCATGAGATGATGGCAGAGACCTTCCCATAAAAGCAGAGGATGATACCAGAGGCCCCAGGGATATAATCACTATTAGTTAATTACTGTCCCAGATGGAATGTGACCATGAAACTGGCTTAAGAGCCCAGACAAAGAACTGTGCATGAGGTGAGCCTGTGAACCCACAAAGAAAGAAAAATAAAGCGATCCTCATCATTCATGAATATTACAGAGTAGGAGCACTGCTCTGCTCCTTCTTTTTTTGCCTCCCTGTGAAAAGGAGGGGAAAAGGGGTTGACTATGCATGTCCATACATAACCTAAATTATTTCATTACTGTCTCTCTGACACCCTTCCAGTAAAACATCAGCCAGATTTTCTTACATCCTCTCAGATATTTTATTTCTCAGATCAACTGAACCTGAGAGATGGTAAATTTAAATGTGGCCTTTTTGCAATTCAGAATTAAGTGAATAAGCTAATGCCATTCAACAGAATTCAACAAGCCAGCTGCCTAGACAGTAATTAAAGCGGTGATTTACCATGGCTACCAGAAGAGATTTAAAACAACTCTTTGTAATCAATGTACAAAACAGGCCTGGAGAGCAATGGCCTATGCTGGCAATTCACACCCCCTGAAGGCTACAAGAGGTCTTTATTTGGGGCTCTCCATATCCACTGTCCTCATTCCCAGCAGTTGTTGTTGGCAGCTCCCAGGGCAATGCCCCCATCTCAACACTATAAAGGTGTCCAGCTCCCTCTGGCAGGCTCAGGCTGATGCTACACCTGTGTGAGAGTCTTTCTGAAATTTCCCTCATCTGCCTCGGGGTCGTCACTGGGGGATCACTGAAGAAAAGATCCCCCTGTCTAAAATCTCTGGCTCTCTAGGAGAAGAGTTACACACTGAAGGCCCCGAGACCTGAGAGAATTGCTAAGCTATTGTTTTCACAGGTGTGTTTACTTTATGCTACACTAATGAGAAGAAAAAGGACATTCTGACAATTTTGCAACAATAGCTCTGGGATTTTTCCCCACCCCTCGGCCTGGCTGGACTTCTCCTGTGTTTTGGGGGTGGTCCCCCACAGGAGACCCCTCTCGCTCATTTGCAACCACTGTGACAGACAAACTGAGATGTAAGAAGCCTCTTTGCCAGAGAAAAAGCCAGACATGAAATCCCTATGTGAAATCCCTCACACAATTTCCAAGGACTGGGACTGGGACCCCCAACCCAGGGAGGTGTGCGGGGGGAGGCGAGCCGACCAAAGCAGACAGATGCTGCAGGTGTGAGCAGTGGACCAAGAAGACAATGGCTCTCACCCACCGCTGAGAACATGGACTGTGTGTACCCTTTTCCAAACACCATTCTCTCCCCCAAAGATACAATACACTACCTTTGACTTGGTTTCAAAATTCATCCCCCTTCCCCCATCAAAGAAGAGCATAATTATGGTCCAGATGAACTGCATCCCTGAGATGTCCCCAGACGTGACCTGGTGAACTCCATCGGCTGGGCACCAAAGGACTTTGCAGTTCCACATTTGGTAGCTATATACCCTTTTCTTCTTCCTCCCTCTTTTCCTTATTTTCCCCTTTTCCCCCAATCCTTCCCCAATGCATTTCTGTTGTGGTTATTTCAATAAAAGTGCATTTGTGTTGATTACCACTGCAAACCCCCTGTACCGTGTCGGTTTTTTGCACCCTGAGATCCCCCACGAACCATCACAAAACCCCTTCACAAGGACAGCTCGTGACAGCCTGAAAGGTGCCAACCTTGCACCAACAGCACACTAGGGAAGAGGATACAAAAAAATACTTGGAGATTAAGAAATGCAGTAAGAATTTTAAACTGGTGACAAACATTTGTTTTGAAAAGCTCTCACTTTTATGATGGCATCGCTTTTCCAAGTCCCTTTCAGCTCCCGCTCATCCATGCTGGATTTGGTAACTTTTACAGTTTTCTGCACACTCAATATTCTTTGCTTAACAAACCTTCACAGTTCATCTGTGTAGAAAAATGCATCACTGCAGCTGGTACTAGCTCACCCTTGAATAAATTACTATTTTTTCTCATAAGAATTGTCCTTATTCCAGAGCCAGAGCCAATGCCATTTTTTTATCAGTTATATTACTGCTGATCTCATTCAAAGAACACAAAGAAAATCTGTCTGAATTCCTACACAATTAAGACAGATCAGGGACAACAAGGAAGTATAATCCCTTAAAATGACATTTCCATTCCACTCTTCTACTCTAAACGGAGTCAAAAGCAAAGAGAAACAAAAAGTGTTGAAAAGTGGGGAGCTTTAGATACTCATGAACTCTGAACTCATTTCTACCTGCTGAAGTTAATACATGATGTGGGGGAAAACAATTTCTTCACATGAATGCTGCTTTCTTTTTTTCCTAGGGCTCTTGGAGAGATAAAAACAGGAGGCTGTTTTCAGCCATGATTCACCATCAGTAAGCAAGAATTCCAAGCAAGCCCTAAGTCTACCTTTTAGAGTCATCAATCTCCAGCCAAAGTAGTATAATTTTCAACCTGCTGGATTTGGCACCCTAAGAAAAAGCAGTTATATTCACATGTCATACCTGAATAGATCTAATCTTCATTTAAGCAATCCAAGAGACTGTTTCCAGTGTGGAACCAACTGTGCAGACTCAAACCATGTCTAATGCTTTTTGGAAAATTTTGCACATCTTCATTGATCGGTTTCTCTCTAGTTCTTAGCCAAGAGTTAATTCCATTACTGGGGAACTGCACTCAATATTCTACCAGAAGGATGACATTTTAATTTTACAGTAATGTGTGCACATGTGAGTTGGGAAAATCTACATCACACGGGAAGCCAAGGAGGGTTGCTGCTGATTCTAGGACTGTGGTCATCTTCTTGTTTTGGAAGAACCTCAGTCCCACAGTGATCTGGCTGAAGACAGTCCTCTCTAGAGCAGTAAATATTATTTCCAGCCTATAGAATCTGGACAGTTTTCCAGAACAAGGAACAATTTCTGCACTATTTTTATTTTATAGGCTCAGCCTCTTTCCATCATAAAAGATTAAACTTTACCATGACATGTACAAGTGCCAAGTGCATTTTCATTGCTCCTTACATGCCCAAAGATCCCAAAGGAGCATTAAACGTGGGTAACTGTTAGAACATACAGGCACACTGCTGGAATACATATATTGAGGAAGATTTACATTTATTAACAAGCAAATGTAAAAAAGGCAGAATTGATGACTACAAGATTAGTCATGGCGGGGGTTCTGGTAAAGTATCTGTCAAGACATGTCATGAACTATAGATTGGATGCAGATGTCATGAACAGCTGCACAGGTTATGGTATGAGGTAATGATGTATATGAATGACCATTAATTTAATATTAAGCTGATATAACTTGACTTCCTGATGTTCAACACAGTATTTTTAGTCTAAGAAAGACCTCTTTTTAGTTACTGAAGCAGCAGAGCTTCAGTTCAGAGTGAAGAACATAAATTTTAGCAGCATTAGGCTGTGGAACTTCTAGCTTTGGTCTTAAGTTTTTAGTTTAAACTGTAACAGTGAGAAGGCCCTAGCAGTGCAATATTTAACTTACCAGTTCTCTGGTATTTTCAAATGTTCATCAAGGCTACCTATGTTCAGTGGCAGCAGGATGCCTCCATAAAACACTTATTTTTCATCAAAAACCTCCATTTATGGTAAGAAAACAAAACTCCCCCATCCCCAGCTTGTAAAGATTATTCTGTTACATGGCCAGCAAAGCACTGATCCCAGGGATGTTGAGAAGAGGAAAAACAAGACATGAAAGTATTGATGATACATTTTGCTAACACTAAACACCATTTCAGTGTTCTCTTCCTACAGTGAACTCCCTTAAGCCAAGATTTATGCAGAATACAGTCTCTCTTTTTTTTTTTTTTTTTTTTTTTATTCCTTCAGGCTGTTATTTACTTCCTACCTTAATTTTCCAGTGAACTGTCTACCATCCAATTAAAAATTACAATTTGCTCCTCCTCTGAGAATTACACTCAAATCCAGGTATTGCATTTTTCCAGGAGCTGCGCCTCTTGCAAGGTATTGCTCACATCTCAAGGCACGCAGCCCTCCTGCTACCAGATCCTGAAGCGCCTTCCTTCCCTTCAAACTTTCTTCAAGGGCCTGGGAGCTGTTGAGAACCAGCTGCCTTCCCTAAATAATGTCAAACCACCCAGAATTTCTATCCCTGATCTTCCACACAGGCTCTGCTTCCTTTACAAATCTTATCCTCCCTGGGAGGCTGCTTTCAAAAGCCCTTCTCCAGCTCACAGCTCTGCTAGGCAATCCCTCATTTCCTGCACCAGCAGAAGCAGCTGCAGCAGGCAGAGGTGAATCTGAGCAGCCAATTCCCTTGCAGCCCCACGCAGCTGCAGAAAAAGCACTTTACTGCTAAAAAATTGCTGTGGTTCTAGGCGATATTCAAGGGGGGTAATGGGGGCCCTAACGCTGACAGGAACTGTCGCTGAAATGCTGTATCTGAAATCCCTGCGAGGACAGGGTTCCTCACATGTCCCTATCCATTAATTACAGCTCTAACCAGGGCTTTTAGCAACTCCTGCTGCATTGCTCCCTCACATTCCAGGGAGGCCTTTGGGAGTCAGAAATATGGAATATTTGGATATGGAAATATGGAATATCTGGAAGGGGATGCCGGGGCACTCACTCCTTCCACTTGCTCATATGAACTCCACGGAAGAAAAAATTAAAATAAATGCAGTCTGAAACTTTCTCCAGTTTTCCACTTTCCCATGCCACGGGATTTATATGTCTGTCCCGGGGGGATGTTTTAGAGGAGTCCTATCACTGTGCTCCCACTACCAGTTACAGCAACCAAGACCTGAAGTACTACACTCATCACAGGGCATTTTTTCATGCTTGGATGTGGCTTTTTAAAGAACTTTTTACTATCATCAAAGAATAAAGCAAGCTTCTGGTTCCACCATACCCCAAGCTCCACTTCCATAGGCAGTAATTTTTGGAAAAGCAATGCAATAAATTTCCCTTGCCTCAAAGAGCCTTGTACCTCCCCCTCTTACCAACCACAACAGCATTGGTTCAAACACAGAGAGGTACAGATGACCTTGCATGTGCAACACCAGTATAATGCCTCTCTTTTACTGACAACCCTTCCCCCAGCTGACAGAACAATAATTTAGAACAATATAATTTTCAAGCAACAAAAGTACTGAAGAAAGTAAAAAAGGTTTTCATTGTATTGAAAAAACTGACAATAACAACAGCTATTAAGTACAAATTTTCTTACTAGAATAGATGTGACTGGATCTAAAGGAATATTTCACTTTGAGTAACTTTTTCTTTTAAGGGAAGTAGTCTAAAATCTATGCATGCTTAGAGAAAGAGAACAAAACCCCACAACGGAACATCTATACAAGGAAAGCTTTTTAAATTATATCCCTGACAGAGCTGCGGAAGGGAACAAGTATAAATGTAGCCAATCTTGTGTTTCTCTTAAATAATGGTGGAACACACCTTTGTGCTTACTGGTAACAAGATTTTTTTCATTTTAGGGACAGATTGATATATACTTCCTCAATATTGTATTGGCATTATTCTTAAAAGCAGTAGTCTGGGAGTCCAAGAATAATTTTTATCAGCCTGGTTTTAATTTCTCAAGTCCAAAATACCTTGGAGAGGTATATAACACTGGAGAGGTAATTCTGAGTCTATTCACCAGCTTGACATATTGCAGAGAAAGAATCTGGATAAATTCCACAGCTGACACAGGTGCAATGAAACACACAAGGCTTCATGGATTTACAGCAAAGGCGAGTTTGATCCAGAGACAGTTATGTGACTTGCCCGCAGAAATAAGGTCAGTCATCAGGGGACATGGCATCAGTTCAAACATCAGTAGACAAAGATCTCAAGGTCTTTAAGGTCCCTTCCAGCCCAAACCATTCCATGATTCTATGATTAAGAATATGCAGAGTTTTGATCCTCACATGTAAGGTAACTGCATTTAAGCAGTAATGTGCAGTGGAAGACAGCTGGGGAAGAGAAAGGCACTGACAGCAGGGCATCCCACCCCAGAACCCACAGAGTGCTCTGAGCTGGAAGGGACTCACAGGGATCATCAAGTCCAACTCTTACGTGGATGGCCCACAGAGGGATTGAACCTGCAACTGGGGCATTTTCACCACCCTGCTCTGACCCACTGAGCTCATCTCTAGCTACTGTCTGCCACCAGTTTTGCAAGACTAGGACTTAAGAGAAGAAAATATTTCTGCCCATAAATGCTCTAGAGTGAGCGTGAGGGAGGGAAAAGCACTGCAGAGAGCAACTCCTCCAAGGACAGGTGTGTGTGAAGGGATCATGCATATATTAGGGCTACTCCAGCAGAGATGTTTTTAGCCCCATTACATTCCTGGGGCACATTTTCAAGAGAGATGGTGGAACATGAAATTCACTTTTATTTACAGTTGTGTAGATTAAGTTCATAAAAGCAACTGCATGATGTTGTCCTGCTGAAGGAGGGGATCATGATGAACCACACAGTATTTTCCAATCCCCTGTTCTTATTTTTTTTTTTATGATGAGGCAGCAGAGAACATAAGAATGAGAGAATTCATTTAAAAAGCTAAGACTATATGGGGATCCTCATGTCCACCACCAAAGTCCACTTGCTGTTCATAATATCATACAAAAAGTATCCCTCATTCCAATCCTGCATCAGCAACAGTACCATGCAGTTTTCCAACCTCAGACAAATATATAATTTTTACACTCAAAACTTTCTGTGAAAAGGAATACTTTAATATATATAGCTAAAAAAGAAACTAGTTCAGCAGCATCTGGATAGCATTTAGACAGATGTATGATGAGTGATGTTTTGACAATATCTGAAGATAGATGACTAGTTAAAACAACATTTGAAAAGCAAGTATTTATTTAAAATATAATAACTATGTGGGCTTTCAGGTGTACACTGAATATTCATAGTCAGTCTTAATGAATATTTCCTGCAAAAGTTCTCTGCCCCTTCACAGTGGCATATTTATCACATTTTCCCAAAGACAGAAACATTTTTCCATTAAAATTTGATTGCTTCACTTGCAAGTTATAAAGATTTATATCATCTCTCAGGTGGCCTGAGAAGCATCACTAACTCAGAGGTGTTGCTCTCAGGGACAACTGATAAACTTTCAGATTTTGTTTAGATTAGAAAGCATGTGCAGAGACCAGTTTTGGTTTTAGCCTTTGCTAAATCCCTGGATCTGCCATTGCAATTGGTCTGCACGGGTAGCCCTTGCTTTTCAAGAATCCTGTGTACTGAAGAAAAAAATTGTTCAGCTTGGATACAGCAAAACTGCTGTATAATAATGATCCCACAAAACACCTCAGAGGGTTTGGTCCCTGCCTGCAAACCCAGCTGTTTAGACCAGGGACCTCATTTTCAGAACCAACTGATACTGTGATTTCCATGGGAATCATTAGGAACACTCTGCACTTCCAAACATCAGACACCCTCTGCACTCAGAACATTCCAAGAAAGTTCCCTTAATCCAAACCCATGGAAAGCTGCTGCTGCAGCTGCTACTCAGTACTGAAGAACTCAAAAGTCTCAAGGGGCTTTCTAGCTGTGGAGTGCTGCCAGGGCTGCTTCAGCTCTAGCCAGGAGCTGGCTTCACTGCTCCCTTTGTCTTAGAAAATCCAATATTCCCTGTCCAAGGGGAGCTTCTTACCTGGCCAGTGCTGGGTTTCTCTGGAGATGAGAACAGAATAGCCATGCCAACTTCTCTCCCTAAACCTGGGTCACCGAGAATTGAGGATGAGACAAGGACCAGCAAGATATCATTTAGGAAGGAGAGAAACCCTGGAGGTAGGCTGGTATTGCCTTCCTAGCCTCGTGTAGCCGTCAAGCTGCTGCAGGGCAAGATTTTGCATATAAATAAAAGCTGAAGGGTGATTTTCCCAGAATAATTATGGCTTGCATCCAAATCTCACTTACCTCCTCCCCAAAGAGACAAGAAAGAAGACAGTATCTGGATATGGGGGGAGGGGGGGGGAATAAAATATCAAATGCAAGGATTTAAACAAATGAAGATAAACTGATAGTAGGATTTGCAGAGTGAATTAACCTGCACACCACCAGAACTTCAATGCCACCAGTGCCTGCGGACAGCACCTCAGGGGAGTCCCCTGGGAATGCAGACACTGTGGTTTGCTTCAGGTAATGCTTCGTGTAGTCAAAATTTGCCAGTTGCTCTGAGCAACTGGGTGTAAAGAGATCATTTCTCTGTCCTAATTTGATGATGTGAATTTCTTAAGGAGGAAAACTAGTTTTCACATTTTGCCATTAGTTTATTGCCAATTTTCCTAATGAATTACAAAGACCAGAAACTATGCTGAAAGCCAATTCTCACATAGTAAGAGTGAAGAAAAAAAGAAAAAGCTCAGTAAAATCTGATTTTCCTCATCATTGGCTCTTTCATATCCCAATAATCCATTTTTGAAACACATTCTAATCTCAGGCACAGTGTGGCCATCCCGGCATACCTAGGAAAAATCTGTTACTGTGCACCATGCGTGATATTAGAATCTGGCCCTTCCACTGTAGATGGAACATTTGCATAAAGTTCTTACAACTTTTTATAATAGCCATATTTTCCAATATTTGCAACTGCGCACATTTTAGCCTGGACTGCCTTTCGTTCCACAGATGGCGATTATGAAAAGCCCTCACATATGGCAACTACAAAAATAAATTTGTCTGAGACTGCAAATGTACAAATTCCCGGCAGAGTGCAGCCCCCTGAACACGGTCCCTTTGCTGAGAACTTGGGCCCTACTCCCACAGTGAAGTCAACCAGCAATGTCAGAAAATCACTCAGACCCAAGAGATGTCAATTCCTGTGACTTTGCACTCATTTATTTCTCCAGCTTGAGAGTGGATGAACTTTCTGGATGCATTCAGGAAACCCTCTAGGCATATATTTAACTTCATACACAGAATTAGCCCCAGGGAGATCAGTCACATCCCTACTTGGACAGATTAGCAACATTTTGTTCAGATTCTTCTTTTCCTCCCCCCAGCCAAGTCTGTAGTTGAGTTCATGAGGAACGATACAGGCTGTGCCCAGTGGCCTTTCTGAGCAGCTTCCACTGCTCTTCAGGACTGCTGAGGAGGGGCCAAGTCTTGCCCTGTCCCTGGGCTGGCACAGGGGGCCCTGGCAGGAAGGGGCTGGTACCCAAACACACACTGGGTATCTAAGGAGGTTGGATGCTCTTCACCTGTGGAGCTCCTTAAATGTCTTTAAAGGGATTTTCAATAGCACAGGTAATTTTCTTCCGAAAGACATTATCTGTTGTTTGCCAGTTCATTCTCTTAAAACATTCCAGTCAGCTCCACTGCAATCTCAAACACCAACTACTCTGTTTTCCAAGGGCTGCTCAGCTTACATCTAAGTATGTGTTACTTTCATTAAACCTAGATAGAAAGGACGCATTCCCTTGCTTTTTTTAGAATTACCTATGATTCCTTCGTCCAAACCCTCCAGTCTAACACCAACTTGTTCAATAGCTACAGAGGCTCTGGAAATATGGCACAGCCTTTCTTTCCATGCATCTGAGATCAGTGCAACTTTCTGCATGATTGAATGGACATACAAGTTGGAAATGTTAAGTGCTAGATAAATGTATATTATTATTTTGCCTCACTGAGATGCTCACAGCACTTTCATTTTTATTTTTCACCTGTTTACTAAACTGTCACCCAATACTGGCCTCAAGATTCACACTAACATTTGCATAATAATTTTCAGAGCTTCAGATCAAGCTCCACAATATCTCTGATTTTTGGTGGGAATCCAGCTCCAGGTTTTTTGGAGCCTGCTGTTTTTTAATAATACAGTAATAACTTCATTTTTTCATTTGCTTCATTTTCCTCCTAAATCTCTCTGAGAGACAAAATACATATCATTCCTACAAGGGCATTAATATCCTGGTGTGTTTTCCTGACTTATCTTGCCAAGTCTGTTGTCTAACTACATACTATTTGACAAAAATATGCAGAGAAAAGGCTGATGATTTCCAGTGGAAGCAGTGACATTCTGCTGATCTCAATTACATCTACAGCAGGTGATGATTTGGTGTGAACATGTTAGCCCTTGTGCCTGCCTTCAGCACACACCTGCATAAAAAGAATAAAAGTCTTTAGTTTAGCAGTAGGTACTTGACCCCTCCAAGTACCCATCAGCAAAGTGCAACCATCTGTGCTGTTTCTGGCTCTAGGAACTCCTGACTTGAGGAATGCCTCGTTTGCTTTCATCCAGCCACTGCAACAGGTCCTCAACAAGGAGCTTTTTGGGCTGCACAATTTCTGTCCTATTGACTCAACATCCCTCTGCACCTTCAAATCACCTCTAGTCCTGCTCAAAGCCAGCAGCCCCTTTTCAGTTGCTGTTCTCCTCAAGGACAACAAAAGCCTTCAAATCTCAAACAAGACTAACTTGTCTCAGTACTATCAGGACATAGTATTTGGTCCAATTTACACCCACTGAAATCCCAGTAAGGCACACAGGATGCAAATCAACCCGCAGCGTAACCCACTGTCAAGTTTTCATTCCATGCCAATGAAATTGACTTTTCCCTATTAACTGAACTGCACAGCTCTTTTTCTTCTGATAGTACTTTTCTTTAAGTCTTCAGATGTTCAATCCCTCTAGCTCCTCAACGTTTTTCCTCTGAAAAGAAATTGTTGGTAACAATGATACTGCAAAGCAGTGTTTCCCAGCACCCTTCTCAACTTCTTTCCCCTTATCTTTCCAATAATTTTCATGCTATTGGAAGCTTTGTTTGCCATCCTCCCTTCTTGTGCTGTTTTACATCAGAGCCTTCACAACAGCTGTTTTGAAACACTGTACATCATCACTGAGCCACTGTGCTTAATAAAGAAACAATAATTAAGAACAGTTTGTTCGTTTTCAGGTAAAGAAGAAATTCAACACTAAAAATTCAACTAAGTGATTCATCTGGCTCTATCCATTCATCTCACCTGGCTTCCTTGAAACAAAATAATCCATATACAGCAGCTGTTCCAAAGGGATAGGCCTCTCCTATAAACCAGACCCAAAGATAACCTTGCAATAGCTGTGCTTTAAGTACTGCAGGAGTTAACCAGGACAGAGTGCTCAGTCAGAATGGCATTTCCCCAAGGTTTTCCACAAATCCAGGCAGCAGTTCCCAGCTCATGTACACTGGGGAAAACCTAAATCAGGAGCTTTTGCAGATAAGTGTATGCACAGTGGCAGCAGCATTTTACAGCATTGGTCTGTAGAAAGTTTCAATCAGACTGTGAGCACTGGCGGGGAGGAACTGTACTTTACTCTGGTCCTAGGTGACAGGTGAGGAACAACAGAGTTTTGATTCTATCTAGACTGGGTGTATAGAGCAAACAACAGTGATGAATGTTGTTCTAACGCCCTGGTTTAGAATCCTGTCTTCTGAAAGAGTAAAGATCTCCTGGATAGACGGAAACTCTAATTTTTCTGTCTGGGCAGGAAACCAAATCATACAGCAGTGAAGATTACAAAATAGAAATGAGGGGAAAAGGAAAAAAGCAGAGAGGAGTAGCAAACTTACTAATTTACTTTTTCCCAAGACTGGGGAAAGATAAAGATCTTTCTAAACACATTTCGAGCATCAAGCACAGAAAAATCAGATCCTGTTGTAACCACAAGGCAGTGTCTATTATTGTGTTCATCACTATCCTCATGTGTGAACCAAAATCTGACCATTCCCCAGAGTATCCACTTTCTTCTCACTCCAGAAAAAGAAATTTTCATGACAGGGTCATTGTATTCCTGCAAGATGCAAGTCCATGAGCCCACTCCAGTGAAACACTTCATTCATCTATTCGTAATTAGGAGTGAGCTCACATTTCTATTAGAGGAATTAATGACTGATAAGTGACAAAAAGGCTTTTCTTGTCAAGTGACCTGCTGCAGTTGTTCCAGCAATGCTGACAGTGCTGTGCTTGCACACCTTTCTCTGCACCTGACACCAGGCAGGAGCCTGTCCCGAGTCATTCCCATCATGGGCTGTCCTGTTCGGATTCCTCAGCAGATTCTTCTGGCTGCAACACCTTTTGGGACTGTATGAAGTAACCATTGCTAAAATGGTTCTGTCATTGTGCAGTTCTCAGCTGAAGTTGCCAGGACAGTGCACAGATACGGCACAATTCTTCCCTAAAGGATGTGTGCTGTGTGTGTAGCTTGCTGCTCCTTCCATCTACCAGTGAAATGAGCAGGGTATTACGGAGGAGCACAGTGGAAACGAGGTCAGGAGGTCAGCGTTCTCCAGGATGCTGCAGGGAAATGGACTGTGAAAAGCTCCTGCTGTGTGTGGGAGCAGGAAGAAAGGATAACAGCCATGCTTAATGCAAGGTAGAACCAGAATTTTAAACACAGGCTGATGATTGCATTTCTCTATTGGAATTCAGTAGAACTGCAACTTAACGTGCATAGCAAAACAACTCCTAGAGCATTTTTCCTGACCTGTAAAGAGTGAACAGGTTGCCAAAGAGACTCCCTCCACAAGTCAAGAAGATGAAGGTGTGCATATACATGCAGCACCCTCAGAACTGTGAGGGGCGAAGGGCGCAGGGTGAAGGTGGCAGCAGCTCAAGTCCCAGCATCTCCATGTCTCCATTTTGCAGTTGTGTGATGCCCTCTCCGTGCAGTTATATCCCAGAGCAGGACAGGCTGCTAGTGCAGCTCTGCACTGTATTGGCCCTTCTGCATGAGCAGGAAAATTGCCTCTCTCCTGTACCTCCATTAACACACACCTGCGTCACACATTTCAGTGTCTGTGCAAAAGCCACAGCAGCAGAGAGTAAATATACAGTGCCTAGGACAGCTGGGATGGGGGAGACAAGGATTGAGGACATCTTTCTGGCTAATTAAGATGATAGATTTCAGGCCTCAGCTTTTTTTTTGGTGATGCTCTCATGCCAGCTAGCTCTCTGTCCTTAAGAAACACAGGGAAAGATCATCCACATCCAACTCTGATATTACCCTTTCATTCCATGTCAGAGGCTTTGTCCCCTGCAAACTCTTGAAGAAGAAATACTTGACCCCAAACAAAAAGTTCCAACAGATTGGGTGGTAGTTTTTTGTGCTAAAAATAGATTTGGAAAAATTCCTGAACTAGGCCCCTTGCCGAACAATTAAGCTCTTTTTCTTTTGAGTGAAGGTATTTTTGTACACAGTGTAACAGCATTCTTCACAGTCCTTCCAAGACAGAACAAGATCGAATAGTTCGGTGGGACAAGGAGCAATACATGGCCAACAGATTAATCATTTGTCCTTTAGAAGTTCTGCTACAAAATAGGAATCTTTGTTTCCTCTTTGGGTGGGAGGGGCA
Source organism: Fringilla coelebs (assembly GCF_963513975.1). Lineage (NCBI taxonomy): Eukaryota > Metazoa > Chordata > Aves > Passeriformes > Fringillidae > Fringilla > Fringilla coelebs. The sequence continues at coordinate 738,381 of NW_028167482.1, read as the reverse complement.
CATAGCAGACTTCCAGACAAACAGGAAACATTTGCTTCAACCTTAGGTCTTTGTTCTCTCCTCATTACAGAGTATTCTCTCTCCTGGCTTTTCCAAGACTCCTCTGGCTGGCTGTGCTGGCGAGAGCCCAGCTGCAGTAGCACAGCATTGAGAAGACAGAAATGATGGTATTTAGACAGGGAGGGTGCTTCAAAAGCACTTCCATGACATCTCCATCTGTGTAGGACACCTGCAAGAGAACCAGGATGAGCTGGAGTTCTGGACTCCAGCTGGACTCTTTGAGGCTATTGGATGTCCAGACAGGAAGATCTGTGCAAACAGAAAATCCACTGAACACCTCAATAGCCACACTTGCCTACAGCACCTGGTCACAGTAAACTATCTCTTTGTGAGCTGCAGCCTTAAAGCTGACAGATGAATACTTGGGAATGCAGCCACAGCTGACTGAAGAAGTCCAATTAGTGTGAGGAGCAGCAGCCCATCTGCTCACCAGCAGGGGCCATGGAAACACATCCCTTTGCGCACCTCACTGCTCCCAGGGAAATCAGCAGCTCTGCCCTGAGCGTCAGAGCACCACGACCTGCTGGACTGCTTGGCCAAGGAAAGAAAACAGGCAATGGCAACAAGCCCATTGCAGTATTGCCACAAAACTGAAAGGTGCTCCACGGAGAAGAATAATTTTTTAATTTCCATTCCAGGCAGAAAGGTCTCTGCTAGAGCAGCACAGCTCCTGCCGAGGCAGAGGAGCTGTTTAGCCCCATTGTGCAGGCTGCCAGCTGCAGGTCATGCAGCTTTCTACAGCTCACCAGATTAAGACAGGAGGGAGTCCATTGCTCTGTACAGAGGGTCTCCAGGGGAGCCTGAACGGTGGCTGAGCTCACAGGCCACTGGGCTTTAGAGAAAGGCAGTGCTACAATCCGACACCTACACAAGAGAAAGAGACGGCTCAAATGAGTCAGGCAGCTCAGAACAGCACTGCTGCTCCAGTTATGCAAAAGGCTACAGCACAAATATAATTCTGATTTTAATCTGTGTACAGGAGCAGCATTTGGTTTTTTCCAGCCACTGCTGTTGTGTATCATCGACAACATAACTCTGCTGAATCGGTCAGCCCAAAGATCCTTCACCTTAGCACAGTTCCTGACTGTGATGGTTTAGGAGAAGAATATCAACCACTGCAAGACTATTTCATCCTTCCTTTAGCAAACCCTTCAAGCAACCTGAGCCAGATGTGGTATCTTCATATTTTGCAGCCTCTTACAGGATTTCTTTTCATGAACTTGCCTTTATAAGAATGTATTTAATCCAGCTATATTTTTGGTATCCACAACATTTTTGAGCAACAGAATTTAATAATAGGCCTGGGGAAAAAAGACTACTTCTGTTTTAGAACCCAGTTCCCAGTATTATCCCCACTACGAAAAACATGTACTAATCCTCCCCTTCTCACTATTTCCTACTTATTATTTTACAGGCTCTCTATTTCATACCACTACAGTTTTCTCTCCTCTAAGATGAAGACTTGCCTTCTTTGTCATTCCTTGTATGGAACAGCTTCAAAAATGCAATAAGCCTCGTTGGGCTCCTCATCTATCTTTCTGAGAGAGGAGAGGTGCCAGAACTGCATCTGAGATGTGGACTCTGAGCACTGGAGTGATGCAGTCGCACAATTATCCAAAACTACCTGGAAGTAACAACTACCACTTCATGTTACATGTACAGATCAGGAGTGGCTTCTACAACGTACAGTAATTTCCATTTCCAACACTTCATTTATCATTTGATCCCTTAATCACCTGTTATTTCGAGATCCCACTGTACCTCTTCACAGCCACTTTAACTTTTATTACCAAAAACAATGCCATGACTTGAGCAAACACCTCATTCCTGATACACGTGCCTGAGACTGTGAGTAGGTGATGAGATCTCCCTGGGACATGCCAGCGATCTCCATCCTCAGTGAAAATTACCTATTTAGTCCTTCTTTTTTGTTGTTTTGTATCTTTTATCAGACTTCAAGTCATGTTTTCTTTGTATCCTTTGACTTTTTCTGTTCTTGTAAAGGCACTCGGCAAAGAGACCTCATTTGAACTTTGTGGAAATCCAAATGCATTTTGGGCATTTCCCAACATTTAAGGCCTTTTCCAACATTTTGGGCATTTAGGCACCAGATTTTCTCTTAGATAATCTCACGTTAGACTTATGTATAAGCTGCAGGTTGAAAAGACTGACTGTGGACATACTTTAAGGAACAAAGAAGTACTAGGCCTAATTTTCATCAATTACAACATGGTAAAATGATACATCTACACAAGGTAGATGTATCATATCACCTTTAGAGAAAATACAGCTTTGGAGAAAATACAGCTCTTTTCACTGAAAAGTAATCTGCAGTGCACCTTAATAATGTCAGGGGTTGCACCTTTTTTTTTCAAAGAGGAACATGACTAGGCTTCCTTAGTGTGACATGTAGCTACCTATAATGTCAATTAAGACCTGATGAGGTTCTTGAACAGAAAATAATTTACTTCCTTGAATGCTCAGAGCAAAACACTCTCTCCCTCAAGTAAGATCAGTTTTCTGTCATTTTTGTCCCTCCCTTAACAACAAATTAAAAAAACCCCAAACCTTTAAAACCTCCCACAACAGGAAAGAAAACACAGAAATGAAATGGCAGCCATAGCTTCTGGGAGCTCTTGAGGCAGAACCTTCTTTCACAAAGAAGGAAAATTACAAAGTAATACAGAAAAATATGAGAAAGAAATTTCCTCAAGCTCTCTGGAAAAATGAAGGTTTTTCCACTTAAAAAGCAAGGGAGATGAAATAGGCACAATCTCAAGAGAAAGTAAAAAACCTACAGGAGCAAAATATATAAGACCTGGCAGTATTCAAACGAATCATGAGTAGACAGCAAGACAAGATGGAAATACTATCTAAAACGCTCCCATGGCCAGTGTGAGCCAGTTTCTAGACACAGATGAAAGAGCTGGAGTGTAATTCTGGCAACATTTCCCTGCTTTGTCATGCCTACAGTATAATGGAAAAGGAAACACTGATGGGGGGAGCTGGACATGACTTGCCATGAGGCATGGACGGTATTGCAGGACTGTGAAGGGCTTCTCAGTACCTCTGCTCTGTAAAAAAATCCCCAGTGTCATTTTGAGCCACTCAGAGCCACAGTGTGCAGATGGAAGTGGCTCTGACAGCCCTGCTTTGCTTTGTGCCTCAGACACTGCTGTGCCGGGGCACAATGTCTATCCAAGGTACTGCCAACAATCCAGCGAAATTCCCATGGAATGAGGTCCCTTCAGCTTTAGTTGTGTAAATGCTGTATTCCACTCTGCATGGCAGCCCCCACAGGCTGGCCAATTTAACCAAGCTAAGCTTTCACTGAAGCCAAGTCAGAGCCCAGAAAAATGTTGTAAGGTCCTCATTCAGCTACCATGAGTGGTCTCCTCAAGTGTCCCTCGGAATTACAGGACACTGCTGTCCCTAGACAAAAACTGCAGTCACTTTGACACTTGCTGCCAAGGTTGTAAAAGGCAGCAAGCAATTGCTGCTAAAATGCCCAGATCCTGAGAAGTGTGCAGAGTAACAGTGCTGCTTAAAGCCATTGACTGTGTGCAACTTCCCTGATATTAGCCAAGATTACCAAGTCACTTGGCAGATCCCAGCACATTTTTGATATTAAAGTGATGGGAAACTACTTAAATACCCATGCATTCATTACAAAAACATCTTTTTTGGCATTTACTTCCAATTAAAGCTTGTGCTTTAGCACAGCCAATTTTCCTCGTCATATTCAAATGTTATGGTTGTGTGAACGACCAAACATGATCATGGAGATGTTGGCTCCCATCTCCTGAAATGGGAATTTGTAAGGAGGCTGTCAATTGGAAATATTTGGAAATCTATCAGGAGTTTAAGCACATTTTAAAAGGCCATCTGTGTACGAGAGGCAGTCACACCGACAGCGTGCTCGTGCTGGGCACGGCAGCAGAGGTGCAGTTGGTGACCCTGGGCTGCAATCAGAGCATCTCCTCAGCTGTGCTGTGCCTCTGCCAGGCCTGGCTGAGCCAGCAAAGACATGAACAGCCAGGGACAGCCACAAACTGAAAGCTAAATCATGAGGCTGCAGCACCATCAGCTGCATATCAAGAAGGGAGTAATTTGCTTTCAGAAGCCAAAAGGCTAAATACAAGACCTGTTATTAAAGAGTGCTCACAGTACAAAACCAAAAGCTTTCCTGGCACTGGCACAACTGGAATCACAGCCATGTCTGTTATCCAAGTGGTTTGCTTTAGAAATGAATTCCATAAATTTTCAAACAGCTGCACAGGACTTAGCTTCAAAAATCTATTAAGGTAAATAAAGCATGAACCCTGCCTGTCTCCTCATCTCGGAGGAATGCTGCCTGTAGGGCTGTGAACAGCAGCAACAAGAGAAAAAAACAAACAGGGAGAAGACAAAGCTATTTTAAGTTTGTTGAGTGCTTTTTATGGTGGCTTTTTAAACATTATTTGTAAATATCTCTTCAAAGTCTGCTTAATTACAATGCACAGCAGCATTAGCTTGCAAAAATAACACCTGAAATCTGACTCTCAAAGGTTGGAAGATTTGTGACTACCAGACAAAGAAAAAAGCAACCGCTCAAATTTTAAAGCTATTTTTACAATGTTGAAAACTGCAACTATTTTTAACACTCATTTCAAACAGATCAAGTATTTCCAGTTCCAAGTGTGCAATTAAAGCAGTCAAAACCAAAGCTAAAATCCAAGAAATACTCACAGGGCATGTTATGGGGTCTCATTGCAGCCAGTTTGGTACCCAATGGTTGATACTTTTCATGATTTCTGAATAATTTTACATTCATAACTTAGTTTCAAATGTTAATGTTTATGAGAGCAGACAATTTTCTGAAATGCCTAAAGAAAGCATAAAAAAATTTAAATTCAGCAGAGCAGAAGTGGGAAATCAGACTGATTTGTACATCCAAACAAACTGTAAGACTTGAAACACATGAGGGGAACAGAGGGATTCCTCCCAGACGTTCATCGAGCAGATATTAATTTAGAAACATGAATTTAGAAACATGTATACAGCTGTATGTGACTGTACCTGCCCTGGCCAGCTGCTTCACGCTTAGCAAAAAAAGGAAACACAAAACTCCAGCGTGGTCTAAGACAGATGGGTAGAAACAAGATGTATAAACACAGAGACCACGTTTGTAAGAACTCATTAATGCCAAATCAGAGTGAGGAACATTAAAAGGGCTGTAGCAGCAACAACAGCGAGACTTCACCACTGAACTGTATTTTATGTGAATCCAACTGGTTTCTTTCAACTCACAAACTCCTACTGACCCAACCACCAGGCTGTGCTCGGGTATTTTTGGTTGACTGAGTGCCAGAAATGATTTTTGAATGGGACAGTGACTGATTACAAGAGGCAGATGTTCAACCCTGTGTATTAAAATACGTGTCCCTGTAAGCTGTTTCCTGAGGTACCTGTACCACCCACAATCCACTCAGGCAAGCAGGAGGGCACACAGGTGGCAAACCTCACCAGTAATCCCAGACTGAACTCAATTTTAATGAACCATGTTCTGCAGGATTTTATTATTTCTCATCGAGACCAAAGTTACTTCTTCCGAAAATAGAAAATTGGTGCTTTCCATCTGGTAGTGCAAACCTCCCGTTGCAGACAACGACTTTGGGACTCTGGAGCTAACCCCTCTTCTGTGGTTTCCTTCCAGCAGAGTGACCCTCGATACAGGCAGTAAGCTCTACTCAGCACACCCCAGCGCTGTTCTGTCACATCAGGAAGCCATACCCAGCGCCACACAGCTGATGCAATCTGAAGGGTTTCCCAAAAAAGCTGTTTAACACCACAATATAAGAGAAAACATAGGAGAGCCACTTGCTGAGGTGCCCTTCTGTGCAACAGGCAGATAACCAAAGGCACTGTGAAAGTCAAGAGCACACCAAACCCATCAGTGTGTGTGAAGAGGTCTGCCTGGGGTTCTTCAGCCCCGCTGTTGCCGTAAAAATTAGCATTGTTTTGTGGAAAGGGAATCAAGCAGATACATGCTTTCAGCCTGCAAATCAACTGCTAGAAATAGGGGGGGAAAGTTTGCTGCTTTGGTCAATCTGAACTCCAGGAAGGAGTTCAGCACTGACAGGATGAACTGAGAAAGGTTGCCCATCCGACTGGGAAATGAAAAACTCCAAAGTGTGAATGAAGAACACCCTGCACTGCTCAACAGATGCAGCAACAGCAGCTCCCTGGGGGCTGATGCTGTCAGCACAATGCCACCACTTCCAGGCCAGCAGTCCCTCTTGGGTGGAAGGAAGGGCCTGACCCCAGCTGGAAATGGTGTTCCTGAGAAATTCTCCCCAGGAGAGGTAACTACACTCTCGGTTCAGGAACCTTAGTGACAATTTCACCCTACAGTGCTGGATAATTCACCTCCTAGGAACAGGGCCAGCTTTGTGCAAAGTTGCTGAAACAGAGAAGGAGAATGCTGATGGGTGCAGAAAAGCTCTCTGGGGAAGTCAAAAGGATTTATATAAAAGATAGGATGGAAGCTAGAAATAATCAAATAGGAAACAGCAAAGAAAACCAACAGTTCTGCATTAAAAAAATAGCTCTACAGAGATTAAAAAGAACTTTTACATGTTTTTCTGCATCCATGTTAGCAGTAAGATGGGGAACCTGCTTGCCTGCCTTGCTGCCCTACACACTTTGAACTGACATATGGAATATGAACATGAAATATGGGAATAATAAACATACAGGATGCCTAGTGGAAAAGAAAACAATCAGAGCCCCCGGAAGATGAAAATCAAAGAATATATCAAAGGTGCAGTAAGCTGTACCAAGCAGTAAGTGGAATCATATGTTAAAGAGTGGTTTAAAAGTAACTGGCCAAGCCCTCTGGTCAGTTTAATAAGCTGTGATCCCATGAAACTGATATTCTGGGCAAGGAGAAGAAAAATACTGTTACTGACATATTTCAACTGTGCAACAAGATGGTGATGGGAGAGCTTCACTTATGCCCAGTGCAGAGTGGCAAACATACTGGGACAGGTTGCCTGGAATGAGGATTTTATGGACAGCCAGGAAACTCAGAGAGGAGGAAGCAACTCTTGGCTTCACTGGAAGCAGTGCCCGGACCAGGTTTTCCTTTTATTGTTTTGAAACAAGTAAAATTCTTAAAGGCGGGAAGAAGGGTGTTCAGAGACAGCTTTGTTTACAAATAAATCTCGCCTCCTAGAAACTTAGGAGAGGCCTGAAGAAACCAGTGTTGCTGAACAGCAAAGTGGTTCCATGTCCAGATGAATAAACCAGAAGGGGCCATAAGCTCAGGCAGATACTGTATAAATGACATAATGTCCTGGGGTCACTTTCTGATGCTGAATTGTATCCCCATTCATCTGTTTGGCCCAGAAATAAGTTTTACACCTTTTAAGACTGGTTCTGAGAGCAAAGGTGGGGGGAGACAAGGTGCACACATTTTGTTTTCAGAAACTGCACTTGCTCCCCGCATCCTTCTCCTGGACAGTGCTGTCTGCAGCATGGACAGATAGCAGGACAGAGCTTTCCTTTGCTTTTGGTTAGTTTTAGCTAGCTGAGGCAGGGAAGTTCCCTGGACTTTGGGTTTTCTTTTCCTTGGAGCTGGCTGAACCTGCCCTGGACTGAGCACCCAGAAGAACACTGGCAGCTCTCAGGCTGGGCCTGGCTGTGGCATTGCCAGCACTGGAGGGACTGATGAGAGACTGATCAGAAAGTGAGGGAGCCCAGCTACAGCCCACAAAGGGACTTTCTGAGTGTGGCATCTCTTCGGAGCAGCAAGAGGTTTTATCGTTTAATATTGTTCATTTTTTGTGCTGGTGAATGCTTTGCCTGTTAAATAAACAGGTTTTTCCACTTTCCTCCAAGGAAATCTTTTCCCAAACCAGTTCCAGGAGGGGCTGCTTGAATCTGCTTTCTAGAGGAACCCCAGTTTGGAGGTTTCCTCCAAAATTTGCCCTAAACCAGGACACCTACCAAAAAAAAAAAAAACAAAACCCATTTGAGGAACAGCTTTCGAAAGTCCCAAAAACCACAGACTAAAGAATTCTGATAAGAATCTGTAGGGTCATAAAATGATGAAGATATAGAAGAAGAACTTAGTGACCATAAAGCCATAGATGGGAAAAAAAAAAAAAATCCTGTTTGCATTTCTGGTAGAGGAGATTGGAAAGACTCCTACTCTGGAATCTCCTCTCTCTACAGCAAGACACAACAGAGTCTATCTCAAATCAAGCTTAATGCCAGAAGACACTCAAAAAGAATTCTCTGATGAGCAAATGAGCAGTAACAAGTCACCAGCACCAAATGATAACTGCTTACAGCAGAAGAAACTGAAGATTTAACTACCAATGGTGCTGTTTAACTTCTGGCTTAAATTTGCTTCGATCCCAAGGGAGTTCTGGGCAATCGTGGACCAGAAAGCCAAGTAAATTGGTGAAAACTGTTATAAAGAACAGAATGAATCCCTTTATATCCAAATTGGCATTGCCAGAAACAGATTTTGTGAAGGAAATTTTGCCTCATTATCTATCAAAGTATTTTCTACAGCTATCAATAGGTATGCTGACAACAGAAATCCAGGCTATATTTGTATACTCAAAGGCATCTGACAAATCCTTAGGCAAAAACCCTCTAAAAAACCAGCTGGTATAGAGCAAGAAAGTCCTCAAATTCCTTGGGGTGCCGGGCAGAGTGACCTCTGCAGTGTCCATACCCAGCACACACTGCTCTCAGCAGGAAATGCATGCACCCATACAGATGGCTCTCCCACCTGCCAAGGCACCATCTATATCATTTATCAACAGAGCTTTCCTGGCAAAAGGCAAAGATTTAAATACCTGGTAGCTAGTGGCAAAAGAACCTTTGGAAATTTATTTTTTTCCATCATAAAGACTTTTCAGGTATTCCTGTAAAGTGTTTTGGATGAAGAACCTGAAATAGTAAGGAAAGAGTGGGTTTATATTTCACTTCAGATGTCGTTTTATCTTATGCGCTTTTACTAAAATCCAATAAAACCAAGAGAGCCTTCCATCCACACAGAGATGCTCTCAATTTAGGCCTAAACTAGCTTTCAGTTCTTCCACAGCTAATATTCACAGCAGCTTTTAGAGAACTCAAAGCAGGGAAAACTCCCTTTCAACTCAACTGTCATGGACTCTGCATATCCTTCTCCACGGCACTTTGTTTCTTTAGTTAGTTACTTGCATTTCCCAAGCTGTGCTTTGTGGATGTGCAGATTTGAGCTGCCTGAGAGCTGCTGGAATGGAGCAGCAGCTTCCAGACTGTTCCAGACAGAAACATCCATTTGAACCCCTTCAGCTGAAAAGCCTAAGCTGCCTATTCTGAGAAATTGTCATGGAAATTGCCTGAAATATAGGGGGCCCTGAAAGGAGAATGGTGCTTCCAAGTGGCACTGCTGGAAAAGCAGGAACTGCTGACACTCAGCTCATGGGGGACTCACTGGAGACAAGCAGAACTGGGGCAGAGCTCTGTTACCTTCCACCGAAATTTTGTGAAAAAATTATCCTCAACAATATGGTGAGCTCCTCACAAAAGGTAATGTGAGAAACAATCGCTCACTTCTTAAAATCTTCAAGATTTATTAAACCTTAACAAAAAACACAACAAAAGGACTAAATAAGGAAAAATTCCTGGGCTGGGAGCCCCCCCTGTGGCTGCCAGCCACATGGCTCATCTCCAAAGTGGATGCTCTGCCTTTTATACCCTCAGCCCCTCTGAAAGTTTTGTCAGTCAGCTCTTTCTCTGCCAAGTTTTGTCAGTCAGCTCTTTCTCTTTCTCCAATCAAGATGTGAAAAGTAATGTCCACCAATGGATATTGGTGGACATTACTTTTCACATCTTGATTGGAGGTCAGGTGCTGTTTTGCTGCTCCTCCTGGTACCAACCCAGCCTCCTTTAAATGTCTTGACAATTAAAGCTGTTGCAAGGGGGGCAGGGAAAGAGGAGTATGGAATGACATTTTATAATAACATTACTATACATCTATATAATATCTCTTAATATATATATCCATATTATTATATATATCTATATAATATCTATTTTATATATATATATATATATATATATAAAAAATCTCTCTTAATTGAGAGCCAGCTATTACACTACTCATCTATAACAGTAATATATTTTCTATTATGAATATAATAGGAGAAAACCCCTGAAACACCTAGTTTATGTGAAAAATGTTAAGAGACTTTAAATACTGAATATGGGATAGCAAAATTGACTAAGTCCAGTTCTCTTTTAAAAATAATTTTTATCCTGCATAAAAAGAGAGCTATATTCCCCTCTGACTTTTCCTTGAAACACTCTATGTGAAAACAAAATAAAAAATATTGTTTTCTGACATTCTGAGAGCCAGTAGAGTGGGATCTCTCTACTGCTATTTGTAGAGGTATCCTAGGTATTCAGATAATTTATTTTTATCATCCTCCTTGATCCTCAAAGCGTTACTAAATTTTAGAAAATATGCTGAGAATTTAAAGCAGATGTGTCCCAGCCAACATTTCACACACCTTATGGAATTTGCTTGCCTGAAGCTCTGCTCATGCAAGGATGGGTCTCCAACCCACTCACCAAACACATAGCTGCAGAAGAACTGAAATTCTCAGCCACTGTTATCAGGAAGTGGCTTTCCAAGACTACTCAGAAGATACTGATGAACAATGAATAAAATTACATCTGTTCCAAGGAGATTTTGATGCAGTTCTCTATCTGTATGAAATGACAACAGAAAAACAGAATTCAAGAATTCCTATGTCGGAAAAGGAAATAGATAAGGAAGTACCTAGCCTACAAACTATGACAAGACACTCAGTTTGCTGCATGTTTTTTTTTTTCCACTCCACACTTCAGGCCCATCAACATTTGTTTCACACTAGCAGATTCCATGAAACACATTCCTAGCAGATTCCATGAAGCCCATTCCCATTTAAAATAAACCCCTGTGTCTGGTCCTTCCTGCTATTCATACTGCTTATGTTTTTACGGATGTATAGTAGAAATCAGATAAATATTGTTTTTATTTGGCAGCGGCTGGGAAGATGCTTAGTGAACATAGCAACAACAAAAAAAAAAAAAAAAAAAAAAAAAAAAAAAAAAAATGAAAACCCAGAAGTCACTTTAAGAAATATTAGCTCTTCAGATTAATATAGTGTTCTATCATTCTGGCATTAATATAGGTATGTTCCATCTCATTTCTTCAAGTTTGAAAATAGCAAGGTTAATTATGTGAAGAACTGTAACAAAGTAATTAGATTATCTTGTAATTATTTTTAGGGGAAATAAAATCTTTATAAAAATCCTAGAGGCTAAGAAAGGCCTCAGGAGATGGGAGTGGAGCTGTTAAGAGGCCTTAACTATTACGTCAATTTATTTGTGTCCAGCTGTGCTCATTGAACAATAATTAAAAAGGAAAATTGCCTACAAGGTACTTACTGGGTATGGAAATCAATACTCCTCCCTGCCAGGAAGCTGGCAGCCTGTTAGCCACCAAGAATTCAAGGCATCCTGAACAGAGTGGGGATGGGAGCAGACAGTTTCTGTGTTTCATGAGCTATTTTAGCACCCCAAGCAGTGCACCTGAAACAGTCATGGGAATTATCCAGGGACAGGGAGGGGAGGAGGTACTGCAGTCTACAGCTGCCAGAAAGAACCTAAGAATTCTCCAGTTTTGCCTAAAAATGATGAAGAAGTGTGAAGACAGCGGATGCCACCCTGGAAAGGAAATGAAAGAAAGGATTGCAGTTATTTGAGTGCAGCAGCTGGCCCCTGGAGCAGAGGGTGCCCCAATTCCAGCTCTGAGGCCCTGGGTGTGTGCCACACACAGCACTCTTTAAAAGCTCTACCTCGGCGTCCTTTGGGCTCCTCACCACACTTCAGCACTTCTTTAGTTTTCAAACAACCCTTATTTCTGTGACATCCCATTTGGGAGCAGGGGTTTGAAGTGGAGCTTGCCCTGCTGTAGAATTTCTACAGCCTGGTAAAAGTCAGCACAAATCACAGCTGGCCAGAGGTTTCACTCACATGCAGCTTACACTAAACTACACAACCTCACAAGGCATTTTGTCCAATATATTCTTGCAGCAGGCACCTGAAATAACACATCTCTAGGCTGCATATCAGCAGTTCAGGAGCCTGGCTGCTGTAATCCCCTGAAGGCTGCTTTATCCTGGGGAAACAAGCCTTGCAACGTGCTATCCACAGCACCCCTTGCACCTTCCAAGAGGGACAGAGTGGTAAGGACAGACACTTGGAATATTTCTCACTGAAGTGTTGTGCTTCATTTGATTTAAAGCGTTTTGTGAGACAATCCAGTCTGACTGAAGCAGGTAATTAATTTAAGCTATTCATGATGTCACTTGAATCTGAGCTCTGAATGTAATGTAGGACTTTTAACTGTCCCGAGCTTGTCCAAACCTGGAGCACCCATTTCAGGCACCCATGCTTTCAAAGAGTTTGGAGGGGGAAAAAAAAGCTCTAAACTTTGCTGATCAGTGTGATATCTGTGGCTGGTTCACTCGGTGACAGCAATCAAGTTCTTTATGGGAATTCTTACGCATTAGTTCTCTTTTGGTTTTTTCCCAATTCTCTTATGAGGTTGTGTAGTTTAGAAGTGCTTTGGAGAAAAGTATTTGAAGATCCTAACTGCTGCAGTCTTAGTGAAGTTTAATTCAATCCTATACTGTTAACACTCTGGGCATGAACAAAGGAAAGTACACAGCTACAGCTAAATGCACTGTTTGGGAGCCATATGCTGTGAAAGAAAAGTTTCAGCCTGGCAAAATAGAAAGGCTGATCTCAGAGGCTCTAAAAGACATCGGAGCCACTCCAGAGGGAGTTATGAGTTAATGGCAGTTCTGACAGTTTTTATGAGATCCCCTGAAATGCCAGGATTTTTGTCTGTTGCCAACCATATCCTACTGAATGAATTAACTGAGGCTTAAGAATTTTTCTACAGAATTAGCTAGAAATAATGACAATTGGGATGGCAATGCAAATGAAAGCATTGAACATGAAGAAATACTTTTTGCCTCATGAGGCTATAAAAAGTAGTGGAAAACCCAAATCTAGAAGTGTTTACAAACAGGTAATGGACAGTAGCAATAGCCACCTAAGCAGTAAACAAGTCAGGATATTAACAGATCAACTCCCAGACAAAAAGAGGGGCACATGTATAATAGGTGTGCTTTTATCTGAGGGCTAAGGGAAGGGCTGTATAGCCATGCAAACCAAAGGACACCACAGAAGCAGTACAATTTATGGATCCTGTAGTAACAGTAATAACACCTGTATCAATGGCTGATTTTTAGTTACTGCAGTTAGGAAAATCCTGCAAGTATTTTTAAAATGCCTGACCATTAATCCTGCCTTCACTGCTGGGTTAAAACATCACAAATAACAACCCAGAGCAGAACTTTTTCATCCAAAGTTCTTAACACTGTAATTTCCATTTTACAAATAGAAGAAAACAGAGCAGTTATTTGTCTATTCCTGCTTAATGAGCCCGGAATCAGCTACACTGATTTCTGTCGCTATAGGACACGAAATAATGCGCACACGCAGCTCTCCCAAAGTAAAAAGAGAACTTTTAATTTCTGACTCCAACGTTTATAGATTTCCAAAAGTGACAGTGGATTGGAGGGTGATGGTGCCACCTCTCCAATGACACTGGACAAACCAACAGTCCATTAAATTTCTCCTCCTCCATAAAACAATGCAAAACAATGTGAGAAAATTTGTTACAAGAATGTAAACATCGGGAGTCTTAGAAAAACTTAAAAAACCAGGGCAACAGATTAAAAGCCTTTAAGCTGAGCGTCAGGTCACCCAGCTGAGCATCAGGTCCCGATGAAGCTGAGGCAGACTCAAAGGAAGATGCCATGCTCTGGGAGCAGGAGTGTTCCCTTCCGCCGCCCTGCCCAGCGAGCACAAGGCACGGAGCACAGCAGAGAAGAAGCCACAGCCCCACCCTGCTGCATTCTGCCTTCAGCAGCCTCTGCAGTTTGCCTGCTTTTCCCTTGTTCCAGTTTGCAAGGCCAGATGTATTCTATTGCCATCTGCATGGCAGTTGTCTGGTATCAAGTGGGCAATTCTCCTTATCTCTCTTCCTGAGTGATCGTAATCAAGGTCCCTCAGCAGGGAACATCTGCTGATAAGGGGCTATTGAATGTCACCCCATGACTGATAAGAACTGTGACATCCCATTGTGAGATGCTCCGCCCAGAGGGAGGAGCCAAGCATTCCTACCCAGATATAACCTGGAGATTCTGACACACCAGCACCGCTCTTCTCCACTGGACTCCCCAGAGGAACAGCAGCTGCTTCTGCTTCCACGGATCTGTGGAGGAAGAATTCACCCTTTTCCTACAGGACTGCCCTGCTCCAACAGAACCACGCCTGACACTCCAGGAGGACTGCAGCCCCTTTTCCAACTGGACTGCTGCCAACACCCTGACCCACAGGGTGTCAGGTTGAGTTCTGACTCTGTCAGTGCTGTTCTAGTGTATTGCATTGTTGTATTTTATCCTTTTATTTTTTCCCTTCCCTATTAAAGAACTGTTATTTCCTGCTCCCATATTTTTTGCCTGAGAGCCTCTTATTTAAAATTCATAGCAATTCGGAGGGGTGGGGAGGGTTTGCATTCTCCATTTTAGGGGAGGCTCCTGTCTCCTTTAGCAGGCACCTGTCTTTCCAAACCAAGACATCCCTCGAGTGCCGGGCCTTTCAGGATGTGTACCAAAGCACTGCAAGGGATGAAGGCCAGCACAGAGGGAAGCCTTGCAGAGATGGTTTCCCTGAGAGAAGAAAGCCAACCACCACGAGCTGAGCAGGTTCCACTGTGCATACCTTGTTTTCTGTTTGAGAGGATGGCTTAGAAATTAAGAAGAAATCATAATTCCACTGCTATGCTTATACAATCTCTAAAATCTTTCAAATTTCTATAAAGATGATCCAGTTTATGACTAAATGCTTTACATTTTGAGCCTGGTAAATTATTATTATTAGATGACATTGAAGTTTGGACTGTCTTTTTTTGTAAGTGCGTGTGATAGCTCTCACTCACCAGCATGTTCACACTACTTTATTTTTACTGGATAACTGAATTATTAATTTATAAGATGTACAGGATGCGCCACAGCCCCTACCATGCTAGAGAGACAGAGATGGACACTGTAGAGCAGCAGCACACACTACTATTATAAAAGCAAATGCCATTTGCAGACACTAAATTAGGTTTAAAAAAGATACATTAAGTGTTAGAGAAAGCAGATTTGGCAGTGTTCATTGTGTATTACTTTGATATCACAAGAAGAGTGGTTAATGCTAAGCGGTGTATTTGGCAGCTGCTAAGCCTTGAGGTCATTATAGAGTTTCTTGGCACAACTGGATTATTTATGTGATGAAATTTCACTAAGGCAGTTTTTTTTCCCTCCAGAATTCATCATGATATCACTCAGGAAAAAAAAAGTTAACATTAAACAGTGTTTAGATAACATTCAAAAGTCATTGCTTCAGTGACAAACACATTCCTTGTAGGAATATGAAAAGCAGCAACACTGTTCAATCTCGTATTTTCCAATATCAGCTGTCTGATGAATATTCTACATAGAAGGAAGCAAACTAAAAAAGCCCCCAAGCAATTAGTAGTTAAGCTCTAATTGTATAAATAAGGCTAATTATACAGATGGGAAATCTTTTCAGTTGAGAAAATCAGATGCTAAACATTCCTCCCATTGACAGAAAAAACCTTCATACAAGCAAACAAGTGCATGAAAACCAGTGAGCTGATCATGCTGATCCTTCTATAAAGAACCGCCCTGCTCTTCAAAGGAAGAAAAAATCCTTAATTCTGTTTCTGTGCTGGAGACCCACACAGATGCTGCTACGCTGAGGGCCTGTGCTTTACAATGAAGGACATGGCAGAGGCAGAAAAGAAAGTAAATTGCAAATTGCTGTTGTACTCAGGACGCTGCAGGCAGAGGCAGCAAAAACAAGCAGATGATGCAGGTCATGCTGGCTGCACAGAATAGGGGATTTCAGGAAGACTGGGCAAGTTACTTATACTGGAGGCCCAAAAATCACAGAATGCTCAAATGGTTTGGCTTTGCTTCAAAAAGACCTTGAAGCTCATTTAGTGTCAAAACCCCTGCCATGGGTAGGGACACCTTCCATTATCCCAGGCTGCTCCAAGCCCCATCCAGCCTGGCCCTGAAAATTTCAGGGATGGGGCAGCCCCAGCTTCTCTGGGCAACCTACTCCAGGGCCTCAGGGAAGAATTTCTTTCTGTTATCTAAACTAAACCTACCCTCTTTCAGTTTGAAGCCATTACTCCTTGTCCTATCACTACATGTCCTTGTAAAAATTTCTCTCCAGGGATTTTTTGTAGGCCCCTTTTGGTCCTGCAAGGCTGATGTGAGTGAAAGTAAATGCAAGTTCCATTATACAAAGGACCTGGGTTACAGACAGGGCTCAGCCCTGAGCTCTGCAGTGGCTGGCTGCTCCCAAAATTCCAATTCCCAACACCAGCATCCCCAGGCAGCCAGCGTACACCTTGAGTGCTCCCATGGAAGTCCAGCACATAGCGGAGAGAAAACCTGGCATCCTGCAAGAGCCAGGGCCCTGCCCCATCAGAGGCACACCTAGCAGCGAGCTGAGACCCCACAGCACTGACACAAACACATGGGAGCCCAGTTCCAGCCCAAGAGACCAATTAAGGGGCTAAAATTAAACAGTACCTTCTGCAGCATCACATCTAACGTGTACTTTTCATTGTGCATGTGTATGTGAACTTTAACATTCACTTTATTTCACTCTCTGTGACACCAGAGCTGCATGAGTGCAGAGGAAATACTGGATAATTAGAGAAATAGTTTGATATTAATACTATTCAACTATAAAAAATTTGTTCGATATAAAAATAATATTATTCCAATAATTACATTTGATTTCCACAAATGCTACCAAAACATGTAATACTTTAAAACCTCTTTCATGATACTTGCATTCTAAGTGGTAAGTGCAGGATACAGCTAGCATTTGTTCTGTTATATGTAATAAACTAGAAATGTTGGTAACATTCTCATAAGAGCGTTGAAAAAAAATTTTATTACTTGAATACTACATTTCTAGTATTTGCATTTAATAAGAGAAGCAGCCCATATCTCAGTACTGAGGGAATCTCTTGGCTTTGAAAATTCCAATTCCAAAATTCCACCAAGTTTCAAGGCTGGCTTCAGCTAGTACCTGCTGACTTTGGCAGCAGTGCTGCAAGACAGTACAAATGCCACTGGATTTCTAGGGAGGACTGCCAGCTGCAGGAATTCCTGAGGGCTGTGACAAGCAGGGGCTGCCACAGGAGGTTTGCAGAGGCACACTGCAACTCAGGCTTCCAGCATGGAAAACAGTAAGAGCTCTAATAAGGAGAGGGCACGTGCAGAGTCCAGTCAGTGGCAAAATTCTGTTCCCATCAGTGAAATGAGCAGAGCACACACTTTGTACCCTGCTGTTCTAGATTTCAGCAGCACATTGTCCCAAGTACACTCTATGTGGACCCAGTGTTCCTACACACATGGAGTTTCACCAGCTGGACTGAGGCAAACAGGAACTGGAGTGTTTGTTTTCCATAACACTATTTCCTTGTCCAGTCTGACTGATGGGCCAGACAGATTCCACAGGATGCATCAAGCCTTGAAAATTGCTTTGAGAATGGACAGCTACTCCTGGATGCTTGTCTGACAATATAAACATGCACCAAAAATGACATATCTCTGACGGGCTATGGAAGTGTCTGAGAGCACGAATCTGTGGAAGCAGCAACATTCTTTCTCAGAGTGTCGGTGAGCGCAGCTGCTCCCAGTGTGTCATCTGGCAAATTCTCCTTTCCTTCTGCACCATGTGCTCAGGAGGAAACCAGAACTATAATCCTCAATCCTCATTCCTCCTCACTATACATTTCATTTCCCCTTTTCCTTCCCTAAGCAATTGCAGGAATTGTCGTACTTCAGTCAGGTATTGATAACTCACAACAAAGAAAAAAGTATTGTTTGCAGGTGCCAAATAACCTATTTTTTTTTTCCCCTCAGCCTGAAACACTCTGGTGAGATATCCTGAGGCTGCCCTTCAGAGACTGTCATGGCTCAGCCCCACACTGCCACCAACTCATTTGCCCCTGGTGGGATGGGGAGAGAATTTTATGAGTAGCAGTGAGAAAACTCAGGGCTGAGATACAGACATTTTAATAGGTAAAGCAACAGCTGCACCTGCAGGAAAACTGAACAAGGAATTCAACCTGTACTGCCCATGGACGGGCAGGTGTCTCCATGTCCCCACTTCCTTCTCCTGCCCCCAGCTGTGTGTGCTGAGCGTGGCCCCACCTGGGCTGGGATCTCCCTTGGCTCCCTTGGGCTCAGTTGTCCTGGCTCTGTCCCCTCCCAGCCCCTCCCTGGTGGGGTCAGTGAGGCCAGAGGAGGCCTTGGCTCTGTGTGAGCTCTGCTCAGCAATGCCCAAGGCGTCCCTGTGCTACCAACACTGCTTCCAGCACAAATCCAAAGAAGAAGAAGAACACTAACTCTACAGCAGCCCAAACCAGCACAGAGACAGCCTGAACATCAACAGCATGACAGTACAGATATCCCTCCACTGCCTGACCAAAAATAATGAGCAGATTTCCTCTCTCTGGCTCAAGTTTGGCAGAAATCTTTGCCTCGCCCTCTTGGGTGGATTGAGATTTCCAGGGAAGTCCATGCAGAGTCAAGCCCTGCTCAGTGTGACCACAAATGACCGACCTGTTCCTGCTCTCTCTGTACAGACTCATCCCACTGTTTATGGAGCTCAGAGAGTAATGATAAAGGTTTATGAAGCACACAATAGGCAAGGCTGATTTTGAAGACTTGACGTAGCAGCACTTTTTAAAAATGCTTTACCCAAGCAATGCCTGAAAACTATAAACTATAAAACTAAACCATCTTTAGAGCTCCTAAATCAGGTGAAAAACCTGGAAGACACTTCCTCAGTCAAAATACCGATTCAATATAAATTTGCACAGTGATTCAAACGTGATCATCTACATTTTTATTTTCCCTAAAGAGTTTCCTTTGTACCACAGTTTCTCTCAGTGGCTCATCCAACCTTCCTATTATGCTTGATCCAGCATCAATTGCTGTTCTATATTTGAAGTGAAGGCTTCACACCCCTTAGACTCACTCCAGCACACAATGAGTGGTTTCAAAGAGCTGGATCAACTTGGCGCGTCAAGCTGCGCGTGCCTGGGAAAATCATGGAAGCAAAGCCTGTTTCCAGCTGCTCTTGCTGCTCTTCTGTCTTGGTTTGGTGCTGGAAGAGAGGGCTGTGTTTTTAGTTACTGACACACATCTGCTGTTTACATGCAGAGCCTTGAACTTGTCTGTGTTCTGCACCGCACGGCTGAGAGCAACAGCTTTGCTTAAATGCACTCAGAATTAGCAGGTGGATGCGGAGGTGACTGATGATTTCTTGCAGCCTGCTGATGCTTCCTCAGCCTCACAATTAGCTCACCCAGCTGCTATCAGAGAAAATGAGGGGATCCTTACTGGGCACCCAAGGGGAGCTGGCAGAATGTCTGTTCTCTTACATACTGTCCTCGAGCACCTTAATTTATGGGGCTGGTTTTGCTCAGGGCCACTTGAGAGACACAGAGGAAACTGACAACAGCTTTTACCTGGGACTTTACAAGAACCTGTTTTCTCTCAGGACGTTGTTTTCTATCGGTGACAATAACTTCCTCAGTCAAGCCTCTCTCTGCCACTTGCTTATGATGATAAATATTCACAAACATGGCAACATAAAGAGACTGGGTTTTTATTAGACTGCAACCTGCATAAATAAACTATATACTTATGCATCTTTTTCTGTTGGCATCTCTGAGTGCACTTATTTTAACAGGTATGTAAACTCCTTCAGGAAGGTACCCAATACATTATGCAAAAAAAGCCCACCGACATAACCACCAAACAAAAAAACCTGGACATTTTCAGAGCCTGTCAAAAGGAAAGATTTCTGCAGATGAGGTTTACTTGAAAGTTTCTAAGAGCTTAACTGTCAGTGTAGGCTGTAAACAAGAGAAGTGAGAGATGTTCATGTAGTCAACATTTGATTTATTTACAACAAATAAAGGAACGTTCAGCTGAAACCATCTTCCTTCTTTGGTAAACTTGGCAAACATTTTCAAGAAGGCTGGGATTTGGGGTTTTCGGTTTGTTTGTGGGCCTTTTGGAATGGAAACATTTGAAAACTGTTTTGAAAAAAGAGGTACCTAGTAGAAAGAGCTGCGAGGGTGTCTTGGCAAGGCACTAAGACCACATCTGAGAGAACAGCCTGGCAGAACCTCGACTGTGCCTCTCCTTTTCCCATGAGAGCCCTACAGCCTGTAGGGTGAACCTCTTGCTGTGGGCTGTCAACTGAATGCACACACAGACTTTGCCCACTCCACTGCATCAATACTGCATGGTACAGCTGAGCCAGCTCCTAAAACCTGAATTTAGTTTTGCCACTGGGCTGGTCTCAGAAGGGGAAGGAAGGGAGGGAAAGAAGGAAAGCTCAAATGTCTCCTGCACTCTTTAGTGAAAGGGGGGTGTGTGCACGTGTGCAGATCTCAGCAGCACACAGAGGTTTGCATTCACAACATGCTGCTGCACCCAGCACTTCCTCCTGAACACTCACCTGAGGCTGAGCCCTGCACAGCAGTGCAAAGTCCCTGATCAAACACCTCTGTTCTCCTGCAGGGCAGTCAGGAAGGCTGAGTCTATCCTCAGCAGTAAAAGTGGAAATAGCTGTATGCTAATATTCTGTCTCCTTCCTTCACTCCTCAGAAGAGCCCTCGCAAGCTGAATCCCAGCACAACAAGATTGCAGGAGGCAAGTCTGTCTTGTGTGGTCTGGCAAAGGAGGGGAAGAAATAATCTCTGCACCTACAGCAAAAGGCCAGGCAGTTTTGGTGAAGATGCAGGCACTCAGAGGCTGCTGTGCACAGCCCCATCACTCATCTGACATCATCAGGAGAAAAGAGAGAGAACTGTTGTGTGCTTTACAGCACAGAGCTGAATCCAGATCAGCCATCTGTTTGTGCTGGATATTCACCACTGGTTCACTGACAAGCTTCTCCCTGTCAACATGTTCAGCAATTCAAGGAGTACTGAATTGCACCATAAACACTCTTCCTTTATTCTTTATGAGTCTGCTGAAGAGAGCATGTTGCACCATTTCCTACCTCTAGAAAAAGCAAAGGGCCTGGGATGCTGACGGCAATGGCCAAACATTTCTGGATTCAAGGCTCCTACAGAAGCTTTGCCATTCCTCAGTGTAAGCAAAAGCACGTGGTATGGTTCACTGGAGTCCCTGTAAGTTACAAATCCAACATTAAAACCTAAAAATAAAGGTATTTCATCTAGCATGGCACTTGTGAAAAAGGAAAATAACGCTGCTTCATTGATCTAAAATAGTTTCAGCTTTCTGTGAGTCTTCCACCCTCCTGTGACTCTTGTACTGCTGCTATAGAACAATGGTGGAACCAGAATAAATCAGACTCTGTGCAGTATCTGTTCCCCACAGCCAGTTAGTACCTCTGTCTGTAGAATACACGGTAATAAACTACAGGGATCACCTAGCAGCAGTTTGTCTTAGAATTTGCTTAATCCACTGGACATCCTGAACTTCATTCTCTTTCAAGCTACGTTCTGTAACTTGCAGAGAACTTTTACAGCCTGTGGAGTTGAAGCCTAATTTTTGTTCTGAACACCTGTATGGTATCTACAACAGCAGCCTGAACAGTTGCCTAAACAGTGATATACAAATAGTATCAGTCTCCATTTTCTGGGAGCAAAGATGTGAGCACTGCCCACAAGGGGAATTTCTACAGTGGGTCCTCATGTTCACACGTAGCTCAAACTAGAGGAGAGCTGGCTAGATTTTGGGCTCATTCTAACATCATGATCAAAAGGGGAGCGAGAGCTTATTTAAGGTCCTTCTCACTCAGTGAAACTGAACAGAATGTGCTGACTTCAGAACTGTAATTGTCCAAAAGTTATACTTCTTTCTTATACATCACCTTCTTAGGCAGAAATGAGATGCTAAAAGAAGCCAGTGAAAGTATCTCTTGAAAATTTTTACTGGAGACAATAATAAAAAGCTATAGCAAAGCCTAGCATTTTTTATTTCTAACGTTGCTTTAGAAAGATTTTTTTATATCTGGTAGATATGCACTGCAAAAGTGTCTAAGAGAAGTTCCATCCTCCTGCTCTTTTGAAGCAGCTTCTGATACCACACTTGAGAAGTGAATAAGGATGTAAAAAGTGCATTTGATCAGCACTGTAACTGCTGCTATGACCTTACTTGATCACAGTCTCTAGTGGTTTCAACTTCCTACAACCTCCACAAAGAGATTTCTGAAGCAGTGACATACTCCATGTAATAACAAACATATCAAAAGAATTTGATGGGGAAAAGAGTTACTGAAAATATAAAATCACAGTATTGCCAAATTAGTAAAGCATATTTCAAGGCAATTTACTAAAGATGGAGATATGATATGCATTCCATAGAATGATGGAATACACTGAATGGGAAGAGACACATCAAGATCCTCGAGTCCAACCCCTGGGCTTGCATAGGAGACTCCAAAAATCCCACCCTGTGCCTGAGAGCGTTGTCTGAACACTCCTTGAGCTCTGTGAGCACGGCCCTGTGGAGCCTGTTCAGTGCCTGGCCATCCTCTGGGGGAAAAACATTCTCCTGCTATGCAGCCTCAACTTCCCTGACACAGCTTCAAGGATGTTCCCTTGGTTCCTGCCACTTTTTCAGGTGCAGTTTATCAGGGGAAATAAAGGCTACTTCACCTTTCTTTGGAGGGAATAGGCGGCCTTGGCCTTTTAAGTATCTTGATTACTTGTTTTTCCTTTACATTTTAGAAAGCTTTTTGGATGGTCTATCATTGCCCTCTCTGGAAAAGCCAACTACAAATAGGAAGCTACATCTTGAGCAGCATAATAGTATTCCTTATCATATAGTTTTGTTTAAACAAAAACCACTGCAAAACCCAAAAGCAGGCTAATCACATGAGGGTTTTCTAATGCTCACCACCAAAAGGAGACTTCTCTTGCCTGTGCTTTGATAGACATACTCTACACATGGAGCTAGCTGGAAATCCACACAAACATCGCTCCTCCTCGTTGTGAGTGATAAAATTCCCTTAAAGAGGCTCAACTGGAACCTTTTCCTGTGCTTTCCAGAGAGCACCTGAGGATTCCTGCTCTCCAGGACCAGCAGGATGGAGTTAGCAGGCCACCAGGTGTTTTTACAGCAGGTGCTTTGTGCCCATCAAGGTCATCACTGGCAGAAGTGTCCCCATGGCCGGAGCTCAGGACACAGCTACAGCTACACCGATAACTCTCTGCAAACCCACATTGAGGGGTACCTCCAAAACTGAAAAAAAATGTAGGCGAATAAAGGAGTTTCTATCTAAAGGCATTTTAAACTAAACCAGATGCTCTGCAGTTGGTAATGCCAAATAACTTTGAGAAGAGTGTCATCTGAAAGATGTTCCTTTTTTCCTATCATTTTTGCTATTCAGAAATACATATATTTGGGTGAGTTATTTCAGTAAACCTCTCTTCTAAACTCTGTATCAAGAATTAACACAAGCTCGTTGCTGAGCTCTGTGCAGTTTATCTGGAATACTACAGATATCCAGGTCAATCTGATAGCATTATAATTAACTGCCATATTTTATCCAAAAAATTTAGAATACCTCTTTACCACAGAAATCTGAGGGCTTTCATAATTTCCTTTTTTTCCCCTCCAAGCAGTATCCAGAGTGGTCTTCAAAAAACATGGATTCATGGGCAACTGAATGAGACTTGATAAGCTGGACAGAGCTGCAGGTTTTTCATTTGTCTGTGAAAATGTTACTTGAGCTTAGGAACACATTTCACAGCATGTTCTTACAGCAGAAATAGAGACTCTTTAAATACACTATTTCCCTGAAGTGTCAGATGCTCTTTAATAGCATATTCATTCTTTTACAGTTCTGGGTTTTTTCTTCCTGAGCCTATCTCTGACCAAACATCAAATATGGGGAGTTTGGGTTTTTGTTTTTGTTTGTTTGTTTGTTTTGTTTGTTTGGTTTGGTTTTGTTTTGGTTTGGGTTTTTGTTTTGGTTTGTTTGGTTTTGTGTTTGTTTTCGTGTTTGTTTGTTTGTTTTGAGTTTCTGGATTTGTTTTGGTTTTTGGTTTTTGTTTGTTTTGGGTTTTTGTTTTTGTTTGCGTGTTTCGGTTTTGGTTTTGTTTTTGTTCTGTTTGTTTTGGTTTGTTTGATTTGTTTGTTTGCTTTGGTTTTTTGTTTTTCGTGTTTGTTTTATTTTTTGTTTGCATGTTTGTTTTGTTTTTGTTTTTATTTGTTTGGTTTGTTTGATTGTTTTGGTTTTTGTTTTGTGTTTGTTTGTTTTGGTTTTTGTTTTGTTTGTTTCTGTTTTGGTTTGGTTTTATTTTTGTGCTTGTTTGTTTGGTTTGGTTTTTGTTTGTTAGGTTTTGCTTGTTTCGGTTTTTGTTTAGGTTTTGGTTTTGTTTGTTTTGGTTTTTGGTTTTTGGGTCTTGTTTGTTTGTTTTGGTTTTGATTTGTTTGGTTTGGTTTCTATTTTTGAGTTTTGGTTTGTTTTGGTTTTTTGTTTTTCTGTTTTTTGTTTTGTTTTTAGTTTGGTTTGGTTTTTTGGGTTTGTTTTGGTTTGTTTAGTTTGGTTTTTGGTTTCTTGTTTATTTGTTTTGGTTTTTGTGTTTTTTTGGTTTTTTGTTTTTGTTTTTTGGGTCTTGTTTGTTTTGGGTTTTGTTTGTTTTGGTTTTTGTTTGTTCGTTTTGGTTTCTGTTTTTGATTTTTGGTTTGTTTGTTTTGGTTTTTTGGTTTTTTTGTTTTTTGTTTTGGTTTGTTTAGTTTGGTTTTTGTTTTTGTTTGGTTTGGTGTTTTGGTTTTGTTTTTGTTTGTTTCTTTCGGGTTTTGTGGTTTGTTTATTTTGTTTGTTTGTTTTGGTTTGGTTTCTGTTTTGTTGGTTTTTTGTTTGTTTTGGTATTGTGTTTGTTTATGCATCCAGAAAGCAGTGAAACCTGGAGATACGAGAGAGCTCTGAACCATGTCTCTGGTGACACAAGTAATATACTTCAAGTAGTAATTTTTTGATAGTAGAGTGTACTTTTTTCAATAAAGGCAGAATGACCAGAATCAAAAATACTTGCTGCAAGGGCAAAGCTGAAATCTCTTTTGGAGAGAGGTAGAGGAGAGACCTTTAGGTGTTTCTCAGTAGCCTTGTTTAAAAGCTAACATTTGGAAGACTCCAGCAAAAGAAAAGTCAACGTTTTCTTTTTTCTCTTTTCTTTTCTTTTCTTTTCTTTTCTTTTCTTTTCTTTTCTTTTCTTTTCTTTTCTTTTCTTTTCTTTTCTTTTCTTTTCTTTTCTTTTCTTTTCTTTTCTTTTCTTTTCTTTTCTTTTCTTTTCTTTTCTTTTCTTTTCTTTTCTTTTCTTCTTTTATTTTTTCCTCCTTCCTCCAACTTTTCATATTTATTGATGTGGTTTTCTTGGGGACCTGGGCTTTTGGCCAACCAGTTTGTTGTCTGTTCCGAAGGAGTTCTCTTAATACCACCAGGGAATCAAGAGGCTAGGATTTAAGTGCTTATGTATTTTAAAGTGTATAAATGAAAGGAGGCCCAGGAATGTTGAGTATTATGAATAGTGGTGTGACCAACAAATGGCTCCCAGCTTTGGGACTGCCCACATGACTTATACCCCCTGATTTTGTGACCCATGAGGAGAATGGGGGAGCTTGCCTAGTGTATTAGTGACAGGAGATTCTGCAGTGTTTGGGCTTAAGTGTTCATTTGGGTCATTTTTGTTTGATTTTTGAAGTCAGAAATTGGGCCAATTGCATTCAAGAGAGCAAGAAGGGTTCTATAAGTGCAGGGGATCTCATTCATGTGCAGCTCTGAGGGTAATGGCTCACAAGGGGAACATTTAAAGATCCCTGAGATAACTGCAGGTGTTCAGGAAAGGATCTCATTAACACTGCTCCAAAATTAAAAAGTTTAATTGGAAGAAATAGAACTAAATGATGCAGGAGAGGGGTTAAAATGGGAAAGTCTCTTCTAGTTAGCAGAACCACCAGCTGTTGATTTGGGATTCCTTCCTGCCAACTCCCAAAGGGACCACAGGACACCTGTCCTTATACAGCTCCTGTTGGATGTGCTCTAAAAAAGCCCTGAAGCCCTTATTCCTACTTCCTGTGGTGGAGTTTGGAGAATTTAAGTAATGGATGTGAGATTGTTGTTGTTAAAACAGGTGTTGCCTCGCGTGCCCAGCCCTCTTAACACCAGTTCTGCGAATTTCTATCCTGTGGAATAGGACTAGTGCCTAGGTCTGCATTTCTGACTGAGTCAAGGGGTTGAGCTAGGAATGCAACTAAGATGGTGAATACTATATATATTTTAATTAAGAGCTTAAATGAATTAAGGGGTTAAGTTAGAAATGTAGTTAGCAAAGATCATATACTGTGATTAGAGCTTAACAAGGAAACTAATTGATACCAAGTGGGAATGACTGAAACAAGGTTGGGAATGACAGGTAATATACAAAGTATTGTAAGAATGCAGGAACCATAAATAACACAGATTTCTAAGAATTAAAGGAGGTTTGGACTGTGACCAACAGGCCAAGAAGCCCTGCCAACTTACCATGGTTGAAGAGTTTACCATGAGGAAGGTGTCTTACTTCCTCTTCAGAGGAACCAAATTAAAGAGGACAATTGCGCAGCTGTAATGCACATTCAGCTAATTATAATACGAGGTGAGAGCTAATGTTTATGTAATAGATGCCGTATAAACCATCCTGGAAACCATCTGAATGTGTTAAACCTTTTTGGATAAAAAGAGAGCAGGAGTTTGTGACTTTTTGACACGTCTTTGGGAGGTTACTCTCATGTGTCCAGCACTGTAATAAACACACTCTTTCCAACTTTCATTAGTTGAAGAGTTGTCTGTCCGTGCTTCATAGTCACAGTAATGAGACTGGTCACATACAAAATCCTGCAGGGTTACAAGCAAAACCCTGGATATGTTGCATCTGCAGTGGTGGTGAGACTGCCTTCTGCTGTTATTTACTCTTGGTTTTCCCTGGCTCATCAAGGCAGAAAATGGCCATAGAGCAGCTATTACTTCAGCTTTTCCCTTTCTTCTTGTTATCCCTTGTTACATCTCTAGATGAGTGGGATTGGTTAAGAGGCTGTTGTTTTGTACAGGATATCAGTGTTCTCTGTGATCCCCATTACAGTTTGTGCTCCTAGAGCATTCTAGAGGAGTAACATTTTGAAGCATAATTCTTAGTTAGAATAAAAGAAGATTTTGAGTTTCTGGAATTGAATGAACAGTTTCTTCTATGTCCTAATAGACCCAAGGCAATGAATGAATGCTTTCTCCTTTTACAAATGGAAAATATGGAAACCCCAGCGCAATAAATATATTTACCATTTATCCAAGACTTGTCTTTTGTCCTAACACCAGTGGTGAAAAAATAACAATAACTTTTTGACTGACTTAAATTTTATTCTGTGCCTTCATAATAATTCTAGTGGAATGAAGATTTTGTATGAGAATGTGGCAAGAGAGGTCTGTCAGGTCTGTCATTTCCCTCCACTGAGTTTTTGTGTCTTTTCTCTGAATCAGGCTCACTCCCCCGGCCCCAAGAAATTACTAATGTAATTCCTGACAACCCTGTTTGTTTCTCTCCTTTAAACCAGAGAAAGCATTGAGCAGGACCAAGGCAATAGCTGTGGGAGAAAGATACTTAACTGCACCCCCTGATACTTGAATGATCTCAGGGCTGTTGTTGCCGTGCAGGTTTAATGCCCACCTTGTGAGAAATCATTCCTACCTGGTTCTTCCTTGAGCTTTTACTCAAGTAGGATTGTCACTGGAGGGCTTGGTCCTTTGGATCCTTTTGCTTTTCTGTGCCTGACATGATTTGTTTAGGGTAGGAAAGAAACTGACTTCACAAAGCAGGAGTTGCACTGCGAATTTCAATAGCTTATCTTTTGGCATTTTCTAGCTGCAAAAGGATGATAAAAACATTGCCTCAAGAAGTCTTCACCACTGACTCCTGTGGGGGTCTTCTGGAATAAGTTCAGACTTTTCAGCCTTTTTTCCTTGAGGAAAGAGGGTTGACTCAGCTAAATTTAAAGGTACAGTACCACTAAGGGAGCAAGGGCAAAGAGATTAATGTGGGCTTTTTGTTATTACCTTTTCCAACTGCTGTTAACCAGAGGCATGTAGGTAGTATCGTATCTTATGAATTTACTGAAGTGCAGAGGGGTGATGTTTAATTAAGCCTTTGTGATTACAGGCATTGCCCTCAGGCACAAACAAAGCTGCAGCTGCTTGGGATGATGTGAGTTGTGTGATCTCTGCTGCAGAGACCATACCTGCTGCCAGAGGAGAATGAAGGGGAAAAAAATAAATCGCTGCCAGAGCATGATGCACCTTGCATGGACCTGGAGAGGAAAGCAGTTCGCTTCCACAGCTCTCATTCTAGTGCTTTGTAACATCCAGGTTTGGAAGAATGCACACAGGAAGTTGAGATGTAGCCACTGAACCAAGCTATTGGGTTTTTTTGCTTTTTTGGATGTTGGTTTTTACCTTCTTCTTCATCTTCATCTTCTTTGTCTTCTTCTTCTGTGGTAATTGCTGCTAAGTTATTTAGGAAGCAGCCTACTTGTTTGATGCAACCCAGAAAAACCTTTGTGATTAAGCCCTCTCTTTAGAGTGGTCACTGTGAGCATGGGATTGGATAGCCTAAGATAGCAATGTATTTCAAGAGTTAAGGATGAGAGGAAGTAAGTTGGAACAGATCAAGGGCATCTTGTAACAGAGAGGAAACAGACTGGACAAAGGAATTTCAAGTACCAACCCAGTGGAAATATTAAAGAAACATTATAACAAATTGAATTTGTTAAGAAATTGATAAAGAAAGTAGCATTAATGGGGTAAGCTGAAATAGCTATCATAGTGATACCAGTATGAAGGCACTGATTTATTTCCATGTAACAATCTCTTTATAAGCTGTAATTTTTCTCTTTCCTTAAAATAAATATTTTCTGTTACTACATAAAGATAAGATGTACCTGACAAGTTGCAAAAGAAAATGGTCTTGATGAAGTTCTCCAACTTCTCATTCTATCTACAAAATTAAAAAGGCAATACTATTAGTAGTACATCCCAGTAAAAATAAAACTGGTAGATAAGTTGGAGCACGACTCAGGGTTCAATTCTTGGTGAGTGTGTATGGCTAAGAACTGGGACTTTGCTGTTTCTGTGGTTTTATTTACTTCACTGTAAGATTGGTATACTTGCTTAGTTTCTCTGTGCCTTTGTTTACCCTTTACTTAATGAAAGGAAGATTCATGCTTTGAAAAAGAAAACAAAACCAAACAACAAAAAAGATTATGGAATTCAGGAGTGTTTTAACTTCTGATGGTTTTGTGTCACAAAGGTCTGTTTTAGCTTAAAGGTATGCTTTCAAACTGTTTTCTATTAGGAAAATTGCTTAAATACCTTTAAATTTTCTTAAAACCATAACATTAGAAATCCAGGGACTTATGCCTCACCATCTTCCAGGATTGCCTACTTTCCTTTTAAGTCTCCAAGAAAGCAGTTTTAGATTTATGTGCATTAGTTAAAAAATAGTGCTCCAGAGATCAGCATTATCTTCGTGCTTTTATCACAGAGGCAGTGTTTGCTCTGTGAAAGTCACTTCTCCCTCTCTTTTCCCTCTGTTATTATGGGATCATTTGTCTTTGGGGTCATCCTGCCTTCAAACCTTCTGCCCTAGTGAGAGACACTCAAATATTCCAGGGACAGAAAATGGAAAGACTGATGCCGGTAATGCCATGAGTCAAGGTTTGGTTCCCACTTCCCATAACAACCAGCTGAGACAGTAACTTAATGTCAGAGACTGCTATGGAGATCTGCTCAGGTGTGCTTGATTGAATTTCACTCAGGCTTGTGTGGTTTGAAATAACAGCAGCTGAACACAGACTGACTGAGGACTTAGCAATGTGAAAGCATCTGGAAAGGGCAAGACAGACTAGGGGTCAGATCAAGACCTGAACTGATCAACTGATCAAAAAATATCCTTTCACATTCTCAACGCTCTGTCTTGCCCAGATTTTTGGTTCTAGTGGAGAGATCGTCAAAACATATGGCAATATTTTTTCAAAGTGTTTATTGGCTTTGGTGCTTTCCAAATTTTCTTTTTTCTTTTAAAACAATGAGAATTCCCCCATATATGTGCTAAGAAGATTGTCTTCTCTTCTGTACTTGTTTGGAAAGACACTGAGGAACTGTGAAGACAGCATTTCTAAGGACAGCATGACATAAGAAATTTTTCCCCAAAATACTATTTTTTTTTCTAGCCAGTAATAGGAAATGAAATTTTGAGAGGTAACTGGGAAAAAAACCAAAAAACCCTCAAACCAAACATGAAGAGGAAAGTTTTTATTTCCTTGCTGATTCCTGACTTATAGTCAGAAAGCAAGGGAAAAGAAACATAGTTGGTCATGGATGACCTAGGAAAATGGATGCAAGGAATAAAGTTTTTGTGTGTGTGTTTTTCCCCCATTATCAACAAAGTGAAGTATGTTCTGGAAACCTTCTATGAAGAAGCACCTGGCAAATGCTTTAAAATTAACAAAGAAAAATTTATTTCCACATGCTCCTACAGCCTAGAAAGCAACTGAGAATATGCTAAGTCTGTAATTGTTTGTGTCTGAATAGGAAAGCTTCTGTCATTTTAGTAGGGCTTCTTTTAATTTTACATATATTACTGCACTCAGATCATGTCTTTTATTATAGTAAAACATTAAAACATGACTGGTAACTATGCTCTAGCAGTAAACCTCCACAAAACCCAAAAAGTAAGACATTTTTATTGTGCTTTTCATCATTCCTTATTTATACTATAAATGGGGACTATAAATTTATTTCTTCTACAATATATGTAATAAAATACTTAATGGATTGTGAATGACATGTTATAAAACTTGGCATTAAGTACGGCAATTTATATTTAAATGCATCTCAGGCATAAATAAACGCACTATAAATAGAAAAGTATCTGAATTTACAATACATACAGCCACTCATTTAAGTGTAGCATTTTGGATGTTGAAATCATTAGACAGTAATTTATTTCTGCAGAAATAGGCATTTGTTGTATTTTGAAGGGAGATCCTGAACTGCCCTGAGTTATAAGTACTTATAAGTTACTTACAAGTTATAAGCACTTATGAGTTACTTATAAATAGAGAAGGATTTTACAAAAACTAGAGTATTGAATGTATTCCTAGTGGAATTTTGGTAACCTATAAACAGAATCCATAATTTCAAAAGCACTGAACTGGCATAGCTGCTGCAAGCTAAACAATAATCATGGGGAACTTCTTCTAGAAGAAACCAGATTAATCAGGGGAAGAGCAAACAGTTTCACAAACCTTAGTGAGGGACCAGTATGTTAAACTGCTCATTCAGCCATGAAGTGAGAGCTGAAGGATCCTCAGGACAAGCATGGATGAAAGTGGCCTTATGCTTGTTTGCTAAATGCAGAGGAATGAAACAGGACTTGGAAAAAAGCCACTTAGTGAATGGCCTTTCCACATCACTCCCATCAGGATTTCCAAGTGAAATCAGACAAAGTATTTACATGGGTACAGATCCAAGCACTTACTCTGAGGGAGATTAGTAGCCATACCTGTAAGACCACCCATGCAGAAAATCAGCAGCACAGCTCAGACATGAGCAAATCAAATAATTTACTTGCCCCCTTGCCCTCACTCTCTGCTGCCTCCCCATGCCAGCTATGGGCTGGGGCTGTATCCTATTACCTCTTCTGCAAAAGCTGAACAGCAGTGCTTGTAGATCCGTGTTAGTTTGGAGCAACAAGCAGAAACTAAATCGGCTCTTCTACTGGTTATTTCTGTACCACTGAGATATACCACCCTGCACGGTGGGGGTAGGGTATGCAGAGATAGGATGTGAGCTCTTGAGCATCTGGAAGATCTATTTTGTGAGATAAGAGGTTTCCTCCTGTCTTAGTTTGAAAAGACAGGTGTCTGCTAAGGAATGTGGGACATTCATTAATTTCCTTTGAAAACAGAGAACATAAACCATTAATTTCATCCCCTTGAAATAGAGAACATAATAAATACTAAGCAGAATTAGGAGAGGGGGCTATGACTGGGCTGGCAGTATTTCATAGTTTGGGGGGAAATGGGTTTCCCCTGGTTTTTTTCCTCACTCTTTGATATACTTGTACTTCTGCTGAAAAAGGGAGAATAACCAAGGAGTTGCTGTGGAGTCAGGGGTCAAGGCTGAGTCTCTGTATGTACCAGGACATCACTATTTCATGCCTGCTACCTCTATATCCCTGCAGTGTGCTTGCTGAGGTGGCAATTCTGTCTCTGTCCTGTGAGGGAAAGTTAGAGGGGAGGTGATTTGTCTGGGCTGTGGAGCTAACTCTTCATTACATAAGCCTGTTGTGCAGATTTAGCCAGCAACACCGCTGAACACTAAACCCACTAGTACTGACTCTACCACTGCAAAGATATTGAAAGATGTAAAGGGTTTGTGTACTTTCATTTTCATCAAATTGCAAGTACTTTTCTTGAGCATCAGTAATAATGTCTTTTTGAAAGTGCTCTGTAGAAAGTGAAAGTCTGTGAATTTTTACTTTAGTATATTAGAAACCTCTATTTCCTTGCAACAACTGCTTTAACCTCTATAAACTGAGGATTTCTCTTTGAGATGAAGATTTCTCTTGAGCACAGAGTTTGATGTTAAAGCTTTGATCCTGCAGATCTCCTGATGTCTGAAACATTAAGAATAAAAATTATGTCCCTTGCATTACTAGACATAACCCTCCGGATTTCTACATAGAACATTGAGCCTGTATGTAACCTACTATTGTAAGTTCTCCTGGTACCACTGAGATATGCCAAAGAGGTTATCTCAAAGTCCTTTATTTTTCAGTATTATAAGATATCATTCAGTACCCAGCAATGCCTATGAGGAGTATCAAAATCCTCATACTCAAATGGGAGATCACAGTCCAGACCATGAGTCAGTTGATCTAGTTCTGTTAAAGTTTCAAATGCTTTTTACAGGACTCATGGAAGACTTGGCTTATATTTGTAGGAGTTTGTCTGGTTTGACTAGGGCCAAAGCTGTCACGCTTTTAAGAGGACAAGGGTAAAAGTGGCTGGTTGATTTTCAGTGTAAAGGTAGATCTTGGTAGCATCTTGAGCAGAATTTCTGTATTGTTTCCTTCAGTGGAGGAGGCTTTGAGAGAGAAGGTGCTGTTCAACTGATGGAGGGATACTTGAAGAGGAATGGTTGCTACCCTTTCTTTCTGTATCTTTTCCCACATGCTCTGTTCGTGTTCCCTGATTCTGTTAGTCTGTAGGGCTGATAAATACAGTTATTTATTAGATAGTCTTATGGGCTGTAAGGAAGAGAAAGGTTGGTTTCTCTTTCCTGTAGGGGGAAGGAGAGAAACCAAATAGGCACTCCTAGCTGCAGCCTTCACTGCTCAAGAGGTGCACAAACACCAGAGCTGAATTACCTTCAAATAACCCATCTTAAGGTCAATGCAAAAACTTGTCAAAACAAACCAAAAAGCAAGTAGTTTTCCTTTCATTAATGCTGCATTTCCCCTTCTCAAAGCTGGTTCATTAAACCGAAAATTGCTCAAAACAGGCGTCTCTGTAAAGAATGCTTGGAGCAAAATTAATTAGTTTTGCTAGGTTAGTAATGCACCTTGCTTCGACTGAAATTGAAATCATTTTTTCCAATAAAGTCACAACACCTGTTATCAGAATTGCCATTAATTGTAAGAAATAGGAGTGTGAGGGAAGAATTTGTCAAATCTAATAAAATATTTAATCTGACCATGCTTATGTTTGCAGTTCCTTTTTTTTTAAATGACAATTTATGTCCTTTTAAAGTTGCAGTACAGTTTGGAGAAGAGCTTTATTTCATATAAACTGTGTTTGCAAGTGATGATCCACTGAGAAATTAGCATGGAATAGATAGCATTTTAATTCTGCAGCTGTTTTTTTGGTACTCTAAGTGGTTGGGTTTGATGCTTTTCAGTGGCTAAGACAAAACACAACTGCAAGGTCAGATGAGTAAATCTTCTGAAGAATTGTGATTTGCTCCTACCCTCAGATAGGAACAAATACCCTCAGAAAACTGAGTGCTGCAAAATTGCCCATCACAGAAACTAGGTTACAGGAGGGCTCATGGAGACAACACCCCGCTAGGTATTTAAAGCAGTTCATAAGTTGCCAGATGGTGCACTGAGAATTTTGGTTGGAAATGCCAAATAGATTCACTTAATGATCAGTGCTTCCTTCTTGTAGCATCCCTAAGTATGGGGTTTTTTTAATGAAGAATGAGGGTATATAGAACATATAACGTGTAATAACATCACATTGATGTATTCTCATGGGATAAGACTAAATTTCTAATGCTGGCTGCAGTTCAGCCTTATCCTGGTAGTCTGGTTCCCTCTGCGAATAATTGAAATGCTGCTATTGCAGTGCCAACAGAAGCAGCATGATTTGGGTTTTGAGGGGAGGGTTTATTTTTGCTTTTCTTAAAAACAATTTTTTTAAGATTTCTTCCCACCAACAGTGCTTTTGTTATCTTCGCATCCTGACTGTGTCTGTCTGGCTTTTTTTTTTTTTTTAATCTCCTCCTTATGTGCAGATCTTGGTGCTGAATTATGCTTTCCTTGCATTCTTTATGCTATGTTGAGGGTTTTCCACTCCTTTTTTTCTTCCTGCATAGAGAATATTTCTGCCGCAATATCTTATTTTTATGCTGTTGATCAGCCATTATCTCTCTCAATAACAAACTTATTTTTAATGTATTTAATTTTTTTTCATGATACCAAACCCATGAAAGGAAGAGACACTGCTTCCTCAGCCCACTTTTATTATCATGCTTTTGAAAATATTCACCCTGTTGAAAGTATCAGACTCATAACTTGAAAATCACGTTCTGTGATTAGATGTCACATCAGTCTGGCAAGATACTCCCCTTCATGGGAGGAATGAGCTGAAAGGTACAGCCTGAGCCACATCTTCACAGCCTGCATTTCGTGGGAAAAGTGTTTTTCCTGTGTTTTCCTTCCATGGATGTGGAAGAGCAACTGTCCAGAATTCTCTGCAACCTGTGTAGTCCCACACTAACGAAAGGGTTACAAGCAGCATGCTAATAGAAATATTCCAAAGGGTTTCTGGTGATTGCTGTTCCCTTTGCTTTCTCCTCCTTGCCCGAAAGGATGCAACAGGGGGTTTTTGGGGTTTTTTTGCTTTGTTTTTGCTGGCAATGGTTTTTACTACCTCTGATGGTAATTTTCAGTATTAGTTTTCCTGAAATGAAATTTAAATTAGTGGTTATGAAGGTATGTGGACAAGACCCTCCTACATTTTTATCAAGTTACTTCTTATTTTCTCTGAACATTTTACAACAGTATTCTCAGCCAATCTGTCCAGTAGTTGCTGTAGTGCCAGCACCTTGCCTCATGGTGCAGCAGGTGTTTCCTAAGCCAGACAGTGATTTCCATCTGTTCCCACTTCACACTATGGCCCTGACAGCCTTACTCCTCCTTTGTCACTGCACTCTCTTCTCATCTCCAGATGGATGTATCCATTCAATTAATAGCTTTGGGAGTGCATTAGGGTCCATAAAAGATGATAGGGAATAGGGGTCTGAGCGGGGAACACTGTGTTGTTTTGGTTCTCCTTTGTTCTTGCCCCACTTGCTGTTTGTTTTAAAAGGAATTATAACTGATGCTGATTTAGGGCACTTGGCACAGGGTTTGAAAAGGGAATACATCCCCTTGGCAAATGCTGGTTCTTGGAAATCTTGCTGCAGAGGAACAGAAACAGTAACTCAAGAAAAATCTCTCAATTTACTTGACACAAACTGCCTCCATGAGAATTTCCTTAATATGTCCTCTTTAGTGAATGCCTTTTAGTTTGTTTTATAGTACTTTGTTCTTGAATGGCTTAGTGGTTTTTTAAGAAGTGTTTTGTGTTTAGAACTTGACAGAGCTTAATCCTGAAGGAAGATTTCAGGTCTGCTTTTCCTGGGAGCTGGGGAGGCAACAGAAAAGAGAAAGGAATGAAAAGTCATTAAGAACAAAATAAAATAAAAATGAAATGAAATGAAATAAAAGAAATAAAATAGTCTGACATAAATAGTTAGGCTAAAGAGAAATCTGGGAAACATCAGGAACTATGATCCCTTTTAATATATGGGTCAGAAATGTAGGACATTTTTATCAAATGATGTTGGACTCTTCAGTGTTACCTTGATAATGAAAGTTAATAATATTGCTGATGACTCATTACTCAATTGCTAAGAAATTTACTGACCATTGAAAACATCCTAGGTGATGAGTGAGGGGATTTTTGAAAATGTTGTGCTGTTGGAGGTGATTGATTTCCGTCAAAAAAAGACTTTTTAAATGGACATTTGCCCTGCGCCAGCACAGCAAATGCCTCCCGGACTTTCCCTGGAATTCAGCAAGTGCTTTGCAGCTTGAAATTGGAAGGAAAGCCTCAGATTTAGCAGCCAGAGCTTCAGGAGGAGCAGCAGCGAGCACAGCATCGGTTTTGCAGCAGCTCCTTCCATGTGCATGTTTTTGGGAGTGGAAAGGCTTGCAGAGTGTTCAAGTAGCTTTTTCTCTCCGCTGGAAAGCTGCACGCTCAGTGCCAGTGTTCTGCAGCTTCTTTCTTCACGTTTCAGCAGCTAGCACGCTCTCCGTGTGCTGGAGAAGCGGCAGAGGCTTCCTTGCCGGAGAAGCGGCACCTTCGCCGGCAGAGAGCATCCTGCCGGCCGCGGTGCGCTCCGGAGCGGGGGCTTGTGCCGAAAGAGGCCGGCAACAGGCGCTTACCTTCGGACAGCTCCGGATCGCCGTCTAATGCGTCTCTTGTCGCCTACACGGCAGGGAAAAGCTTTTCCACTCTGTCTAGGAAGGAGAAAGTGTGCCAGCACAGCAAATGCCTCCCGGACATTCCCTGGAATTCAGCAAGTGCTTTGCAGCTTGAAATTGGAAGGAAAGCCTCAGATTTAGCAGCCAGAGCTTCAGGAGGAGCAGCAGCGAGCACAGCATCGCTTTTGCAGCAGCTCCTTCCATGTGCATGTTTTTGGGAGTGGAAAGGCTTGCAGAGTGTTAAAGTAGCTTTTTCTCTCCGCTGGAAAGCTGCACGCTCAGTGCCAGTGTTCTGCAGCTTCTTTCTTCACGTTTCAGCAGCTAGCACGCTCTCCGTGTGCTGGAGAAGCGGCAGAGGCTTCCTTGCCGGAGAAGCGGCACCTTCGCCGGCAGAGAGCATCCTGCCGGCCGCGGTGCGCTCCGGAGCGGGGGCTTGTGCCGAAAGAGGCCGGCAACAGGCGCTTACCTTCGGACAGCTCCGGATCGCCGTCTAATGCGTCTCTTGTCGCCTACACGGCAGGGAAAAGCTTTTCCACT
This sequence comes from Fringilla coelebs, assembly GCF_963513975.1. Taxonomy (NCBI): domain Eukaryota; kingdom Metazoa; phylum Chordata; class Aves; order Passeriformes; family Fringillidae; genus Fringilla; species Fringilla coelebs. Next base: position 700,688 of record NW_028167482.1, on the reverse strand, counting down.
CTGTCTAGGAAGGAGAAAGTGTGCCAGCACAGCAAATGCCTCCCGGGCTTTCCCTGGAATTCAGCAAGTGCTTTGCAGCTTGAAATTGGAAGGAAAGCCTCAGATTTAGCAGCCAGAGCTTCAGGAGGAGCAGCAGCGAGCACAGCATCGGTTTTGCAGCAGCTCCTTCCATGTGCATGTTTTTGGGAGTGGAAAGGCTTGCAGAGTGTTCAAGTAGCTTTTTCTCTCCGCTGGAAAGCTGCACGCTCAGTGCCAGTGTTCTGCAGCTTCTTTCTTCACGTTTCAGCAGCTAGCTCGCTCTCCGTGTGCTGGAGAAGCGGCAGAGGCTTCCTTGCCGGAGAAGCGGCACCTTCGCCGGCAGAGAGCATCCTGCCGGCCGCGGTGCGCTCCGGAGCGGGGGCTTGTGCCGAAAGAGGCCGGCAACAGGCGCTTACCTTCGGACAGCTCCGGATCGCCGTCTAATGCGTCTCTTGTCGCCTACACGGCAGGGAAAGGCTTTTCCACTCTGTCTAGGAAGGAGAAAGTGTGCCAGCACAGCAAATGCCTCCCGGACTTTCCCTGGAATTCAGCAAGTGCTTTGCAGCTTGAAATTGGAAGGAAAGCCTCAGATTTAGCAGCCAGAGCTTCAGGAGGAGCAGCAGCGAGCACAGCATCGCTTTTGCAGCAGCTCCTTCCATGTGCATGTTTTTGGGAGTGGAAAGGCTTGCAGAGTGTTCAAGTAGCTTTTTCTCTCCGCTGGAAAGCTGCACGCTCAGTGCCAGTGTTCTGCAGCTTCTTTCTTCACGTTTCAGCAGCTAGCACGCTCTCCGTGTGCTGGAGAAGCGGCAGAGGCTTCCTTGCCGGAGAAGCGGCACCTTCGCCGGCAGAGAGCATCCTGCCGGCCGCGGTGCGCTCCGGAGCGGGGGCTTGTGCCGAAAGAGGCCGGCAACAGGCGCTTACCTTCGGACAGCTCCGGATCGCCGTCTAATGCGTCTCTTGTCGCCTACACGGCAGGGAAAAGCTTTTCCACTCTGTCTAGGAAGGAGAAAGTGTGCCAGCACAGCAAATGCCTCCCGGACTTTCCCTGGAATTCAGCAAGTGCTTTGCAGCTTGAAATTGGAAGGAAAGCCTCAGATTTAGCAGCCAGAGCTTCAGGAGGAGCAGCAGCGAGCACAGCATCGCTTTTGCAGCAGCTCCTTCCATGTGCATGTTTTTGGGAGTGGAAAGGCTTGCAGAGTGTTAAAGTAGCTTTTTCTCTCCGCTGGAAAGCTGCACGCTCAGTGCCAGTGTTCTGCAGCTTCTTTCTTCACGTTTCAGCAGCTAGCACGCTCTCCGTGTGCTGGAGAAGCGGCAGAGGCTTCCTTGCCGGAGAAGCGGCACCTTCGCCGGCAGAGAGCATCCTGCCGGCCGCGGTGCGCTCCGGAGCGGGGGCTTGTGCCGAAAGAGGCCGGCAACAGGCGCTTACCTTCGGACAGCTCCGGATCGCCGTCTAATGCGTCTCTTGTCGCCTACACGGCAGGGAAAAGCTTTTCCACTCTGTCTAGGAAGGAGAAAGTGTGCCAGCACAGCAAATGCCTCCCGGACTTTCCCTGGAATTCAGCAAGTGCTTTGCAGCTTGAAATTGGAAGGAAAGCCTCAGATTTAGCAGCCAGAGCTTCAGGAGGAGCAGCAGCGAGCACAGCATCGCTTTTGCAGCAGCTCCTTCCATGTGCATGTTTTTGGGAGTGGAAAGGCTTGCAGAGTGTTAAAGTAGCTTTTTCTCTCCGCTGGAAAGCTGCACGCTCAGTGCCAGTGTTCTGCAGCTTCTTTCTTCACGTTTCAGCAGCTAGCACGCTCTCCGTGTGCTGGAGAAGCGGCAGAGGCTTCCTTGCCGGAGAAGCGGCACCTTCGCCGGCAGAGAGCATCCTGCCGGCCGCGGTGCGCTCCGGAGCGGGGGCTTGTGCCGAAAGAGGCCGGCAACAGGCGCTTACCTTCGGACAGCTCCGGATCGCCGTCTAATGCGTCTCTTGTCGCCTACACGGCAGGGAAAAGCTTTTCCACTCTGTCTAGGAAGGAGAAAGTGTGCCAGCACAGCAAATGCCTCCCGGACATTCCCTGGAATTCAGCAAGTGCTTTGCAGCTTGAAATTGGAAGGAAAGCCTCAGATTTAGCAGCCAGAGCTTCAGGAGGAGCAGCAGCGAGCACAGCATCGCTTTTGCAGCAGCTCCTTCCATGTGCATGTTTTTGGGAGTGGAAAGGCTTGCAGAGTGTTAAAGTAGCTTTTTCTCTCCGCTGGAAAGCTGCACGCTCAGTGCCAGTGTTCTGCAGCTTCTTTCTTCACGTTTCAGCAGCTAGCACGCTCTCCGTGTGCTGGAGAAGCGGCAGAGGCTTCCTTGCCGGAGAAGCGGCACCTTCGCCGGCAGAGAGCATCCTGCCGGCCGCGGTGCGCTCCGGAGCGGGGGCTTGTGCCGAAAGAGGCCGGCAACAGGCGCTTACCTTCGGACAGCTCCGGATCGCCGTCTAATGCGTCTCTTGTGGCCTACACGGCAGGGAAAAGCTTTTCCACTCTGTCTAGGAAGGAGAAAGTGTGCCAGCACAGCAAATGCCTCCCGGACTTTCCCTGGAATTCAGCAAGTGCTTTGCAGCTTGAAATTGGAAGGAAAGCCTCAGATTTAGCAGCCAGAGCTTCAGGAGGAGCAGCAGCGAGCACAGCATCGCTTTTGCAGCAGCTCCTTCCATGTGCATGTTTTTGGGAGTGGAAAGGCTTGCAGAGTGTTAAAGTAGCTTTTTCTCTCCGCTGGAAAGCTGCACGCTCAGTGCCAGTGTTCTGCAGCTTCTTTCTTCACGTTTCAGCAGCTAGCACGCTCTCCGTGTGCTGGAGAAGCGGCAGAGGCTTCCTTGCCGGAGAAGCGGCACCTTCGCCGGCAGAGAGCATCCTGCCGGCCGCGGTGCGCTCCGGAGCGGGGGCTTGTGCCGAAAGAGGCCGGCAACAGGCGCTTACCTTCGGACAGCTCCGGATCGCCGTCTAATGCGTCTCTTGTCGCCTACACGGCAGGGAAAAGCTTTTCCACTCTGTCTAGGAAGGAGAAAGTGTGCCAGCACAGCAAATGCCTCCCGGACTTTCCCTGGAATTCAGCAAGTGCTTTGCAGCTTGAAATTGGAAGGAAAGCCTCAGATTTAGCAGCCAGAGCTTCAGGAGGAGCAGCAGCGAGCACAGCATCGCTTTTGCAGCAGCTCCTTCCATGTGCATGTTTTTGGGAGTGGAAAGGCTTGCAGAGTGTTCAAGTAGATTTTTCTCTCCGCTGGAAAGCTGCACGCTCAGTGCCAGTCTTCTGCAGCTTCTTTCTTCACGTTTCAGCAGCTAGCACGCTCTCCGTGTGCTGGAGAAGCGGCAGAGGCTTCCTTGCCGGAGAAGCGGCACCTTCGCCGGCAGAGAGCATCCTGCCGGCCGCGGTGCGCTCCGGAGCGGGGGCTTGTGCCGAAAGAGGCCGGCAACAGGCGCTTACCTTCGGACAGCTCCGGATCGCCGTCTAATGCGTCTCTTGTCGCCTACACGGCAGGGAAAAGCTTTTCCACTCTGTCTAGGAAGGAGAAAGTGTGCCAGCACAGCAAATGCCTCCCGGACTTTCCCTGGAATTCAGCAAGTGCTTTGCAGCTTGAAATTGGAAGGAAAGCCTCAGATTTAGCAGCCAGAGCTTCAGGAGGAGCAGCAGCGAGCACAGCATCGCTTTTGCAGCAGCTCCTTCCATGTGCATGTTTTTGGGAGTGGAAAGGCTTGCAGAGTGTTAAAGTAGCTTTTTCTCTCCGCTGGAAAGCTGCACGCTCAGTGCCAGTCTTCTGCAGCTTCTTTCTTCACGTTTCAGCAGCTAGCACGCTCTCCGTGTGCTGGAGAAGCGGCAGAGGCTTCCTTGCCGGAGAAGCGGCACCTTCGCCGGCAGAGAGCATCCTGCCGGCCGCGGTGCGCTCCGGAGCGGGGGCTTGTGCCGAAAGAGGCCGGCAACAGGCGCTTACCTTCGGACAGCTCCGGATCGCCGTCTAATGCGTCTCTTGTCGCCTACACGGCAGGGAAAAGCTTTTCCACTCTGTCTAGGAAGGAGAAAGTGTGCCAGCACAGCAAATGCCTCCCGGACTTTCCCTGGAATTCAGCAAGTGCTTTGCAGCTTGAAATTGGAAGGAAAGCCTCAGATTTAGCAGCCAGAGCTTCAGGAGGAGCAGCAGCGAGCACAGCATCGCTTTTGCAGCAGCTCCTTCCATGTGCATGTTTTTGGGAGTGGAAAGGCTTGCAGAGTGTTAAAGTAGCTTTTTCTCTCCGCTGGAAAGCTGCACGCTCAGTGCCAGTGTTCTGCAGCTTCTTTCTTCACGTTTCAGCAGCTAGCACGCTCTCCGTGTGCTGGAGAAGCGGCAGAGGCTTCCTTGCCGGAGAAGCGGCACCTTCGCCGGCAGAGAGCATCCTGCCGGCCGCGGTGCGCTCCGGAGCGGGGGCTTGTGCCGAAAGAGGCCGGCAACAGGCGCTTACCTTCGGACAGCTCCGGATCGCCGTCTAATGCGTCTCTTGTCGCCTACACGGCAGGGAAAAGCTTTTCCACTCTGTCTAGGAAGGAGAAAGTGTGCCAGCACAGCAAATGCCTCCCGGACATTCCCTGGAATTCAGCAAGTGCTTTGCAGCTTGAAATTGGAAGGAAAGCCTCAGATTTAGCAGCCAGAGCTTCAGGAGGAGCAGCAGCGAGCACAGCATCGGTTTTGCAGCAGCTCCTTCCATGTGCATGTTTTTGGGAGTGGAAAGGCTTGCAGAGTGTTCAAGTAGCTTTTTCTCTCCGCTGGAAAGCTGCACGCTCAGTGCCAGTGTTCTGCAGCTTCTTTCTTCACGTTTCAGCAGCTAGCACGCTCTCCGTGTGCTGGAGAAGCGGCAGAGGCTTCCTTGCCGGAGAAGCGGCACCTTCGCCGGCAGAGAGCATCCTGCCGGCCGCGGTGCGCTCCGGAGCGGGGGCTTGTGCCGAAAGAGGCCGGCAACAGGCGCTTACCTTCGGACAGCTCCGGATCGCCGTCTAATGCGTCTCTTGTGGCCTACACGGCAGGGAAAAGCTTTTCCACTCTGTCTAGGAAGGAGAAAGTGTGCCAGCACAGCAAATGCCTCCCGGACTTTCCCTGGAATTCAGCAAGTGCTTTGCAGCTTGAAATTGGAAGGAAAGCCTCAGATTTAGCAGCCAGAGCTTCAGGAGGAGCAGCAGCGAGCACAGCATCGCTTTTGCAGCAGCTCCTTCCATGTGCATGTTTTTGGGAGTGGAAAGGCTTGCAGAGTGTTCAAGTAGCTTTTTCTCTCCGCTGGAAAGCTGCACGCTCAGTGCCAGTGTTCTGCAGCTTCTTTCTTCACGTTTCAGCAGCTAGCACGCTCTCCGTGTGCTGGAGAAGCGGCAGAGGCTTCCTTGCCGGAGAAGCGGCACCTTCGCCGGCAGAGAGCATCCTGCCGGCCGCGGTGCGCTCCGGAGCGGGGGCTTGTGCCGAAAGAGGCCGGCAACAGGCGCTTACCTTCGGACAGCTCCGGATCGCCGTCTAATGCGTCTCTTGTCGCCTACACGGCAGGGAAAAGCTTTTCCACTCTGTCTAGGAAGGAGAAAGTGTGCCAGCACAGCAAATGCCTCCCGGACTTTCCCTGCAATTCAGCAAGTGCTTTGCAGCTTGAAATTGGAAGGAAAGCCTCAGATTTAGCAGCCAGAGCTTCAGGAGGAGCAGCAGCGAGCACAGCATCGCTTTTGCAGCAGCTCCTTCCATGTGCATGTTTTTGGGAGTGGAAAGGCTTGCAGAGTGTTAAAGTAGCTTTTTCTCTCCGCTGGAAAGCTGCACGCTCAGTGCCAGTGTTCTGCAGCTTCTTTCTTCACGTTTCAGCAGCTAGCACGCTCTCCGTGTGCTGGAGAAGCGGCAGAGGCTTCCTTGCCGGAGAAGCGGCACCTTCGCCGGCAGAGAGCATCCTGCCGGCCGCGGTGCGCTCCGGAGCGGGGGCTTGTGCCGAAAGAGGCCGGCAACAGGCGCTTACCTTCGGACAGCTCCGGATCGCCGTCTAATGCGTCTCTTGTCGCCTACACGGCAGGGAAAAGCTTTTCCACTCTGTCTAGGAAGGAGAAAGTGTGCCAGCACAGCAAATGCCTCCCGGACATTCCCTGGAATTCAGCAAGTGCTTTGCAGCTTGAAATTGGAAGGAAAGCCTCAGATTTAGCAGCCAGAGCTTCAGGAGGAGCAGCAGCGAGCACAGCATCGGTTTTGCAGCAGCTCCTTCCATGTGCATGTTTTTGGGAGTGGAAAGGCTTGCAGAGTGTTCAAGTAGCTTTTTCTCTCCGCTGGAAAGCTGCACGCTCAGTGCCAGTGTTCTGCAGCTTCTTTCTTCACGTTTCAGCAGCTAGCACGCTCTCCGTGTGCTGGAGAAGCGGCAGAGGCTTCCTTGCCGGAGAAGCGGCACCTTCGCCGGCAGAGAGCATCCTGCCGGCCGCGGTGCGCTCCGGAGCGGGGGCTTGTGCCGAAAGAGGCCGGCAACAGGCGCTTACCTTCGGACAGCTCCGGATCGCCGTCTAATGCGTCTCTTGTCGCCTACACGGCAGGGAAAAGCTTTTCCACTCTGTCTAGGAAGGAGAAAGTGTGCCAGCACAGCAAATGCCTCCCGGACTTTCCCTGGAATTCAGCAAGTGCTTTGCAGCTTGAAATTGGAAGGAAAGCCTCAGATTTAGCAGCCAGAGCTTCAGGAGGAGCAGCAGCGAGCACAGCATCGCTTTTGCAGCAGCTCCTTCCATGTGCATGTTTTTGGGAGTGGAAAGGCTTGCAGAGTGTTCAAGTAGCTTTTTCTCTCCGCTGGAAAGCTGCACGCTCAGTGCCAGTGTTCTGCAGCTTCTTTCTTCACGTTTCAGCAGCTAGCACGCTCTCCGTGTGCTGGAGAAGCGGCAGAGGCTTCCTTGCCGGAGAAGCGGCACCTTCGCCGGCAGAGAGCATCCTGCCGGCCGCGGTGCGCTCCGGAGCGGGGGCTTGTGCCGAAAGAGGCCGGCAACAGGCGCTTACCTTCGGACAGCTCCGGATCGCCGTCTAATGCGTCTCTTGTCGCCTACACGGCAGGGAAAAGCTTTTCCACTCTGTCTAGGAAGGAGAAAGTGTGCCAGCACAGCAAATGCCTCCCGGACTTTCCCTGGAATTCAGCAAGTGCTTTGCAGCTTGAAATTGGAAGGAAAGCCTCAGATTTAGCAGCCAGAGCTTCAGGAGGAGCAGCAGCGAGCACAGCATCGCTTTTGCAGCAGCTCCTTCCATGTGCATGTTTTTGGGAGTGGAAAGGCTTGCAGAGTGTTCAAGTAGATTTTTCTCTCCGCTGGAAAGCTGCACGCTCAGTGCCAGTGTTCTGCAGCTTCTTTCTTCACGTTTCAGCAGCTAGCACGCTCTCCGTGTGCTGGAGAAGCGGCAGAGGCTTCCTTGCCGGAGAAGCGGCACCTTCGCCGGCAGAGAGCATCCTGCCGGCCGCGGTGCGCTCCGGAGCGGGGGCTTGTGCCGAAAGAGGCCGGCAACAGGCGCTTACCTTCGGACAGCTCCGGATCGCCGTCTAATGCGTCTCTTGTCGCCTACACGGCAGGGAAAAGCTTTTCCACTCTGTCTAGGAAGGAGAAAGTGTGCCAGCACAGCAAATGCCTCCCGGACTTTCCCTGGAATTCAGCAAGTGCTTTGCAGCTTGCAATTGGAAGGAAAGCCTCAGATTTAGCAGCCAGAGCTTCAGGAGGAGCAGCAGCGAGCACAGCATCGGTTTTGCAGCAGCTCCTTCCATGTGCATGTTTTTGGGAGTGGAAAGGCTTGCAGAGTGTTCAAGTAGCTTTTTCTCTCCGCTGGAAAGCTGCACGCTCAGTGCCAGTGTTCTGCAGCTTCTTTCTTCACGTTTCAGCAGCTAGCACGCTCTCCGTGTGCTGGAGAAGCGGCAGAGGCTTCCTTGCCGGAGAAGCGGCACCTTCGCCGGCAGAGAGCATCCTGCCGGCCGCGGTGCGCTCCGGAGCGGGGGCTTGTGCCGAAAGAGGCCGGCAACAGGCGCTTACCTTCGGACAGCTCCGGATCGCCGTCTAATGCGTCTCTTGTCGCCTACACGGCAAGGAAAAGCTTTTCCACTCTGTCTAGGAAGGAGAAAGTGTGCCAGCACAGCAAATGCCTCCCGGGCTTTCCCTGGAATTCAGCAAGTGCTTTGCAGCTTGAAATTGGAAGGAAAGCCTCAGATTTAGCAGCCAGAGCTTCAGGAGGAGCAGCAGCGAGCACAGCATCGCTTTTGCAGCAGCTCCTTCCATGTGCATGTTTTTGGGAGTGGAAAGGCTTGCAGAGTGTTCAAGTAGCTTTTTCTCTCCGCTGGAAAGCTGCACGCTCAGTGCCAGTCTTCAGCAGCTTCTTTCTTCACGTTTCAGCAGCTAGCACGCTCTCCGTGTGCTGGAGAAGCGGCAGAGGCTTCCTTGCCGGAGAAGCGGCACCTTCGCCGGCAGAGAGCATCCTGCCGGCCGCGGTGCGCTCCGGAGCGGGGGCTTGTGCCGAAAGAGGCCGGCAACAGGCGCTTACCTTCGGACAGCTCCGGATCGCCGTCTAATGCGTCTCTTGTGGCCTACACGGCAGGGAAAAGCTTTTCCACTCTGTCTAGGAAGGAGAAAGTGTGCCAGCACAGCAAATGCCTCCCGGACTTTCCCTGGAATTCAGCAAGTGCTTTGCAGCTTGAAATTGGAAGGAAAGCCTCAGATTTAGCAGCCAGAGCTTCAGGAGGAGCAGCAGCGAGCACAGCATCGCTTTTGCAGCAGCTCCTTCCATGTGCATGTTTTTGGGAGTGGAAAGGCTTGCAGAGTGTTAAAGTAGCTTTTTCTCTCCGCTGGAAAGCTGCACGCTCAGTGCCAGTGTTCTGCAGCTTCTTTCTTCACGTTTCAGCAGCTAGCACGCTCTCCGTGTGCTGGAGAAGCGGCAGAGGCTTCCTTGCCGGAGAAGCGGCACCTTCGCCGGCAGAGAGCATCCTGCCGGCCGCGGTGCGCTCCGGAGCGGGGGCTTGTGCCGAAAGAGGCCGGCAACAGGCGCTTACCTTCGGACAGCTCCGGATCGCCGTCTAATGCGTCTCTTGTGGCCTACACGGCAGGGAAAAGCTTTTCCACTCTGTCTAGGAAGGAGAAAGTGTGCCAGCACAGCAAATGCCTCCCGGACTTTCCCTGGAATTCAGCAAGTGCTTTGCAGCTTGAAATTGGAAGGAAAGCCTCAGATTTAGCAGCCAGAGCTTCAGGAGGAGCAGCAGCGAGCACAGCATCGCTTTTGCAGCAGCTCCTTCCATGTGCATGTTTTTGGGAGTGGAAAGGCTTGCAGAGTGTTCAAGTAGATTTTTCTCTCCGCTGGAAAGCTGCACGCTCAGTGCCAGTGTTCTGCAGCTTCTTTCTTCACGTTTCAGCAGCTAGCACGCTCTCCGTGTGCTGGAGAAGCGGCAGAGGCTTCCTTGCCGGAGAAGCGGCACCTTCGCCGGCAGAGAGCATCCTGCCGGCCGCGGTGCGCTCCGGAGCGGGGGCTTGTGCCGAAAGAGGCCGGCAACAGGCGCTTACCTTCGGACAGCTCCGGATCGCCGTCTAATGCGTCTCTTGTCGCCTACACGGCAGGGAAAAGCTTTTCCACTCTGTCTAGGAAGGAGAAAGTGTGCCAGCACAGCAAATGCCTCCCGGACTTTCCCTGGAATTCAGCAAGTGCTTTGCAGCTTGCAATTGGAAGGAAAGCCTCAGATTTAGCAGCCAGAGCTTCAGGAGGAGCAGCAGCGAGCACAGCATCGGTTTTGCAGCAGCTCCTTCCATGTGCATGTTTTTGGGAGTGGAAAGGCTTGCAGAGTGTTCAAGTAGCTTTTTCTCTCCGCTGGAAAGCTGCACGCTCAGTGCCAGTGTTCTGCAGCTTCTTTCTTCACGTTTCAGCAGCTAGCACGCTCTCCGTGTGCTGGAGAAGCGGCAGAGGCTTCCTTGCCGGAGAAGCGGCACCTTCGCCGGCAGAGAGCATCCTGCCGGCCGCGGTGCGCTCCGGAGCGGGGGCTTGTGCCGAAAGAGGCCGGCAACAGGCGCTTACCTTCGGACAGCTCCGGATCGCCGTCTAATGCGTCTCTTGTCGCCTACACGGCAGGGAAAAGCTTTTCCACTCTGTCTAGGAAGGAGAAAGTGTGCCAGCACAGCAAATGCCTCCCGGACTTTCCCTGGAATTCAGCAAGTGCTTTGCAGCTTGCAATTGGAAGGAAAGCCTCAGATTTAGCAGCCAGAGCTTCAGGAGGAGCAGCAGCGAGCACAGCATCGCTTTTGCAGCAGCTCCTTCCATGTGCATGTTTTTGGGAGTGGAAAGGCTTGCAGAGTGTTAAAGTAGCTTTTTCTCTCCGCTGGAAAGCTGCACGCTCAGTGCCAGTCTTCTGCAGCTTCTTTCTTCACGTTTCAGCAGCTAGCACGCTCTCCGTGTGCTGGAGAAGCGGCAGAGGCTTCCTTGCCGGAGAAGCGGCACCTTCGCCGGCAGAGAGCATCCTGCCGGCCGCGGTGCGCTCCGGAGCGGGGGCTTGTGCCGAAAGAGGCCGGCAACAGGCGCTTACCTTCGGACAGCTCCGGATCGCCGTCTAATGCGTCTCTTGTCGCCTACACGGCAGGGAAAAGCTTTTCCACTCTGTCTAGGAAGGAGAAAGTGTGCCAGCACAGCAAATGCCTCCCGGACTTTCCCTGGAATTCAGCAAGTGCTTTGCAGCTTGAAATTGGAAGGAAAGCCTCAGATTTAGCAGCCAGAGCTTCAGGAGGAGCAGCAGCGAGCACAGCATCGCTTTTGCAGCAGCTCCTTCCATGTGCATGTTTTTGGGAGTGGAAAGGCTTGCAGAGTGTTAAAGTAGCTTTTTCTCTCCGCTGGAAAGCTGCACGCTCAGTGCCAGTGTTCTGCAGCTTCTTTCTTCACGTTTCAGCAGCTAGCACGCTCTCCGTGTGCTGGAGAAGCGGCAGAGGCTTCCTTGCCGGAGAAGCGGCACCTTCGCCGGCAGAGAGCATCCTGCCGGCCGCGGTGCGCTCCGGAGCGGGGGCTTGTGCCGAAAGAGGCCGGCAACAGGCGCTTACCTTCGGACAGCTCCGGATCGCCGTCTAATGCGTCTCTTGTCGCCTACACGGCAGGGAAAAGCTTTTCCACTCTGTCTAGGAAGGAGAAAGTGTGCCAGCACAGCAAATGCCTCCCGGACTTTCCCTGGAATTCAGCAAGTGCTTTGCAGCTTGAAATTGGAAGGAAAGCCTCAGATTTAGCAGCCAGAGCTTCAGGAGGAGCAGCAGCGAGCACAGCATCGCTTTTGCAGCAGCTCCTTCCATGTGCATGTTTTTGGGAGTGGAAAGGCTTGCAGAGTGTTAAAGTAGCTTTTTCTCTCCGCTGGAAAGCTGCACGCTCAGTGCCAGTGTTCTGCAGCTTCTTTCTTCACGTTTCAGCAGCTAGCACGCTCTCCGTGTGCTGGAGAAGCGGCAGAGGCTTCCTTGCCGGAGAAGCGGCACCTTCGCCGGCAGAGAGCATCCTGCCGGCCGCGGTGCGCTCCGGAGCGGGGGCTTGTGCCGAAAGAGGCCGGCAACAGGCGCTTACCTTCGGACAGCTCCGGATCGCCGTCTAATGCGTCTCTTGTCGCCTACACGGCAGGGAAAAGCTTTTCCACTCTGTCTAGGAAGGAGAAAGTGTGCCAGCACAGCAAATGCCTCCCGGACATTCCCTGGAATTCAGCAAGTGCTTTGCAGCTTGAAATTGGAAGGAAAGCCTCAGATTTAGCAGCCAGAGCTTCAGGAGGAGCAGCAGCGAGCACAGCATCGCTTTTGCAGCAGCTCCTTCCATGTGCATGTTTTTGGGAGTGGAAAGGCTTGCAGAGTGTTCAAGTAGCTTTTTCTCTCCGCTGGAAAGCTGCACGCTCAGTGCCAGTCTTCTGCAGCTTCTTTCTTCACGTTTCAGCAGCTAGCACGCTCTCCGTGTGCTGGAGAAGCGGCAGAGGCTTCCTTGCCGGAGAAGCGGCACCTTCGCCGGCAGAGAGCATCCTGCCGGCCGCGGTGCGCTCCGGAGCGGGGGCTTGTGCCGAAAGAGGCCGGCAACAGGCGCTTACCTTCGGACAGCTCCGGATCGCCGTCTAATGCGTCTCTTGTGGCCTACACGGCAGGGAAAAGCTTTTCCACTCTGTCTAGGAAGGAGAAAGTGTGCCAGCACAGCAAATGCCTCCCGGACTTTCCCTGGAATTCAGCAAGTGCTTTGCAGCTTGAAATTGGAAGGAAAGCCTCAGATTTAGCAGCCAGAGCTTCAGGAGGAGCAGCAGCGAGCACAGCATCGCTTTTGCAGCAGCTCCTTCCATGTGCATGTTTTTGGGAGTGGAAAGGCTTGCAGAGTGTTCAAGTAGCTTTTTCTCTCCGCTGGAAAGCTGCACGCTCAGTGCCAGTGTTCTGCAGCTTCTTTCTTCACGTTTCAGCAGCTAGCACGCTCTCCGTGTGCTGGAGAAGCGGCAGAGGCTTCCTTGCCGGAGAAGCGGCACCTTCGCCGGCAGAGAGCATCCTGCCGGCCGCGGTGCGCTCCGGAGCGGGGGCTTGTGCCGAAAGAGGCCGGCAACAGGCGCTTACCTTCGGACAGCTCCGGATCGCCGTCTAATGCGTCTCTTGTGGCCTACACGGCAGGGAAAAGCTTTTCCACTCTGTCTAGGAAGGAGAAAGTGTGCCAGCACAGCAAATGCCTCCCGGACTTTCCCTGGAATTCAGCAAGTGCTTTGCAGCTTGAAATTGGAAGGAAAGCCTCAGATTTAGCAGCCAGAGCTTCAGGAGGAGCAGCAGCGAGCACAGCATCGCTTTTGCAGCAGCTCCTTCCATGTGCATGTTTTTGGGAGTGGAAAGGCTTGCAGAGTGTTCAAGTAGATTTTTCTCTCCGCTGGAAAGCTGCACGCTCAGTGCCAGTGTTCTGCAGCTTCTTTCTTCACGTTTCAGCAGCTAGCACGCTCTCCGTGTGCTGGAGAAGCGGCAGAGGCTTCCTTGCCGGAGAAGCGGCACCTTCGCCGGCAGAGAGCATCCTGCCGGCCGCGGTGCGCTCCGGAGCGGGGGCTTGTGCCGAAAGAGGCCGGCAACAGGCGCTTACCTTCGGACAGCTCCGGATCGCCGTCTAATGCGTCTCTTGTCGCCTACACGGCAGGGAAAAGCTTTTCCACTCTGTCTAGGAAGGAGAAAGTGTGCCAGCACAGCAAATGCCTCCCGGACTTTCCCTGGAATTCAGCAAGTGCTTTGCAGCTTGAAATTGGAAGGAAAGCCTCAGATTTAGCAGCCAGAGCTTCAGGAGGAGCAGCAGCGAGCACAGCATCGGTTTTGCAGCAGCTCCTTCCATGTGCATGTTTTTGGGAGTGGAAAGGCTTGCAGAGTGTTCAAGTAGCTTTTTCTCTCCGCTGGAAAGCTGCACGCTCAGTGCCAGTGTTCTGCAGCTTCTTTCTTCACGTTTCAGCAGCTAGCACGCTCTCCGTGTGCTGGAGAAGCGGCAGAGGCTTCCTTGCCGGAGAAGCGGCACCTTCGCCGGCAGAGAGCATCCTGCCGGCCGCGGTGCGCTCCGGAGCGGGGGCTTGTGCCGAAAGAGGCCGGCAACAGGCGCTTACCTTCGGACAGCTCCGGATCGCCGTCTAATGCGTCTCTTGTCGCCTACACGGCAAGGAAAAGCTTTTCCACTCTGTCTAGGAAGGAGAAAGTGTGCCAGCACAGCAAATGCCTCCCGGGCTTTCCCTGGAATTCAGCAAGTGCTTTGCAGCTTGAAATTGGAAGGAAAGCCTCAGATTTAGCAGCCAGAGCTTCAGGAGGAGCAGCAGCGAGCACAGCATCGCTTTTGCAGCAGCTCCTTCCATGTGCATGTTTTTGGGAGTGGAAAGGCTTGCAGAGTGTTCAAGTAGCTTTTTCTCTCCGCTGGAAAGCTGCACGCTCAGTGCCAGTCTTCAGCAGCTTCTTTCTTCACGTTTCAGCAGCTAGCACGCTCTCCGTGTGCTGGAGAAGCGGCAGAGGCTTCCTTGCCGGAGAAGCGGCACCTTCGCCGGCAGAGAGCATCCTGCCGGCCGCGGTGCGCTCCGGAGCGGGGGCTTGTGCCGAAAGAGGCCGGCAACAGGCGCTTACCTTCGGACAGCTCCGGATCGCCGTCTAATGCGTCTCTTGTCGCCTACACGGCAGGGAAAAGCTTTTCCACTCTGTCTAGGAAGGAGAAAGTGTGCCAGCACAGCAAATGCCTCCCGGACTTTCCCTGGAGTTCAGCAAGTGCTTTGCAGCTTGAAATTGGAAGGAAAGCCTCAGATTTAGCAGCCAGAGCTTCAGGAGGAGCAGCAGCGAGCACAGCATCGGTTTTGCAGCAGCTCCTTCCATGTGCATGTTTTTGGGAGTGGAAAGGCTTGCAGAGTGTTCAAGTAGCTTTTTCTCTCCGCTGGAAAGCTGCACGCTCAATGCCAGTGTTCTGCAGCTTCTTTCTTCACGTTTCAGCAGCTAGCACGCTTTCCGTGTGCTGGAGAAGCGGCAGAGGCTTCCTTGCCGGAGAAGCGGCACCTTCGCCGGCAGAGAGCATCCTGCCGGCCGCGGTGCGCTCCGGAGCGGGGGCTTGTGCCGAAAGAGGCCGGCAACAGGCGCTTACCTTCGGACAGCTCCGGATCGCCGTCTAATGCGTCTCTTGTCGCCTACACGGCAGGGAAAAGCTTTTCCACTCTGTCTAGGAAGGAGAAAGTGTGCCAGCACAGCAAATGCCTCCCGGACTTTCCCTGGAATTCAGCAAGTGCTTTGCAGCTTGAAATTGGAAGGAAAGCCTCAGATTTAGCAGCCAGAGCTTCAGGAGGAGCAGCAGCGAGCACAGCATCGCTTTTGCAGCAGCTCCTTCCATGTGCATGTTTTTGGGAGTGGAAAGGCTTGCAGAGTGTTAAAGTAGCTTTTTCTCTCCGCTGGAAAGCTGCACGCTCAGTGCCAGTCTTCTGCAGCTTCTTTCTTCACGTTTCAGCAGCTAGCACGCTCTCCGTGTGCTGGAGAAGCGGCAGAGGCTTCCTTGCCGGAGAAGCGGCACCTTCGCCGGCAGAGAGCATCCTGCCGGCCGCGGTGCGCTCCGGAGCGGGGGCTTGTGCCGAAAGAGGCCGGCAACAGGCGCTTACCTTCGGACAGCTCCGGATCGCCGTCTAATGCGTCTCTTGTCGCCTACACGGCAGGGAAAAGCTTTTCCACTCTGTCTAGGAAGGAGAAAGTGTGCCAGCACAGCAAATGCCTCCCGGACTTTCCCTGGAGTTCAGCAAGTGCTTTGCAGCTTGAAATTGGAAGGAAAGCCTCAGATTTAGCAGCCAGAGCTTCAGGAGGAGCAGCAGCGAGCACAGCATCGCTTTTGCAGCAGCTCCTTCCATGTGCATGTTTTTGGGAGTGGAAAGGCTTGCAGAGTGTTAAAGTAGCTTTTTCTCTCCGCTGGAAAGCTGCACGCTCAGTGCCAGTGTTCTGCAGCTTCTTTCTTCACGTTTCAGCAGCTAGCACGCTCTCCGTGTGCTGGAGAAGCGGCAGAGGCTTCCTTGCCGGAGAAGCGGCACCTTCGCCGGCAGAGAGCATCCTGCCGGCCGCGGTGCGCTCCGGAGCGGGGGCTTGTGCCGAAAGAGGCCGGCAACAGGCGCTTACCTTCGGACAGCTCCGGATCGCCGTCTAATGCGTCTCTTGTCGCCTACACGGCAGGGAAAAGCTTTTCCACTCTGTCTAGGAAGGAGAAAGTGTGCCAGCACAGCAAATGCCTCCCGGACTTTCCCTGCAATTCAGCAAGTGCTTTGCAGCTTGAAATTGGAAGGAAAGCCTCAGATTTAGCAGCCAGAGCTTCAGGAGGAGCAGCAGCGAGCACAGCATCGGTTTTGCAGCAGCTCCTTCCATGTGCATGTTTTTGGGAGTGGAAAGGCTTGCAGAGTGTTAAAGTAGCTTTTTCTCTCCGCTGGAAAGCTGCACGCTCAGTGCCAGTGTTCTGCAGCTTCTTTCTTCACGTTTCAGCAGCTAGCACGCTCTCCGTGTGCTGGAGAAGCGGCAGAGGCTTCCTTGCCGGAGAAGCGGCACCTTCGCCGGCAGAGAGCATCCTGCCGGCCGCGGTGCGCTCCGGAGCGGGGGCTTGTGCCGAAAGAGGCCGGCAACAGCCGCTTACCTTCGGACAGCTCCGGATCGCCGTCTAATGCGTCTCTTGTCGCCTACACGGCAGGGAAAAGCTTTTCCACTCTGTCTAGGAAGGAGAAAGTGTGCCAGCACAGCAAATGCCTCCCGGGCTTTCCCTGGAATTCAGCAAGTGCTTTGCAGCTTGAAATTGGAAGGAAAGCCTCAGATTTAGCAGCCAGAGCTTCAGGAGGAGCAGCAGCGAGCACAGCATCGGTTTTGCAGCAGCTCCTTCCATGTGCATGTTTTTGGGAGTGGAAAGGCTTGCAGAGTGTTAAAGTAGCTTTTTCTCTCCGCTGGAAAGCTGCACGCTCAGTGCCAGTGTTCTGCAGCTTCTTTCTTCACGTTTCAGCAGCTAGCACGCTCTCCGTGTGCTGGAGAAGCGGCAGAGGCTTCCTTGCCGGAGAAGCGGCACCTTCGCCGGCAGAGAGCATCCTGCCGGCCGCGGTGCGCTCCGGAGCGGGGGCTTGTGCCGAAAGAGGCCGGCAACAGGCGCTTACCTTCGGACAGCTCCGGATCGCCGTCTAATGCGTCTCTTGTCGCCTACACGGCAGGGAAAAGCTTTTCCACTCTGTCTAGGAAGGAGAAAGTGTGCCAGCACAGCAAATGCCTCCCGGGCTTTCCCTGGAATTCAGCAAGTGCTTTGCAGCTTGCAATTGGAAGGAAAGCCTCAGATTTAGCAGCCAGAGCTTCAGGAGGAGCAGCAGCGAGCACAGCATCGCTTTTGCAGCAGCTCCTTCCATGTGCATGTTTTTGGGAGTGGAAAGGCTTGCAGAGTGTTCAAGTAGCTTTTTCTCTCCGCTGGAAAGCTGCACGCTCAGTGCCAGTCTTCTGCAGCTTCTTTCTTCACGTTTCAGCAGCTAGCACGCTCTCCGTGTGCTGGAGAAGCGGCAGAGGCTTCCTTGCCGGAGAAGCGGCACCTTCGCCGGCAGAGAGCATCCTGCCGGCCGCGGTGCGCTCCGGAGCGGGGGCTTGTGCCGAAAGAGGCCGGCAACAGGCGCTTACCTTCGGACAGCTCCGGATCGCCGTCTAATGCGTCTCTTGTCGCCTACACGGCAGGGAAAAGCTTTTCCACTCTGTCTAGGAAGGAGAAAGTGTGCCAGCACAGCAAATGCCTCCCGGACTTTCCCTGGAATTCAGCAAGTGCTTTGCAGCTTGAAATTGGAAGGAAAGCCTCAGATTTAGCAGCCAGAGCTTCAGGAGGAGCAGCAGCGAGCACAGCATCGCTTTTGCAGCAGCTCCTTCCATGTGCATGTTTTTGGGAGTGGAAAGGCTTGCAGAGTGTTAAAGTAGCTTTTTCTCTCCGCTGGAAAGCTGCACGCTCAGTGCCAGTGTTCTGCAGCTTCTTTCTTCACGTTTCAGCAGCTAGCACGCTCTCCGTGTGCTGGAGAAGCGGCAGAGGCTTCCTTGCCGGAGAAGCGGCACCTTCGCCGGCAGAGAGCATCCTGCCGGCCGCGGTGCGCTCCGGAGCGGGGGCTTGTGCCGAAAGAGGCCGGCAACAGGCGCTTACCTTCGGACAGCTCCGGATCGCCGTCTAATGCGTCTCTTGTCGCCTACACGGCAGGGAAAAGCTTTTCCACTCTGTCTAGGAAGGAGAAAGTGTGCCAGCACAGCAAATGCCTCCCGGACTTTCCCTGGAATTCAGCAAGTGCTTTGCAGCTTGAAATTGGAAGGAAAGCCTCAGATTTAGCAGCCAGAGCTTCAGGAGGAGCAGCAGCGAGCACAGCATCGGTTTTGCAGCAGCTCCTTCCATGTGCATGTTTTTGGGAGTGGAAAGGCTTGCAGAGTGTTCAAGTAGCTTTTTCTCTCCGCTGGAAAGCTGCACGCTCAGTGCCAGTGTTCTGCAGCTTCTTTCTTCACGTTTCAGCAGCTAGCACGCTCTCCGTGTGCTGGAGAAGCGGCAGAGGCTTCCTTGCCGGAGAAGCGGCACCTTCGCCGGCAGAGAGCATCCTGCCGGCCGCGGTGCGCTCCGGAGCGGGGGCTTGTGCCGAAAGAGGCCGGCAACAGGCGCTTACCTTCGGACAGCTCCGGATCGCCGTCTAATGCGTCTCTTGTGGCCTACACGGCAGGGAAAAGCTTTTCCACTCTGTCTAGGAAGGAGAAAGTGTGCCAGCACAGCAAATGCCTCCCGGACTTTCCCTGGAATTCAGCAAGTGCTTTGCAGCTTGAAATTGGAAGGAAAGCCTCAGATTTAGCAGCCAGAGCTTCAGGAGGAGCAGCAGCGAGCACAGCATCGCTTTTGCAGCAGCTCCTTCCATGTGCATGTTTTTGGGAGTGGAAAGGCTTGCAGAGTGTTCAAGTAGCTTTTTCTCTCCGCTGGAAAGCTGCACGCTCAGTGCCAGTCTTCTGCAGCTTCTTTCTTCACGTTTCAGCAGCTAGCACGCTCTCCGTGTGCTGGAGAAGCGGCAGAGGCTTCCTTGCCGGAGAAGCGGCACCTTCGCCGGCAGAGAGCATCCTGCCGGCCGCGGTGCGCTCCGGAGCGGGGGCTTGTGCCGAAAGAGGCCGGCAACAGGCGCTTACCTTCGGACAGCTCCGGATCGCCGTCTAATGCGTCTCTTGTCGCCTACACGGCAGGGAAAAGCTTTTCCACTCTGTCTAGGAAGGAGAAAGTGTGCCAGCACAGCAAATGCCTCCCGGACTTTCCCTGCAATTCAGCAAGTGCTTTGCAGCTTGCAATTGGAAGGAAAGCCTCAGATTTAGCAGCCAGAGCTTCAGGAGGAGCAGCAGCGAGCACAGCATCGGTTTTGCAGCAGCTCCTTCCATGTGCATGTTTTTGGGAGTGGAAAGGCTTGCAGAGTGTTCAAGTAGCTTTTTCTCTCCGCTGGAAAGCTGCACGCTCAGTGCCAGTGTTCTGCAGCTTCTTTCTTCACGTTTCAGCAGCTAGCACGCTCTCCGTGTGCTGGAGAAGCGGCAGAGGCTTCCTTGCCGGAGAAGCGGCACCTTCGCCGGCAGAGAGCATCCTGCCGGCCGCGGTGCGCTCCGGAGCGGGGGCTTGTGCCGAAAGAGGCCGGCAACAGGCGCTTACCTTCGGACAGCTCCGGATCGCCGTCTAATGCGTCTCTTGTCGCCTACACGGCAAGGAAAAGCTTTTCCACTCTGTCTAGGAAGGAGAAAGTGTGCCAGCACAGCAAATGCCTCCCGGGCTTTCCCTGGAATTCAGCAAGTGCTTTGCAGCTTGAAATTGGAAGGAAAGCCTCAGATTTAGCAGCCAGAGCTTCAGGAGGAGCAGCAGCGAGCACAGCATCGCTTTTGCAGCAGCTCCTTCCATGTGCATGTTTTTGGGAGTGGAAAGGCTTGCAGAGTGTTCAAGTAGCTTTTTCTCTCCGCTGGAAAGCTGCACGCTCAGTGCCAGTCTTCAGCAGCTTCTTTCTTCACGTTTCAGCAGCTAGCACGCTCTCCGTGTGCTGGAGAAGCGGCAGAGGCTTCCTTGCCGGAGAAGCGGCACCTTCGCCGGCAGAGAGCATCCTGCCGGCCGCGGTGCGCTCCGGAGCGGGGGCTTGTGCCGAAAGAGGCCGGCAACAGGCGCTTACCTTCGGACAGCTCCGGATCGCCGTCTAATGCGTCTCTTGTCGCCTACACGGCAGGGAAAAGCTTTTCCACTCTGTCTAGGAAGGAGAAAGTGTGCCAGCACAGCAAATGCCTCCCGGACTTTCCCTGGAGTTCAGCAAGTGCTTTGCAGCTTGAAATTGGAAGGAAAGCCTCAGATTTAGCAGCCAGAGCTTCAGGAGGAGCAGCAGCGAGCACAGCATCGGTTTTGCAGCAGCTCCTTCCATGTGCATGTTTTTGGGAGTGGAAAGGCTTGCAGAGTGTTCAAGTAGCTTTTTCTCTCCGCTGGAAAGCTGCACGCTCAATGCCAGTGTTCTGCAGCTTCTTTCTTCACGTTTCAGCAGCTAGCACGCTTTCCGTGTGCTGGAGAAGCGGCAGAGGCTTCCTTGCCGGAGAAGCGGCACCTTCGCCGGCAGAGAGCATCCTGCCGGCCGCGGTGCGCTCCGGAGCGGGGGCTTGTGCCGAAAGAGGCCGGCAACAGGCGCTTACCTTCGGACAGCTCCGGATCGCCGTCTAATGCGTCTCTTGTCGCCTACACGGCAGGGAAAAGCTTTTCCACTCTGTCTAGGAAGGAGAAAGTGTGCCAGCACAGCAAATGCCTCCCGGACTTTCCCTGGAATTCAGCAAGTGCTTTGCAGCTTGAAATTGGAAGGAAAGCCTCAGATTTAGCAGCCAGAGCTTCAGGAGGAGCAGCAGCGAGCACAGCATCGCTTTTGCAGCAGCTCCTTCCATGTGCATGTTTTTGGGAGTGGAAAGGCTTGCAGAGTGTTAAAGTAGCTTTTTCTCTCCGCTGGAAAGCTGCACGCTCAGTGCCAGTCTTCTGCAGCTTCTTTCTTCACGTTTCAGCAGCTAGCACGCTCTCCGTGTGCTGGAGAAGCGGCAGAGGCTTCCTTGCCGGAGAAGCGGCACCTTCGCCGGCAGAGAGCATCCTGCCGGCCGCGGTGCGCTCCGGAGCGGGGGCTTGTGCCGAAAGAGGCCGGCAACAGGCGCTTACCTTCGGACAGCTCCGGATCGCCGTCTAATGCGTCTCTTGTCGCCTACACGGCAGGGAAAAGCTTTTCCACTCTGTCTAGGAAGGAGAAAGTGTGCCAGCACAGCAAATGCCTCCCGGACTTTCCCTGGAGTTCAGCAAGTGCTTTGCAGCTTGAAATTGGAAGGAAAGCCTCAGATTTAGCAGCCAGAGCTTCAGGAGGAGCAGCAGCGAGCACAGCATCGGTTTTGCAGCAGCTCCTTCCATGTGCATGTTTTTGGGAGTGGAAAGGCTTGCAGAGTGTTAAAGTAGCTTTTTCTCTCCGCTGGAAAGCTGCACGCTCAGTGCCAGTGTTCTGCAGCTTCTTTCTTCACGTTTCAGCAGCTAGCACGCTCTCCGTGTGCTGGAGAAGCGGCAGAGGCTTCCTTGCCGGAGAAGCGGCACCTTCGCCGGCAGAGAGCATCCTGCCGGCCGCGGTGCGCTCCGGAGCGGGGGCTTGTGCCGAAAGAGGCCGGCAACAGGCGCTTACCTTCGGACAGCTCCGGATCGCCGTCTAATGCGTCTCTTGTCGCCTACACGGCAGGGAAAAGCTTTTCCACTCTGTCTAGGAAGGAGAAAGTGTGCCAGCACAGCAAATGCCTCCCGGACTTTCCCTGCAATTCAGCAAGTGCTTTGCAGCTTGAAATTGGAAGGAAAGCCTCAGATTTAGCAGCCAGAGCTTCAGGAGGAGCAGCAGCGAGCACAGCATCGGTTTTGCAGCAGCTCCTTCCATGTGCATGTTTTTGGGAGTGGAAAGGCTTGCAGAGTGTTAAAGTAGCTTTTTCTCTCCGCTGGAAAGCTGCACGCTCAGTGCCAGTGTTCTGCAGCTTCTTTCTTCACGTTTCAGCAGCTAGCACGCTCTCCGTGTGCTGGAGAAGCGGCAGAGGCTTCCTTGCCGGAGAAGCGGCACCTTCGCCGGCAGAGAGCATCCTGCCGGCCGCGGTGCGCTCCGGAGCGGGGGCTTGTGCCGAAAGAGGCCGGCAACAGCCGCTTACCTTCGGACAGCTCCGGATCGCCGTCTAATGCGTCTCTTGTCGCCTACACGGCAGGGAAAAGCTTTTCCACTCTGTCTAGGAAGGAGAAAGTGTGCCAGCACAGCAAATGCCTCCCGGGCTTTCCCTGGAATTCAGCAAGTGCTTTGCAGCTTGAAATTGGAAGGAAAGCCTCAGATTTAGCAGCCAGAGCTTCAGGAGGAGCAGCAGCGAGCACAGCATCGGTTTTGCAGCAGCTCCTTCCATGTGCATGTTTTTGGGAGTGGAAAGGCTTGCAGAGTGTTAAAGTAGCTTTTTCTCTCCGCTGGAAAGCTGCACGCTCAGTGCCAGTCTTCAGCAGCTTCTTTCTTCACGTTTCAGCAGCTAGCACGCTCTCCGTGTGCTGGAGAAGCGGCAGAGGCTTCCTTGCCGGAGAAGCGGCACCTTCGCCGGCAGAGAGCATCCTGCCGGCCGCGGTGCGCTCCGGAGCGGGGGCTTGTGCCGAAAGAGGCCGGCAACAGGCGCTTACCTTCGGACAGCTCCGGATCGCCGTCTAATGCGTCTCTTGTCGCCTACACGGCAGGGAAAAGCTTTTCCACTCTGTCTAGGAAGGAGAAAGTGTGCCAGCACAGCAAATGCCTCCCGGGCTTTCCCTGGAATTCAGCAAGTGCTTTGCAGCTTGCAATTGGAAGGAAAGCCTCAGATTTAGCAGCCAGAGCTTCAGGAGGAGCAGCAGCGAGCACAGCATCGCTTTTGCAGCAGCTCCTTCCATGTGCATGTTTTTGGGAGTGGAAAGGCTTGCAGAGTGTTAAAGTAGCTTTTTCTCTCCGCTGGAAAGCTGCACGCTCAGTGCCAGTGTTCTGCAGCTTCTTTCTTCACGTTTCAGCAGCTAGCACGCTCTCCGTGTGCTGGAGAAGCGGCAGAGGCTTCCTTGCCGGAGAAGCGGCACCTTCGCCGGCAGAGAGCATCCTGCCGGCCGCGGTGCGCTCCGGAGCGGGGGCTTGTGCCGAAAGAGGCCGGCAACAGGCGCTTACCTTCGGACAGCTCCGGATCGCCGTCTAATGCGTCTCTTGTCGCCTACACGGCAGGGAAAAGCTTTTCCACTCTGTCTAGGAAGGAGAAAGTGTGCCAGCACAGCAAATGCCTCCCGGACTTTCCCTGGAATTCAGCAAGTGCTTTGCAGCTTGAAATTGGAAGGAAAGCCTCAGATTTAGCAGCCAGAGCTTCAGGAGGAGCAGCAGCGAGCACAGCATCGCTTTTGCAGCAGCTCCTTCCATGTGCATGTTTTTGGGAGTGGAAAGGCTTGCAGAGTGTTAAAGTAGCTTTTTCTCTCCGCTGGAAAGCTGCACGCTCAGTGCCAGTGTTCTGCAGCTTCTTTCTTCACGTTTCAGCAGCTAGCACGCTCTCCGTGTGCTGGAGAAGCGGCAGAGGCTTCCTTGCCGGAGAAGCGGCACCTTCGCCGGCAGAGAGCATCCTGCCGGCCGCGGTGCGCTCCGGAGCGGGGGCTTGTGCCGAAAGAGGCCGGCAACAGGCGCTTACCTTCGGACAGCTCCGGATCGCCGTCTAATGCGTCTCTTGTCGCCTACACGGCAGGGAAAAGCTTTTCCACTCTGTCTAGGAAGGAGAAAGTGTGCCAGCACAGCAAATGCCTCCCGGACTTTCCCTGGAATTCAGCAAGTGCTTTGCAGCTTGAAATTGGAAGGAAAGCCTCAGATTTAGCAGCCAGAGCTTCAGGAGGAGCAGCAGCGAGCACAGCATCGGTTTTGCAGCAGCTCCTTCCATGTGCATGTTTTTGGGAGTGGAAAGGCTTGCAGAGTGTTCAAGTAGCTTTTTCTCTCCGCTGGAAAGCTGCACGCTCAGTGCCAGTGTTCTGCAGCTTCTTTCTTCACGTTTCAGCAGCTAGCACGCTCTCCGTGTGCTGGAGAAGCGGCAGAGGCTTCCTTGCCGGAGAAGCGGCACCTTCGCCGGCAGAGAGCATCCTGCCGGCCGCGGTGCGCTCCGGAGCGGGGGCTTGTGCCGAAAGAGGCCGGCAACAGGCGCTTACCTTCGGACAGCTCCGGATCGCCGTCTAATGCGTCTCTTGTGGCCTACACGGCAGGGAAAAGCTTTTCCACTCTGTCTAGGAAGGAGAAAGTGTGCCAGCACAGCAAATGCCTCCCGGACTTTCCCTGGAATTCAGCAAGTGCTTTGCAGCTTGAAATTGGAAGGAAAGCCTCAGATTTAGCAGCCAGAGCTTCAGGAGGAGCAGCAGCGAGCACAGCATCGCTTTTGCAGCAGCTCCTTCCATGTGCATGTTTTTGGGAGTGGAAAGGCTTGCAGAGTGTTCAAGTAGCTTTTTCTCTCCGCTGGAAAGCTGCACGCTCAGTGCCAGTGTTCTGCAGCTTCTTTCTTCACGTTTCAGCAGCTAGCACGCTCTCCGTGTGCTGGAGAAGCGGCAGAGGCTTCCTTGCCGGAGAAGCGGCACCTTCGCCGGCAGAGAGCATCCTGCCGGCCGCGGTGCGCTCCGGAGCGGGGGCTTGTGCCGAAAGAGGCCGGCAACAGGCGCTTACCTTCGGACAGCTCCGGATCGCCGTCTAATGCGTCTCTTGTCGCCTACACGGCAGGGAAAAGCTTTTCCACTCCGTCTAGGAAGGAGAAAGTGTGCAAGCACAGCAAATGCCTCCCGGACTTTCCCTGGAATTCAGCAAGTGCTTTGCAGCTTGAAATTGGAAGGAAAGCCTCAGATTTAGCAGCCAGAGCTTCAGGAGGAGCAGCAGCGAGCACAGCATCGCTTTTGCAGCAGCTCCTTCCATGTGCATGTTTTTGGGAGTGGAAAGGCTTGCAGAGTGTTAAAGTAGCTTTTTCTCTCCGCTGGAAAGCTGCACGCTCAGTGCCAGTCTTCAGCAGCTTCTTTCTTCACGTTTCAGCAGCTAGCACGCTCTCCGTGTGCTGGAGAAGCGGCAGAGGCTTCCTTGCCGGAGAAGCGGCACCTTCGCCGGCAGAGAGCATCCTGCCGGCCGCGGTGCGCTCCGGAGCGGGGGCTTGTGCCGAAAGAGGCCGGCAACAGGCGCTTACCTTCGGACAGCTCCGGATCGCCGTCTAATGCGTCTCTTGTCGCCTACACGGCAGGGAAAAGCTTTTCCACTCTGTCTAGGAAGGAGAAAGTGTGCCAGCACAGCAAATGCCTCCCGGACTTTCCCTGGAGTTCAGCAAGTGCTTTGCAGCTTGAAATTGGAAGGAAAGCCTCAGATTTAGCAGCCAGAGCTTCAGGAGGAGCAGCAGCGAGCACAGCATCGGTTTTGCAGCAGCTCCTTCCATGTGCATGTTTTTGGGAGTGGAAAGGCTTGCAGAGTGTTCAAGTAGCTTTTTCTCTCCGCTGGAAAGCTGCACGCTCAGTGCCAGTGTTCTGCAGCTTCTTTCTTCACGTTTCAGCAGCTAGCACGCTCTCCGTGTGCTGGAGAAGCGGCAGAGGCTTCCTTGCCGGAGAAGCGGCACCTTCGCCGGCAGAGAGCATCCTGCCGGCCGCGGTGCGCTCCGGAGCGGGGGCTTGTGCCGAAAGAGGCCGGCAACAGGCGCTTACCTTCGGACAGCTCCGGATCGCCGTCTAATGCGTCTCTTGTGGCCTACACGGCAGGGAAAAGCTTTTCCACTCTGTCTAGGAAGGAGAAAGTGTGCCAGCACAGCAAATGCCTCCCGGACTTTCCCTGGAATTCAGCAAGTGCTTTGCAGCTTGAAATTGGAAGGAAAGCCTCAGATTTAGCAGCCAGAGCTTCAGGAGGAGCAGCAGCGAGCACAGCATCGCTTTTGCAGCAGCTCCTTCCATGTGCATGTTTTTGGGAGTGGAAAGGCTTGCAGAGTGTTCAAGTAGCTTTTTCTCTCCGCTGGAAAGCTGCACGCTCAGTGCCAGTGTTCTGCAGCTTCTTTCTTCACGTTTCAGCAGCTAGCACGCTCTCCGTGTGCTGGAGAAGCGGCAGAGGCTTCCTTGCCGGAGAAGCGGCACCTTCGCCGGCAGAGAGCATCCTGCCGGCCGCGGTGCGCTCCGGAGCGGGGGCTTGTGCCGAAAGAGGCCGGCAACAGGCGCTTACCTTCGGACAGCTCCGGATCGCCGTCTAATGCGTCTCTTGTCGCCTACACGGCAGGGAAAAGCTTTTCCACTCTGTCTAGGAAGGAGAAAGTGTGCCAGCACAGCAAATGCCTCCCGGACTTTCCCTGGAGTTCAGCAAGTGCTTTGCAGCTTGAAATTGGAAGGAAAGCCTCAGATTTAGCAGCCAGAGCTTCAGGAGGAGCAGCAGCGAGCACAGCATCGGTTTTGCAGCAGCTCCTTCCATGTGCATGTTTTTGGGAGTGGAAAGGCTTGCAGAGTGTTAAAGTAGCTTTTTCTCTCCGCTGGAAAGCTGCACGCTCAGTGCCAGTGTTCTGCAGCTTCTTTCTTCACGTTTCAGCAGCTAGCACGCTCTCCGTGTGCTGGAGAAGCGGCAGAGGCTTCCTTGCCGGAGAAGCGGCACCTTCGCCGGCAGAGAGCATCCTGCCGGCCGCGGTGCGCTCCGGAGCGGGGGCTTGTGCCGAAAGAGGCCGGCAACAGGCGCTTACCTTCGGACAGCTCCGGATCGCCGTCTAATGCGTCTCTTGTCGCCTACACGGCAGGGAAAAGCTTTTCCACTCTGTCTAGGAAGGAGAAAGTGTGCCAGCACAGCAAATGCCTCCCGGACTTTCCCTGGAATTCAGCAAGTGCTTTGCAGCTTGAAATTGGAAGGAAAGCCTCAGATTTAGCAGCCAGAGCTTCAGGAGGAGCAGCAGCGAGCACAGCATCGCTTTTGCAGCAGCTCCTTCCATGTGCATGTTTTTGGGAGTGGAAAGGCTTGCAGAGTGTTCAAGTAGCTTTTTCTCTCCGCTGGAAAGCTGCACGCTCAGTGCCAGTGTTCTGCAGCTTCTTTCTTCACGTTTCAGCAGCTAGCACGCTCTCCGTGTGCTGGAGAAGCGGCAGAGGCTTCCTTGCCGGAGAAGCGGCACCTTCGCCGGCAGAGAGCATCCTGCCGGCCGCGGTGCGCTCCGGAGCGGGGGCTTGTGCCGAAAGAGGCCGGCAACAGCCGCTTACCTTCGGACAGCTCCGGATCGCCGTCTAATGCGTCTCTTGTCGCCTACACGGCAGGGAAAAGCTTTTCCACTCTGTCTAGGAAGGAGAAAGTGTGCCAGCACAGCAAATGCCTCCCGGGCTTTCCCTGGAATTCAGCAAGTGCTTTGCAGCTTGAAATTGGAAGGAAAGCCTCAGATTTAGCAGCCAGAGCTTCAGGAGGAGCAGCAGCGAGCACAGCATCGGTTTTGCAGCAGCTCCTTCCATGTGCATGTTTTTGGGAGTGGAAAGGCTTGCAGAGTGTTCAAGTAGCTTTTTCTCTCCGCTGGAAAGCTGCACGCTCAGTGCCAGTGTTCTGCAGCTTCTTTCTTCACGTTTCAGCAGCTAGCACGCTCTCCGTGTGCTGGAGAAGCGGCAGAGGCTTCCTTGCCGGAGAAGCGGCACCTTCGCCGGCAGAGAGCATCCTGCCGGCCGCGGTGCGCTCCGGAGCGGGGGCTTGTGCCGAAAGAGGCCGGCAACAGGCGCTTACCTTCGGACAGCTCCGGATCGCCGTCTAATGCGTCTCTTGTCGCCTACACGGCAGGGAAAAGCTTTTCCACTCTGTCTAGGAAGGAGAAAGTGTGCCAGCACAGCAAATGCCTCCCGGGCTTTCCCTGGAATTCAGCAAGTGCTTTGCAGCTTGAAATTGGAAGGAAAGCCTCAGATTTAGCAGCCAGAGCTTCAGGAGGAGCAGCAGCGAGCACAGCATCGCTTTTGCAGCAGCTCCTTCCATGTGCATGTTTTTGGGAGTGGAAAGGCTTGCAGAGTGTTAAAGTAGCTTTTTCTCTCCGCTGGAAAGCTGCACGCTCAGTGCCAGTCTTCTGCAGCTTCTTTCTTCACGTTTCAGCAGCTAGCACGCTCTCCGTGTGCTGGAGAAGCGGCAGAGGCTTCCTTGCCGGAGAAGCGGCACCTTCGCCGGCAGAGAGCATCCTGCCGGCCGCGGTGCGCTCCGGAGCGGGGGCTTGTGCCGAAAGAGGCCGGCAACAGGCGCTTACCTTCGGACAGCTCCGGATCGCCGTCTAATGCGTCTCTTGTCGCCTACACGGCAGGGAAAAGCTTTTCCACTCTGTCTAGGAAGGAGAAAGTGTGCCAGCACAGCAAATGCCTCCCGGACTTTCCCTGGAATTCAGCAAGTGCTTTGCAGCTTGCAATTGGAAGGAAAGCCTCAGATTTAGCAGCCAGAGCTTCAGGAGGAGCAGCAGCGAGCACAGCATCGCTTTTGCAGCAGCTCCTTCCATGTGCATGTTTTTGGGAGTGGAAAGGCTTGCAGAGTGTTAAAGTAGCTTTTTCTCTCCGCTGGAAAGCTGCACGCTCAGTGCCAGTGTTCTGCAGCTTCTTTCTTCACGTTTCAGCAGCTAGCACGCTCTCCGTGTGCTGGAGAAGCGGCAGAGGCTTCCTTGCCGGAGAAGCGGCACCTTCGCCGGCAGAGAGCATCCTGCCGGCCGCGGTGCGCTCCGGAGCGGGGGCTTGTGCCGAAAGAGGCCGGCAACAGGCGCTTACCTTCGGACAGCTCCGGATCGCCGTCTAATGCGTCTCTTGTCGCCTACACGGCAGGGAAAAGCTTTTCCACTCTGTCTAGGAAGGAGAAAGTGTGCCAGCACAGCAAATGCCTCCCGGACTTTCCCTGGAATTCAGCAAGTGCTTTGCAGCTTGAAATTGGAAGGAAAGCCTCAGATTTAGCAGCCAGAGCTTCAGGAGGAGCAGCAGCGAGCACAGCATCGCTTTTGCAGCAGCTCCTTCCATGTGCATGTTTTTGGGAGTGGAAAGGCTTGCAGAGTGTTAAAGTAGCTTTTTCTCTCCGCTGGAAAGCTGCACGCTCAGTGCCAGTGTTCTGCAGCTTCTTTCTTCACGTTTCAGCAGCTAGCACGCTCTCCGTGTGCTGGAGAAGCGGCAGAGGCTTCCTTGCCGGAGAAGCGGCACCTTCGCCGGCAGAGAGCATCCTGCCGGCCGCGGTGCGCTCCGGAGCGGGGGCTTGTGCCGAAAGAGGCCGGCAACAGGCGCTTACCTTCGGACAGCTCCGGATCGCCGTCTAATGCGTCTCTTGTCGCCTACACGGCAGGGAAAAGCTTTTCCACTCTGTCTAGGAAGGAGAAAGTGTGCCAGCACAGCAAATGCCTCCCGGGCTTTCCCTGGAATTCAGCAAGTGCTTTGCAGCTTGAAATTGGAAGGAAAGCCTCAGATTTAGCAGCCAGAGCTTCAGGAGGAGCAGCAGCGAGCACAGCATCGCTTTTGCAGCAGCTCCTTCCATGTGCATGTTTTTGGGAGTGGAAAGGCTTGCAGAGTGTTAAAGTAGCTTTTTCTCTCCGCTGGAAAGCTGCACGCTCAGTGCCAGTCTTCTGCAGCTTCTTTCTTCACGTTTCAGCAGCTAGCACGCTCTCCGTGTGCTGGAGAAGCGGCAGAGGCTTCCTTGCCGGAGAAGCGGCACCTTCGCCGGCAGAGAGCATCCTGCCGGCCGCGGTGCGCTCCGGAGCGGGGGCTTGTGCCGAAAGAGGCCGGCAACAGGCGCTTACCTTCGGACAGCTCCGGATCGCCGTCTAATGCGTCTCTTGTCGCCTACACGGCAGGGAAAAGCTTTTCCACTCTGTCTAGGAAGGAGAAAGTGTGCCAGCACAGCAAATGCCTCCCGGACTTTCCCTGCAATTCAGCAAGTGCTTTGCAGCTTGAAATTGGAAGGAAAGCCTCAGATTTAGCAGCCAGAGCTTCAGGAGGAGCAGCAGCGAGCACAGCATCGGTTTTGCAGCAGCTCCTTCCATGTGCATGTTTTTGGGAGTGGAAAGGCTTGCAGAGTGTTAAAGTAGCTTTTTCTCTCCGCTGGAAAGCTGCACGCTCAGTGCCAGTGTTCTGCAGCTTCTTTCTTCACGTTTCAGCAGCTAGCACGCTCTCCGTGTGCTGGAGAAGCGGCAGAGGCTTCCTTGCCGGAGAAGCGGCACCTTCGCCGGCAGAGAGCATCCTGCCGGCCGCGGTGCGCTCCGGAGCGGGGGCTTGTGCCGAAAGAGGCCGGCAACAGGCGCTTACCTTCGGACAGCTCCGGATCGCCGTCTAATGCGTCTCTTGTCGCCTACACGGCAGGGAAAAGCTTTTCCACTCTGTCTAGGAAGGAGAAAGTGTGCCAGCACAGCAAATGCCTCCCGGACTTTCCCTGGAATTCAGCAAGTGCTTTGCAGCTTGAAATTGGAAGGAAAGCCTCAGATTTAGCAGCCAGAGCTTCAGGAGGAGCAGCAGCGAGCACAGCATCGCTTTTGCAGCAGCTCCTTCCATGTGCATGTTTTTGGGAGTGGAAAGGCTTGCAGAGTGTTAAAGTAGCTTTTTCTCTCCGCTGGAAAGCTGCACGCTCAGTGCCAGTGTTCTGCAGCTTCTTTCTTCACGTTTCAGCAGCTAGCACGCTCTCCGTGTGCTGGAGAAGCGGCAGAGGCTTCCTTGCCGGAGAAGCGGCACCTTCGCCGGCAGAGAGCATCCTGCCGGCCGCGGTGCGCTCCGGAGCGGGGGCTTGTGCCGAAAGAGGCCGGCAACAGGCGCTTACCTTCGGACAGCTCCGGATCGCCGTCTAATGCGTCTCTTGTCGCCTACACGGCAGGGAAAAGCTTTTCCACTCTGTCTAGGAAGGAGAAAGTGTGCCAGCACAGCAAATGCCTCCCGGACTTTCC
This sequence comes from Fringilla coelebs, assembly GCF_963513975.1. NCBI lineage: Eukaryota > Metazoa > Chordata > Aves > Passeriformes > Fringillidae > Fringilla > Fringilla coelebs. The sequence continues at coordinate 670,335 of NW_028167482.1, read as the reverse complement.
CTGCAATTCAGCAAGTGCTTTGCAGCTTGAAATTGGAAGGAAAGCCTCAGATTTAGCAGCCAGAGCTTCAGGAGGAGCAGCAGCGAGCACAGCATCGGTTTTGCAGCAGCTCCTTCCATGTGCATGTTTTTGGGAGTGGAAAGGCTTGCAGAGTGTTAAAGTAGCTTTTTCTCTCCGCTGGAAAGCTGCACGCTCAGTGCCAGTGTTCTGCAGCTTCTTTCTTCACGTTTCAGCAGCTAGCACGCTCTCCGTGTGCTGGAGAAGCGGCAGAGGCTTCCTTGCCGGAGAAGCGGCACCTTCGCCGGCAGAGAGCATCCTGCCGGCCGCGGTGCGCTCCGGAGCGGGGGCTTGTGCCGAAAGAGGCCGGCAACAGGCGCTTACCTTCGGACAGCTCCGGATCGCCGTCTAATGCGTCTCTTGTCGCCTACACGGCAGGGAAAAGCTTTTCCACTCTGTCTAGGAAGGAGAAAGTGTGCCAGCACAGCAAATGCCTCCCGGACTTTCCCTGGAATTCAGCAAGTGCTTTGCAGCTTGCAATTGGAAGGAAAGCCTCAGATTTAGCAGCCAGAGCTTCAGGAGGAGCAGCAGCGAGCACAGCATCGGTTTTGCAGCAGCTCCTTCCATGTGCATGTTTTTGGGAGTGGAAAGGCTTGCAGAGTGTTAAAGTAGCTTTTTCTCTCCGCTGGAAAGCTGCACGCTCAGTGCCAGTCTTCTGCAGCTTCTTTCTTCACGTTTCAGCAGCTAGCACGCTCTCCGTGTGCTGGAGAAGCGGCAGAGGCTTCCTTGCCGGAGAAGCGGCACCTTCGCCGGCAGAGAGCATCCTGCCGGCCGCGGTGCGCTCCGGAGCGGGGGCTTGTGCCGAAAGAGGCCGGCAACAGGCGCTTACCTTCGGACAGCTCCGGATCGCCGTCTAATGCGTCTCTTGTGGCCTACACGGCAGGGAAAAGCTTTTCCACTCTGTCTAGGAAGGAGAAAGTGTGCCAGCACAGCAAATGCCTCCCGGACTTTCCCTGGAATTCAGCAAGTGCTTTGCAGCTTGAAATTGGAAGGAAAGCCTCAGATTTAGCAGCCAGAGCTTCAGGAGGAGCAGCAGCGAGCACAGCATCGCTTTTGCAGCAGCTCCTTCCATGTGCATGTTTTTGGGAGTGGAAAGGCTTGCAGAGTGTTAAAGTAGCTTTTTCTCTCCGCTGGAAAGCTGCACGCTCAGTGCCAGTGTTCTGCAGCTTCTTTCTTCACGTTTCAGCAGCTAGCACGCTCTCCGTGTGCTGGAGAAGCGGCAGAGGCTTCCTTGCCGGAGAAGCGGCACCTTCGCCGGCAGAGAGCATCCTGCCGGCCGCGGTGCGCTCCGGAGCGGGGGCTTGTGCCGAAAGAGGCCGGCAACAGGCGCTTACCTTCGGACAGCTCCGGATCGCCGTCTAATGCGTCTCTTGTCGCCTACACGGCAGGGAAAAGCTTTTCCACTCTGTCTAGGAAGGAGAAAGTGTGCCAGCACAGCAAATGCCTCCCGGACTTTCCCTGGAATTCAGCAAGTGCTTTGCAGCTTGAAATTGGAAGGAAAGCCTCAGATTTAGCAGCCAGAGCTTCAGGAGGAGCAGCAGCGAGCACAGCATCGCTTTTGCAGCAGCTCCTTCCATGTGCATGTTTTTGGGAGTGGAAAGGCTTGCAGAGTGTTAAAGTAGCTTTTTCTCTCCGCTGGAAAGCTGCACGCTCAGTGCCAGTCTTCTGCAGCTTCTTTCTTCACGTTTCAGCAGCTAGCACGCTCTCCGTGTGCTGGAGAAGCGGCAGAGGCTTCCTTGCCGGAGAAGCGGCACCTTCGCCGGCAGAGAGCATCCTGCCGGCCGCGGTGCGCTCCGGAGCGGGGGCTTGTGCCGAAAGAGGCCGGCAACAGGCGCTTACCTTCGGACAGCTCCGGATCGCCGTCTAATGCGTCTCTTGTCGCCTACACGGCAGGGAAAAGCTTTTCCACTCTGTCTAGGAAGGAGAAAGTGTGCCAGCACAGCAAATGCCTCCCGGACTTTCCCTGGAATTCAGCAAGTGCTTTGCAGCTTGAAATTGGAAGGAAAGCCTCAGATTTAGCAGCCAGAGCTTCAGGAGGAGCAGCAGCGAGCACAGCATCGGTTTTGCAGCAGCTCCTTCCATGTGCATGTTTTTGGGAGTGGAAAGGCTTGCAGAGTGTTAAAGTAGCTTTTTCTCTCCGCTGGAAAGCTGCACGCTCAGTGCCAGTGTTCTGCAGCTTCTTTCTTCACGTTTCAGCAGCTAGCACGCTCTCCGTGTGCTGGAGAAGCGGCAGAGGCTTCCTTGCCGGAGAAGCGGCACCTTCGCCGGCAGAGAGCATCCTGCCGGCCGCGGTGCGCTCCGGAGCGGGGGCTTGTGCCGAAAGAGGCCGGCAACAGGCGCTTACCTTCGGACAGCTCCGGATCGCCGTCTAATGCGTCTCTTGTCGCCTACACGGCAGGGAAAAGCTTTTCCACTCTGTCTAGGAAGGAGAAAGTGTGCCAGCACAGCAAATGCCTCCCGGACTTTCCCTGGAATTCAGCAAGTGCTTTGCAGCTTGAAATTGGAAGGAAAGCCTCAGATTTAGCAGCCAGAGCTTCAGGAGGAGCAGCAGCGAGCACAGCATCGGTTTTGCAGCAGCTCCTTCCATGTGCATGTTTTTGGGAGTGGAAAGGCTTGCAGAGTGTTCAAGTAGCTTTTTCTCTCCGCTGGAAAGCTGCACGCTCAGTGCCAGTGTTCTGCAGCTTCTTTCTTCACGTTTCAGCAGCTAGCACGCTCTCCGTGTGCTGGAGAAGCGGCAGAGGCTTCCTTGCCGGAGAAGCGGCACCTTCGCCGGCAGAGAGCATCCTGCCGGCCGCGGGGCGCTCCGGAGCGGGGGCTTGTGCCGAAAGAGGCCGGCAACAGGCGCTTACCTTCGGACAGCTCCGGATCGCCGTCTAATGCGTCTCTTGTCGCCTACACGGCAGGGAAAAGCTTTTCCACTCTGTCTAGGAAGGAGAAAGTGTGCCAGCACAGCAAATGCCTCCCGGACTTTCCCTGGAATTCAGCAAGTGCTTTGCAGCTTGCAATTGGAAGGAAAGCCTCAGATTTAGCAGCCAGAGCTTCAGGAGGAGCAGCAGCGAGCACAGCATCGGTTTTGCAGCAGCTCCTTCCATGTGCATGTTTTTGGGAGTGGAAAGGCTTGCAGAGTGTTAAAGTAGCTTTTTCTCTCCGCTGGAAAGCTGCACGCTCAGTGCCAGTCTTCTGCAGCTTCTTTCTTCACGTTTCAGCAGCTAGCACGCTCTCCGTGTGCTGGAGAAGCGGCAGAGGCTTCCTTGCCGGAGAAGCGGCACCTTCGCCGGCAGAGAGCATCCTGCCGGCCGCGGTGCGCTCCGGAGCGGGGGCTTGTGCCGAAAGAGGCCGGCAACAGGCGCTTACCTTCGGACAGCTCCGGATCGCCGTCTAATGCGTCTCTTGTGGCCTACACGGCAGGGAAAAGCTTTTCCACTCTGTCTAGGAAGGAGAAAGTGTGCCAGCACAGCAAATGCCTCCCGGACTTTCCCTGGAATTCAGCAAGTGCTTTGCAGCTTGAAATTGGAAGGAAAGCCTCAGATTTAGCAGCCAGAGCTTCAGGAGGAGCAGCAGCGAGCACAGCATCGCTTTTGCAGCAGCTCCTTCCATGTGCATGTTTTTGGGAGTGGAAAGGCTTGCAGAGTGTTAAAGTAGCTTTTTCTCTCCGCTGGAAAGCTGCACGCTCAGTGCCAGTGTTCTGCAGCTTCTTTCTTCACGTTTCAGCAGCTAGCACGCTCTCCGTGTGCTGGAGAAGCGGCAGAGGCTTCCTTGCCGGAGAAGCGGCACCTTCGCCGGCAGAGAGCATCCTGCCGGCCGCGGTGCGCTCCGGAGCGGGGGCTTGTGCCGAAAGAGGCCGGCAACAGGCGCTTACCTTCGGACAGCTCCGGATCGCCGTCTAATGCGTCTCTTGTCGCCTACACGGCAGGGAAAAGCTTTTCCACTCTGTCTAGGAAGGAGAAAGTGTGCCAGCACAGCAAATGCCTCCCGGACTTTCCCTGGAATTCAGCAAGTGCTTTGCAGCTTGAAATTGGAAGGAAAGCCTCAGATTTAGCAGCCAGAGCTTCAGGAGGAGCAGCAGCGAGCACAGCATCGCTTTTGCAGCAGCTCCTTCCATGTGCATGTTTTTGGGAGTGGAAAGGCTTGCAGAGTGTTAAAGTAGCTTTTTCTCTCCGCTGGAAAGCTGCACGCTCAGTGCCAGTCTTCTGCAGCTTCTTTCTTCACGTTTCAGCAGCTAGCACGCTCTCCGTGTGCTGGAGAAGCGGCAGAGGCTTCCTTGCCGGAGAAGCGGCACCTTCGCCGGCAGAGAGCATCCTGCCGGCCGCGGTGCGCTCCGGAGCGGGGGCTTGTGCCGAAAGAGGCCGGCAACAGGCGCTTACCTTCGGACAGCTCCGGATCGCCGTCTAATGCGTCTCTTGTCGCCTACACGGCAGGGAAAAGCTTTTCCACTCTGTCTAGGAAGGAGAAAGTGTGCCAGCACAGCAAATGCCTCCCGGACTTTCCCTGGAATTCAGCAAGTGCTTTGCAGCTTGAAATTGGAAGGAAAGCCTCAGATTTAGCAGCCAGAGCTTCAGGAGGAGCAGCAGCGAGCACAGCATCGCTTTTGCAGCAGCTCCTTCCATGTGCATGTTTTTGGGAGTGGAAAGGCTTGCAGAGTGTTAAAGTAGCTTTTTCTCTCCGCTGGAAAGCTGCACGCTCAGTGCCAGTCTTCTGCAGCTTCTTTCTTCACGTTTCAGCAGCTAGCACGCTCTCCGTGTGCTGGAGAAGCGGCAGAGGCTTCCTTGCCGGAGAAGCGGCACCTTCGCCGGCAGAGAGCATCCTGCCGGCCGCGGTGCGCTCCGGAGCGGGGGCTTGTGCCGAAAGAGGCCGGCAACAGGCGCTTACCTTCGGACAGCTCCGGATCGCCGTCTAATGCGTCTCTTGTCGCCTACACGGCAGGGAAAAGCTTTTCCACTCTGTCTAGGAAGGAGAAAGTGTGCCAGCACAGCAAATGCCTCCCGGGCTTTCCCTGGAATTCAGCAAGTGCTTTGCAGCTTGAAATTGGAAGGAAAGCCTCAGATTTAGCAGCCAGAGCTTCAGGAGGAGCAGCAGCGAGCACAGCATCGGTTTTGCAGCAGCTCCTTCCATGTGCATGTTTTTGGGAGTGGAAAGGCTTGCAGAGTGTTAAAGTAGCTTTTTCTCTCCGCTGGAAAGCTGCACGCTCAGTGCCAGTCTTCTGCAGCTTCTTTCTTCACGTTTCAGCAGCTAGCACGCTCTCCGTGTGCTGGAGAAGCGGCAGAGGCTTCCTTGCCGGAGAAGCGGCACCTTCGCCGGCAGAGAGCATCCTGCCGGCCGCGGTGCGCTCCGGAGCGGGGGCTTGTGCCGAAAGAGGCCGGCAACAGGCGCTTACCTTCGGACAGCTCCGGATCGCCGTCTAATGCGTCTCTTGTGGCCTACACGGCAGGGAAAAGCTTTTCCACTCTGTCTAGGAAGGAGAAAGTGTGCCAGCACAGCAAATGCCTCCCGGACTTTCCCTGGAATTCAGCAAGTGCTTTGCAGCTTGAAATTGGAAGGAAAGCCTCAGATTTAGCAGCCAGAGCTTCAGGAGGAACAGCAGCGAGCACAGCATCGCTTTTGCAGCAGCTCCTTCCATGTGCATGTTTTTGGGAGTGGAAAGGCTTGCAGAGTGTTCAAGTAGCTTTTTCTCTCCGCTGGAAAGCTGCACGCTCAGTGCCAGTGTTCTGCAGCTTCTTTCTTCACGTTTCAGCAGCTAGCACGCTCTCCGTGTGCTGGAGAAGCGGCAGAGGCTTCCTTGCCGGAGAAGCGGCACCTTCGCCGGCAGAGAGCATCCTGCCGGCCGCGGTGCGCTCCGGAGCGGGGGCTTGTGCCGAAAGAGGCCGGCAACAGGCGCTTACCTTCGGACAGCTCCGGATCGCCGTCTAATGCGTCTCTTGTCGCCTACACGGCAGGGAAAAGCTTTTCCACTCTGTCTAGGAAGGAGAAAGTGTGCCAGCACAGCAAATGCCTCCCGGACTTTCCCTGGAGTTCAGCAAGTGCTTTGCAGCTTGAAATTGGAAGGAAAGCCTCAGATTTAGCAGCCAGAGCTTCAGGAGGAGCAGCAGCGAGCACAGCATCGGTTTTGCAGCAGCTCCTTCCATGTGCATGTTTTTGGGAGTGGAAAGGCTTGCAGAGTGTTAAAGTACCTTTTTCTCTCCGCTGGAAAGCTGCACGCTCAGTGCCAGTGTTCTGCAGCTTCTTTCTTCACGTTTCAGCAGCTAGCACGCTCTCCGTGTGCTGGAGAAGCGGCAGAGGCTTCCTTGCCGGAGAAGCGGCACCTTCGCCGGCAGAGAGCATCCTGCCGGCCGCGGTGCGCTCCGGAGCGGGGGCTTGTGCCGAAAGAGGCCGGCAACAGGCGCTTACCTTCGGACAGCTCCGGATCGCCGTCTAATGCGTCTCTTGTCGCCTACACGGCAGGGAAAAGCTTTTCCACTCTGTCTAGGAAGGAGAAAGTGTGCCAGCACAGCAAATGCCTCCCGGACTTTCCCTGGAATTCAGCAAGTGCTTTGCAGCTTGAAATTGGAAGGAAAGCCTCAGATTTAGCAGCCAGAGCTTCAGGAGGAGCAGCAGCGAGCACAGCATCGCTTTTGCAGCAGCTCCTTCCATGTGCATGTTTTTGGGAGTGGAAAGGCTTGCAGAGTGTTAAAGTAGCTTTTTCTCTCCGCTGGAAAGCTGCACGCTCAGTGCCAGTCTTCTGCAGCTTCTTTCTTCACGTTTCAGCAGCTAGCACGCTCTCCGTGTGCTGGAGAAGCGGCAGAGGCTTCCTTGCCGGAGAAGCGGCACCTTCGCCGGCAGAGAGCATCCTGCCGGCCGCGGTGCGCTCCGGAGCGGGGGCTTGTGCCGAAAGAGGCCGGCAACAGGCGCTTACCTTCGGACAGCTCCGGATCGCCGTCTAATGCGTCTCTTGTCGCCTACACGGCAGGGAAAAGCTTTTCCACTCTGTCTAGGAAGGAGAAAGTGTGCCAGCACAGCAAATGCCTCCCGGACTTTCCCTGCAATTCAGCAAGTGCTTTGCAGCTTGAAATTGGAAGGAAAGCCTCAGATTTAGCAGCCAGAGCTTCAGGAGGAGCAGCAGCGAGCACAGCATCGGTTTTGCAGCAGCTCCTTCCATGTGCATGTTTTTGGGAGTGGAAAGGCTTGCAGAGTGTTCAAGTAGCTTTTTCTCTCCGCTGGAAAGCTGCACGCTCAGTGCCAGTGTTCTGCAGCTTCTTTCTTCACGTTTCAGCAGCTAGCACGCTCTCCGTGTGCTGGAGAAGCGGCAGAGGCTTCCTTGCCGGAGAAGCGGCACCTTCGCCGGCAGAGAGCATCCTGCCGGCCGCGGTGCGCTCCGGAGCGGGGGCTTGTGCCGAAAGAGGCCGGCAACAGGCGCTTACCTTCGGACAGCTCCGGATCGCCGTCTAATGCGTCTCTTGTCGCCTACACGGCAGGGAAAAGCTTTTCCACTCTGTCTAGGAAGGAGAAAGTGTGCCAGCACAGCAAATGCCTCCCGGACTTTCCCTGGAATTCAGCAAGTGCTTTGCAGCTTGAAATTGGAAGGAAAGCCTCAGATTTAGCAGCCAGAGCTTCAGGAGGAGCAGCAGCGAGCACAGCATCGGTTTTGCAGCAGCTCCTTCCATGTGCATGTTTTTGGGAGTGGAAAGGCTTGCAGAGTGTTCAAGTAGCTTTTTCTCTCCGCTGGAAAGCTGCACGCTCAGTGCCAGTGTTCTGCAGCTTCTTTCTTCACGTTTCAGCAGCTAGCACGCTCTCCGTGTGCTGGAGAAGCGGCAGAGGCTTCCTTGCCGGAGAAGCGGCACCTTCGCCGGCAGAGAGCATCCTGCCGGCCGCGGTGCGCTCCGGAGCGGGGGCTTGTGCCGAAAGAGGCCGGCAACAGGCGCTTACCTTCGGACAGCTCCGGATCGCCGTCTAATGCGTCTCTTGTCGCCTACACGGCAGGGAAAAGCTTTTCCACTCTGTCTAGGAAGGAGAAAGTGTGCCAGCACAGCAAATGCCTCCCGGGCTTTCCCTGGAATTCAGCAAGTGCTTTGCAGCTTGAAATTGGAAGGAAAGCCTCAGATTTAGCAGCCAGAGCTTCAGGAGGAGCAGCAGCGAGCACAGCATCGGTTTTGCAGCAGCTCCTTCCATGTGCATGTTTTTGGGAGTGGAAAGGCTTGCAGAGTGTTAAAGTACCTTTTTCTCTCCGCTGGAAAGCTGCACGCTCAGTGCCAGTGTTCTGCAGCTTCTTTCTTCACGTTTCAGCAGCTAGCACGCTCTCCGTGTGCTGGAGAAGCGGCAGAGGCTTCCTTGCCGGAGAAGCGGCACCTTCGCCGGCAGAGAGCATCCTGCCGGCCGCGGTGCGCTCCGGAGCGGGGGCTTGTGCCGAAAGAGGCCGGCAACAGGCGCTTACCTTCGGACAGCTCCGGATCGCCGTCTAATGCGTCTCTTGTCGCCTACACGGCAGGGAAAAGCTTTTCCACTCTGTCTAGGAAGGAGAAAGTGTGCCAGCACAGCAAATGCCTCCCGGACATTCCCTGGAATTCAGCAAGTGCTTTGCAGCTTGAAATTGGAAGGAAAGCCTCAGATTTAGCAGCCAGAGCTTCAGGAGGAGCAGCAGCGAGCACAGCATCGCTTTTGCAGCAGCTCCTTCCATGTGCATGTTTTTGGGAGTGGAAAGGCTTGCAGAGTGTTAAAGTAGCTTTTTCTCTCCGCTGGAAAGCTGCACGCTCAGTGCCAATGTTCTGCAGCTTCTTTCTTCACGTTTCAGCAGCTAGCACGCTCTCCGTGTGCTGGAGAAGCGGCAGAGGCTTCCTTGCCGGAGAAGCGGCACCTTCGCCGGCAGAGAGCATCCTGCCGGCCGCGGTGCGCTCCGGAGCGGGGGCTTGTGCCGAAAGAGGCCGGCAACAGGCGCTTACCTTCGGACAGCTCCGGATCGCCGTCTAATGCGTCTCTTGTCGCCTACACGGCAGGGAAAAGCTTTTCCACTCTGTCTAGGAAGGAGAAAGTGTGCCAGCACAGCAAATGCCTCCCGGGCTTTCCCTGCAATTCAGCAAGTGCTTTGCAGCTTGAAATTGGAAGGAAAGCCTCAGATTTAGCAGCCAGAGCTTCAGGAGGAGCAGCAGCGAGCACAGCATCGGTTTTGCAGCAGCTCCTTCCATGTGCATGTTTTTGGGAGTGGAAAGGCTTGCAGAGTGTTAAAGTAGCTTTTTCTCTCCGCTGGAAAGCTGCACGCTCAGTGCCAGTCTTCTGCAGCTTCTTTCTTCACGTTTCAGCAGCTAGCACGCTCTCCGTGTGCTGGAGAAGCGGCAGAGGCTTCCTTGCCGGAGAAGCGGCACCTTCGCCGGCAGAGAGCATCCTGCCGGCCGCGGTGCGCTCCGGAGCGGGGGCTTGTGCCGAAAGAGGCCGGCAACAGGCGCTTACCTTCGGACAGCTCCGGATCGCCGTCTAATGCGTCTCTTGTGGCCTACACGGCAGGGAAAAGCTTTTCCACTCTGTCTAGGAAGGAGAAAGTGTGCCAGCACAGCAAATGCCTCCCGGACTTTCCCTGGAATTCAGCAAGTGCTTTGCAGCTTGAAATTGGAAGGAAAGCCTCAGATTTAGCAGCCAGAGCTTCAGGAGGAACAGCAGCGAGCACAGCATCGCTTTTGCAGCAGCTCCTTCCATGTGCATGTTTTTGGGAGTGGAAAGGCTTGCAGAGTGTTCAAGTAGCTTTTTCTCTCCGCTGGAAAGCTGCACGCTCAGTGCCAGTGTTCTGCAGCTTCTTTCTTCACGTTTCAGCAGCTAGCACGCTCTCCGTGTGCTGGAGAAGCGGCAGAGGCTTCCTTGCCGGAGAAGCGGCACCTTCGCCGGCAGAGAGCATCCTGCCGGCCGCGGTGCGCTCCGGAGCGGGGGCTTGTGCCGAAAGAGGCCGGCAACAGGCGCTTACCTTCGGACAGCTCCGGATCGCCGTCTAATGCGTCTCTTGTCGCCTACACGGCAGGGAAAAGCTTTTCCACTCTGTCTAGGAAGGAGAAAGTGTGCCAGCACAGCAAATGCCTCCCGGACTTTCCCTGGAGTTCAGCAAGTGCTTTGCAGCTTGAAATTGGAAGGAAAGCCTCAGATTTAGCAGCCAGAGCTTCAGGAGGAGCAGCAGCGAGCACAGCATCGGTTTTGCAGCAGCTCCTTCCATGTGCATGTTTTTGGGAGTGGAAAGGCTTGCAGAGTGTTAAAGTACCTTTTTCTCTCCGCTGGAAAGCTGCACGCTCAGTGCCAGTGTTCTGCAGCTTCTTTCTTCACGTTTCAGCAGCTAGCACGCTCTCCGTGTGCTGGAGAAGCGGCAGAGGCTTCCTTGCCGGAGAAGCGGCACCTTCGCCGGCAGAGAGCATCCTGCCGGCCGCGGTGCGCTCCGGAGCGGGGGCTTGTGCCGAAAGAGGCCGGCAACAGGCGCTTACCTTCGGACAGCTCCGGATCGCCGTCTAATGCGTCTCTTGTCGCCTACACGGCAGGGAAAAGCTTTTCCACTCTGTCTAGGAAGGAGAAAGTGTGCCAGCACAGCAAATGCCTCCCGGACTTTCCCTGCAATTCAGCAAGTGCTTTGCAGCTTGAAATTGGAAGGAAAGCCTCAGATTTAGCAGCCAGAGCTTCAGGAGGAGCAGCAGCGAGCACAGCATCGCTTTTGCAGCAGCTCCTTCCATGTGCATGTTTTTGGGAGTGGAAAGGCTTGCAGAGTGTTAAAGTAGCTTTTTCTCTCCGCTGGAAAGCTGCACGCTCAGTGCCAGTCTTCTGCAGCTTCTTTCTTCACGTTTCAGCAGCTAGCACGCTCTCCGTGTGCTGGAGAAGCGGCAGAGGCTTCCTTGCCGGAGAAGCGGCACCTTCGCCGGCAGAGAGCATCCTGCCGGCCGCGGTGCGCTCCGGAGCGGGGGCTTGTGCCGAAAGAGGCCGGCAACAGGCGCTTACCTTCGGACAGCTCCGGATCGCCGTCTAATGCGTCTCTTGTCGCCTACACGGCAGGGAAAAGCTTTTCCACTCTGTCTAGGAAGGAGAAAGTGTGCCAGCACAGCAAATGCCTCCCGGACTTTCCCTGGAATTCAGCAAGTGCTTTGCAGCTTGAAATTGGAAGGAAAGCCTCAGATTTAGCAGCCAGAGCTTCAGGAGGAGCAGCAGCGAGCACAGCATCGGTTTTGCAGCAGCTCCTTCCATGTGCATGTTTTTGGGAGTGGAAAGGCTTGCAGAGTGTTCAAGTAGCTTTTTCTCTCCGCTGGAAAGCTGCACGCTCAGTGCCAGTGTTCTGCAGCTTCTTTCTTCACGTTTCAGCAGCTAGCACGCTCTCCGTGTGCTGGAGAAGCGGCAGAGGCTTCCTTGCCGGAGAAGCGGCACCTTCGCCGGCAGAGAGCATCCTGCCGGCCGCGGTGCGCTCCGGAGCGGGGGCTTGTGCCGAAAGAGGCCGGCAACAGGCGCTTACCTTCGGACAGCTCCGGATCGCCGTCTAATGCGTCTCTTGTCGCCTACACGGCAGGGAAAAGCTTTTCCACTCTGTCTAGGAAGGAGAAAGTGTGCCAGCACAGCAAATGCCTCCCGGACTTTCCCTGGAATTCAGCAAGTGCTTTGCAGCTTGCAATTGGAAGGAAAGCCTCAGATTTAGCAGCCAGAGCTTCAGGAGGAGCAGCAGCGAGCACAGCATCGGTTTTGCAGCAGCTCCTTCCATGTGCATGTTTTTGGGAGTGGAAAGGCTTGCAGAGTGTTAAAGTAGCTTTTTCTCTCCGCTGGAAAGCTGCACGCTCAGTGCCAGTGTTCTGCAGCTTCTTTCTTCACGTTTCAGCAGCTAGCACGCTCTCCGTGTGCTGGAGAAGCGGCAGAGGCTTCCTTGCCGGAGAAGCGGCACCTTCGCCGGCAGAGAGCATCCTGCCGGCCGCGGTGCGCTCCGGAGCGGGGGCTTGTGCCGAAAGAGGCCGGCAACAGGCGCTTACCTTCGGACAGCTCCGGATCGCCGTCTAATGCGTCTCTTGTCGCCTACACGGCAGGGAAAAGCTTTTCCACTCTGTCTAGGAAGGAGAAAGTGTGCCAGCACAGCAAATGCCTCCCGGGCTTTCCCTGGAATTCAGCAAGTGCTTTGCAGCTTGAAATTGGAAGGAAAGCCTCAGATTTAGCAGCCAGAGCTTCAGGAGGAGCAGCAGCGAGCACAGCATCGGTTTTGCAGCAGCTCCTTCCATGTGCATGTTTTTGGGAGTGGAAAGGCTTGCAGAGTGTTAAAGTACCTTTTTCTCTCCGCTGGAAAGCTGCACGCTCAGTGCCAGTGTTCTGCAGCTTCTTTCTTCACGTTTCAGCAGCTAGCACGCTCTCCGTGTGCTGGAGAAGCGGCAGAGGCTTCCTTGCCGGAGAAGCGGCACCTTCGCCGGCAGAGAGCATCCTGCCGGCCGCGGTGCGCTCCGGAGCGGGGGCTTGTGCCGAAAGAGGCCGGCAACAGGCGCTTACCTTCGGACAGCTCCGGATCGCCGTCTAATGCGTCTCTTGTCGCCTACACGGCAGGGAAAAGCTTTTCCACTCTGTCTAGGAAGGAGAAAGTGTGCCAGCACAGCAAATGCCTCCCGGGCTTTCCCTGGAATTCAGCAAGTGCTTTGCAGCTTGAAATTGGAAGGAAAGCCTCAGATTTAGCAGCCAGAGCTTCAGGAGGAGCAGCAGCGAGCACAGCATCGGTTTTGCAGCAGCTCCTTCCATGTGCATGTTTTTGGGAGTGGAAAGGCTTGCAGAGTGTTAAAGTAGCTTTTTCTCTCCGCTGGAAAGCTGCACGCTCAGTGCCAGTGTTCTGCAGCTTCTTTCTTCACGTTTCAGCAGCTAGCACGCTCTCCGTGTGCTGGAGAAGCGGCAGAGGCTTCCTTGCCGGAGAAGCGGCACCTTCGCCGGCAGAGAGCATCCTGCCGGCCGCGGTGCGCTCCGGAGCGGGGGCTTGTGCCGAAAGAGGCCGGCAACAGGCGCTTACCTTCGGACAGCTCCGGATCGCCGTCTAATGCGTCTCTTGTGGCCTACACGGCAGGGAAAAGCTTTTCCACTCTGTCTAGGAAGGAGAAAGTGTGCCAGCACAGCAAATGCCTCCCGGGCTTTCCCTGGAATTCAGCAAGTGCTTTGCAGCTTGAAATTGGAAGGAAAGCCTCAGATTTAGCAGCCAGAGCTTCAGGAGGAGCAGCAGCGAGCACAGCATCGCTTTTGCAGCAGCTCCTTCCATGTGCATGTTTTTGGGAGTGGAAAGGCTTGCAGAGTGTTAAAGTAGCTTTTTCTCTCCGCTGGAAAGCTGCACGCTCAGTGCCAATGTTCTGCAGCTTCTTTCTTCACGTTTCAGCAGCTAGCACGCTCTCCGTGTGCTGGAGAAGCGGCAGAGGCTTCCTTGCCGGAGAAGCGGCACCTTCGCCGGCAGAGAGCATCCTGCCGGCCGCGGTGCGCTCCGGAGCGGGGGCTTGTGCCGAAAGAGGCCGGCAACAGGCGCTTACCTTCGGACAGCTCCGGATCGCCGTCTAATGCGTCTCTTGTCGCCTACACGGCAGGGAAAAGCTTTTCCACTCTGTCTAGGAAGGAGAAAGTGTGCCAGCACAGCAAATGCCTCCCGGACTTTCCCTGGAGTTCAGCAAGTGCTTTGCAGCTTGAAATTGGAAGGAAAGCCTCAGATTTAGCAGCCAGAGCTTCAGGAGGAGCAGCAGCGAGCACAGCATCGGTTTTGCAGCAGCTCCTTCCATGTGCATGTTTTTGGGAGTGGAAAGGCTTGCAGAGTGTTAAAGTACCTTTTTCTCTCCGCTGGAAAGCTGCACGCTCAGTGCCAGTGTTCTGCAGCTTCTTTCTTCACGTTTCAGCAGCTAGCACGCTCTCCGTGTGCTGGAGAAGCGGCAGAGGCTTCCTTGCCGGAGAAGCGGCACCTTCGCCGGCAGAGAGCATCCTGCCGGCCGCGGTGCGCTCCGGAGCGGGGGCTTGTGCCGAAAGAGGCCGGCAACAGGCGCTTACCTTCGGACAGCTCCGGATCGCCGTCTAATGCGTCTCTTGTGGCCTACACGGCAGGGAAAAGCTTTTCCACTCTGTCTAGGAAGGAGAAAGTGTGCCAGCACAGCAAATGCCTCCCGGACTTTCCCTGGAATTCAGCAAGTGCTTTGCAGCTTGAAATTGGAAGGAAAGCCTCAGATTTAGCAGCCAGAGCTTCAGGAGGAGCAGCAGCGAGCACAGCATCGCTTTTGCAGCAGCTCCTTCCATGTGCATGTTTTTGGGAGTGGAAAGGCTTGCAGAGTGTTCAAGTAGCTTTTTCTCTCCGCTGGAAAGCTGCACGCTCAGTGCCAGTGTTCTGCAGCTTCTTTCTTCACGTTTCAGCAGCTAGCACGCTCTCCGTGTGCTGGAGAAGCGGCAGAGGCTTCCTTGCCGGAGAAGCGGCACCTTCGCCGGCAGAGAGCATCCTGCCGGCCGCGGTGCGCTCCGGAGCGGGGGCTTGTGCCGAAAGAGGCCGGCAACAGGCGCTTACATTCGGACAGCTCCGGATCGCCGTCTAATGCGTCTCTTGTCGCCTACACGGCAGGGAAAAGCTTTTCCACTCTGTCTAGGAAGGAGAAAGTGTGCCAGCACAGCAAATGCCTCCCGGGCTTTCCCTGGAATTCAGCAAGTGCTTTGCAGCTTGAAATTGGAAGGAAAGCCTCAGATTTAGCAGCCAGAGCTTCAGGAGGAGCAGCAGCGAGCACAGCATCGGTTTTGCAGCAGCTCCTTCCATGTGCATGTTTTTGGGAGTGGAAAGGCTTGCAGAGTGTTCAAGTAGCTTTTTCTCTCCGCTGGAAAGCTGCACGCTCAGTGCCAGTGTTCTGCAGCTTCTTTCTTCACGTTTCAGCAGCTAGCACGCTCTCCGTGTGCTGGAGAAGCGGCAGAGGCTTCCTTGCCGGAGAAGCGGCACCTTCGCCGGCAGAGAGCATCCTGCCGGCCGCGGTGCGCTCCGGAGCGGGGGCTTGTGCCGAAAGAGGCCGGCAACAGGCGCTTACCTTCGGACAGCTCCGGATCGCCGTCTAATGCGTCTCTTGTCGCCTACACGGCAGGGAAAAGCTTTTCCACTCTGTCTAGGAAGGAGAAAGTGTGCCAGCACAGCAAATGCCTCCCGGACTTTCCCTGGAATTCAGCAAGTGCTTTGCAGCTTGAAATTGGAAGGAAAGCCTCAGATTTAGCAGCCAGAGCTTCAGGAGGAGCAGCAGCGAGCACAGCATCGCTTTTGCAGCAGCTCCTTCCATGTGCATGTTTTTGGGAGTGGAAAGGCTTGCAGAGTGTTAAAGTAGCTTTTTCTCTCCGCTGGAAAGCTGCACGCTCAGTGCCAGTGTTCTGCAGCTTCTTTCTTCACGTTTCAGCAGCTAGCACGCTCTCCGTGTGCTGGAGAAGCGGCAGAGGCTTCCTTGCCGGAGAAGCGGCACCTTCGCCGGCAGAGAGCATCCTGCCGGCCGCGGTGCGCTCCGGAGCGGGGGCTTGTGCCGAAAGAGGCCGGCAACAGGCGCTTACCTTCGGACAGCTCCGGATCGCCGTCTAATGCGTCTCTTGTCGCCTACACGGCAGGGAAAAGCTTTTCCACTCTGTCTAGGAAGGAGAAAGTGTGCCAGCACAGCAAATGCCTCCCGGACTTTCCCTGGAATTCAGCAAGTGCTTTGCAGCTTGCAATTGGAAGGAAAGCCTCAGATTTAGCAGCCAGAGCTTCAGGAGGAGGAGCAGCGAGCACAGCATCGGTTTTGCAGCAGCTCCTTCCATGTGCATGTTTTTGGGAGTGGAAAGGCTTGCAGAGTGTTAAAATAGCTTTTTCTCTCCGCTGGAAAGCTGCACGCTCAGTGCCAGTGTTCTGCAGCTTCTTTCTTCACGTTTCAGCAGCTAGCACGCTCTCCGTGTGCTGGAGAAGCGGCAGAGGCTTCCTTGCCGGAGAAGCGGCACCTTCGCCGGCAGAGAGCATCCTGCCGGCCGCGGTGCGCTCCGGAGCGGGGGCTTGTGCCGAAAGAGGCCGGCAACAGGCGCTTACCTTCGGACAGCTCCGGATCGCCGTCTAATGCGTCTCTTGTCGCCTACACGGCAGGGAAAAGCTTTTCCACTCTGTCTAGGAAGGAGAAAGTGTGCCAGCACAGCAAATGCCTCCCGGACTTTCCCTGGAATTCAGCAAGTGCTTTGCAGCTTGCAATTGGAAGGAAAGCCTCAGATTTAGCAGCCAGAGCTTCAGGAGGAGCAGCAGCGAGCACAGCATCGCTTTTGCAGCAGCTCCTTCCATGTGCATGTTTTTGGGAGTGGAAAGGCTTGCAGAGTGTTCAAGTAGCTTTTTCTCTCCGCTGGAAAGCTGCACGCTCAGTGCCAGTGTTCTGCAGCTTCTTTCTTCACGTTTCAGCAGCTAGCACGCTCTCCGTGTGCTGGAGAAGCGGCAGAGGCTTCCTTGCCGGAGAAGCGGCACCTTCGCCGGCAGAGAGCATCCTGCCGGCCGCGGTGCGCTCCGGAGCGGGGGCTTGTGCCGAAAGAGGCCGGCAACAGGCGCTTACCTTCGGACAGCTCCGGATCGCCGTCTAATGCGTCTCTTGTCGCCTACACGGCAGGGAAAAGCTTTTCCACTCTGTCTAGGAAGGAGAAAGTGTGCCAGCACAGCAAATGCCTCCCGGACTTTCCCTGCAATTCAGCAAGTGCTTTGCAGCTTGAAATTGGAAGGAAAGCCTCAGATTTAGCAGCCAGAGCTTCAGGAGGAGCAGCAGCGAGCACAGCATCGCTTTTGCAGCAGCTCCTTCCATGTGCATGTTTTTGGGAGTGGAAAGGCTTGCAGAGTGTTCAAGTAGCTTTTTCTCTCCGCTGGAAAGCTGAACGCTCAGTGCCAGTGTTCTGCAGCTTCTTTCTTCACGTTTCAGCAGCTAGCACGCTCTCCGTGTGCTGGAGAGGCGGCAGAGGCTACTTTGGCTGCTAAATCTGAGGTCTTCCTTCCAATTTCAAGCTGCAAATCACTTGCTGAATACCAGGGAATGTCCGGGAGGCATTTGCTTTGCTGGCACACTTTCTCCTGCCTAGACAGAGTGGAAAAGCTTTTCCCTGCCGTGTAGGCGACAAGAGAAGCATTAGACGGCGATCCGGAGCTGTCCGAAGGTAAGCGCCTGTTGCCGGCCTCTTTCGGCACAAGCCCCCGCTCCGGAGCGCACCGCGGCCGGCAGGATGCTCTCTGCCGGCGAAGGTGCCGCTTCTCCGGCAAGGAAGCCTCTGCCGCTTCTCCAGCACACGGAGAGCGTTCTAGCTGCTGAAACGTGAAGAAAGAAGCTGCAGAAGACTGGCACTGAGCGTGCAGCTTTCCAGCGGAGAGAAAAAGCTACTTTAACACTCTGCAAGCCTTTCCACTCCCAAAAACATGCACATGGAAGGAGCTGCTGCAAAACCGATGCTGTGCTCGCTGCTGCTCCTCCTGAAGCTCTGGCTGCTAAATCTGAGGCTTTCCTTCCAATTTCAAGCTGCAAAGCACTTGCTGAATTGCAGGGAAAGTCCGGGAGGCATTTGCTGTGCTGGCACACTTTCTCCTTCCTAGAAAGTGTGGAAAAGCTTTTCCCTGCCGTGTAGGCCACAAGAGACGCATTAGACGGCGATCCGGAGCTGTCCGAAGGTAAGCGCCTGTTGCCGGCCTCTTTCGGCACAAGCCCCCGCTCCGGAGCGCACCGCGGCCGGCAGGATGCTCTCTGCCGGCGAAGGTGCCGCTTCTCCGGCAAGGAAGCCTCTGCCGCTTCTCCAGCACACGGAGAGCGTGCTAGCTGCTGAAACGTGAAGAAAGAAGCTGCAGAACACTGGCACTGAGCGTGCAGCTTTCCAGCGGAGAGAAAAAGCTACTTGAACACTCTGCAAGCCTTTCAACTCCCAAAAACATGCACATGGAAGGAGCTGCTGCAAAAGCGATGCTGTGCTCGCTGCTGCTCCTCCTGAAGCTCTGGCTGCTAAATCTGAGGCTTTCCTTCCAATTTCAAGCTGCAAAGCACTTGCTGAATTCCAGGGAAAGTCCGGGAGGCATTTGCTGTGCTGGCACACTTTCTCCTTCCTAGACAGAGTGGAAAAGCTTTTCCCTGCCGTGTAGGCGACAAGAGACGCATTAGACGGCGATCCGGAGCTGTCCGAAGGTAAGCGCCTGTTGCCGGCCTCTTTCGGCACAAGCCCCCGCTCCGGAGCGCACCGCGGCCGGCAGGATGCTCTCTGCCGGCGAAGGTGCCGCTTCTCCGGCAAGGAAGCCTCTGCCGCTTCTCCAGCACACGGAGAGCGTGCTAGCTGCTGAAACGTGAAGAAAGAAGCTGCAGAACACTGGCACTGAGCGTGCAGCTTTCCAGCGGAGAGAAAAAGCTACTTGAACACTCTGCAAGCCTTTCCACTCCCAAAAACATGCACATGGAAGGAGCTGCTGCAAAACCGATGCTGTGCTCGCTGCTGCTCCTCCTGAAGCTCTGGCTGCTAAATCTGAGGCTTTCCTTCCAATTTCAAGCTGCAAAGCACTTGCTGAATTGCAGGGAAAGTCCGGGAGGCATTTGCTGTGCTGGCACACTTTCTCCTTCCTAGACAGAGTGGAAAAGCTTTTCCCTGCCGTGTAGGCGACAAGAGACGCATTAGACGGCGATCCGGAGCTGTCCGAAGGTAAGCGCCTGTTGCCGGCCTCTTTCGGCACAAGCCCCCGCTCCGGAGCGCACCGCGGCCGGCAGGATGCTCTCTGCCGGCGAAGGTGCCGCTTCTCCGGCAAGGAAGCCTCTGCCGCTTCTCCAGCACACGGAGAGCGTGCTAGCTGCTGAAACGTGAAGAAAGAAGCTGCAGAACACTGGCACTGAGCGTGCAGCTTTCCAGCGGAGAGAAAAAGCTACTTGAACACTCTGCAAGCCTTTCCACTCCCAAAAACATGCACATGGAAGGAGCTGCTGCAAAACCGATGCTGTGCTCGCTGCTGCTCCTCCTGAAGCTCTGGCTGCTAAATCTGAGGCTTTCCTTCCAATTTCAAGCTGCAAAGCACTTGCTGAATTCCAGGGAAAGTCCGGGAGGCATTTGCTGTGCTGGCACACTTTCTCCTTCCTAGACAGAGTGGAAAAGCTTTTCCCTGCCGTGTAGGCCACAAGAGACGCATTAGACGGCGATCCGGAGCTGTCCGAAGGTAAGCGCCTGTTGCCGGCCTCTTTCGGCACAAGCCCCCGCTCCGGAGCGCACCGCGGCCGGCAGGATGCTCTCTGCCGGCGAAGGTGCCGCTTCTCCGGCAAGGAAGCCTCTGCCGCTTCTCCAGCACACGGAGAGCGTGCTAGCTGCTGAAACGTGAAGAAAGAAGCTGCAGAAGACTGGCACTGAGCGTGCAGCTTTCCAGCGGAGAGAAAAAGCTACTTGAACACTCTGCAAGCCTTTCCACTCCCAAAAACATGCACATGGAAGGAGCTGCTGCAAAACCGATGCTGTGCTCGCTGCTGCTCCTCCTGAAGCTCTGGCTGCTAAATCTGAGGCTTTCCTTCCAATTTCAAGCTGCAAGGCACTTGCTGAATTCCAGGGAAAGTCCGGGAGGCATTTGCTGTGCTGGCACACTTTCTCCTTCCTAGACAGAGTGGAAAAGCTTTTCCCTGCCGTGTAGGCGACAAGAGACGCATTAGACGGCGATCCGGAGCTGTCCGAAGGTAAGCGCCTGTTGCCGGCCTCTTTCGGCACAAGCCCCCGCTCCGGAGCGCACCGCGGCCGGCAGGATGCTCTCTGCCGGCGAAGGTGCCGCTTCTCCGGCAAGGAAGCCTCTGCCGCTTCTCCAGCACACGGAGAGCGTGCTAGCTGCTGAAACGTGAAGAAAGAAGCTGCAGAAGACTGGCACTGAGCGTGCAGCTTTCCAGCGGAGAGAAAAAGCTACTTTAACACTCTGCAAGCCTTTCCACTCCCAAAAACATGCACATGAAAGGAGCTGCTGCAAAAGCGATGCTGTGCTCGCTGCTGCTCCTCCTGAAGCTCTGGCTGCTAAATCTGAGGCTTTCCTTCCAATTTCAAGCTGCAAAGCACTTGCTGAATTCCAGGGAAAGCCCGGGAGGCATTTGCTGTGCTGGCACACTTTCTCCTTCCTAGACAGAGTGGAAAAGCTTTTCCCTGCCGTGTAGGCGACAAGAGACGCATTAGACGGCGATCCGGAGCTGTCCGAAGGTAAGCGCCTGTTGCCGACCTCTTTCGGCACAAGCCCCCGCTCCGGAGCGCACCGCGGCCGGCAGGATGCTCTCTGCCGGCGAAGGTGCCGCTTCTCCGGCAAGGAAGCCTCTGCCGCTTCTCCAGCACACGGAGAGCGTGCTAGCTGCTGAAACGTGAAGAAAGAAGCTGCAGAAGACTGGCACTGAGCGTGCAGCTTTCCAGCGGAGAGAAAAAGCTACTTTAACACTCTGCAAGCCTTTCAACTCCCAAAAACATGCACATGGAAGGAGCTGCTGCAAAAGCGATGCTGTGCTCGCTGCTGCTCCTCCTGAAGCTCTGGCTGCTAAATCTGAGGCTTTCCTTCCAATTTCAAGCTGCAAAGCACTTGCTGAATTGCAGGGAAAGTCCGGGAGGCATTTGCTGTGCTGGCACACTTTCTCCTTCCTAGACAGAGTGGAAAAGCTTTTCCCTGCCGTGTAGGCCACAAGAGACGCATTAGACGGCGATCCGGAGCTGTCCGAAGGTAAGCGCCTGTTGCCGGCCTCTTTCGGCACAAGCCCCCGCTCCGGAGCGCACCGCGGTCGGCAGGATGCTCTCTGCCGGCGAAGGTGCCGCTTCTCCGGCAAGGAAGCCTCTGCCGCTTCTCCAGCACACGGAGAGCGTGCTAGCTGCTGAAACGTGAAGAAAGAAGCTGCAGAAGACTGGCACTGAGCGTGCAGCTTTCCAGCGGAGAGAAAAAGCTACTTGAACACTCTGCAAGCCTTTCCACTCCCAAAAACATGCACATGGAAGGAGCTGCTGCAAAAGCGATGCTGTGCTCGCTGCTGCTCCTCCTGAAGCTCTGGCTGCTAAATCTGAGGCTTTCCTTCCAATTTCAAGCTGCAAAGCACTTGCTGAATTCCAGGGAAAGTCCGGGAGGCATTTGCTGTGCTGGCACACTTTCTCCTTCCTAGACAGAGTGGAAAAGCTTTTCCCTGCCGTGTAGGCCACAAGAGACGCATTAGACGGCGATCCGGAGCTGTCCGAAGGTAAGCGCCTGTTGCCGGCCTCTTTCGGCACAAGCCCCCGCTCCGGAGCGCACCGCGGCCGGCAGGATGCTCTCTGCCGGCGAAGGTGCCGCTTCTCCGGCAAGGAAGCCTCTGCCGCTTCTCCAGCACACGGAGAGCGTGCTAGCTGCTGAAACGTGAAGAAAGAAGCTGCAGAACACTGGCACTGAGCGTGCAGCTTTCTAGCGGAGAGAAAAAGCTACTTGAACACTCTGCAAGCCTTTCCACTCCCAAAAACATGCACATGGAAGGAGCTGCTGCAAAACCGATGCTGTGCTCGCTGCTGCTCCTCCTGAAGCTCTGGCTGCTAAATCTGAGGCTTTCCTTCCAATTTCAAGCTGCAAAGCACTTGCTGAATTCCAGGGAAAGTCCGGGAGGTATTTGCTGTGCTGGCACACTTTCTCCTTCCTAGACAGAGTGGAAAAGCTTTTCCCTGCCGTGTAGGCGACAAGAGACGCATTAGACGGCGATCCGGAGCTGTCCGAAGGTAAGCGGCTGTTGCCGGCCTCTTTCGGCACAAGCCCCCGCTCCGGAGCGCACCGCGGCCGGCAGGATGCTCTCTGCCGGCGAAGGTGCCGCTTCTCCGGCAAGGAAGCCTCTGCCGCTTCTCCAGCACACGGAGAGCGTGCTAGCTGCTGAAACGTGAAGAAAGAAGCTGCAGAACACTGGCACTGAGCGTGCAGCTTTCCAGCGGAGAGAAAAAGCTACTTGAACACTCTGCAAGCCTTTCCACTCCCAAAAACATGCACATGGAAGGAGCTGCTGCAAAAGCGATGCTGTGCTCGCTGCTGCTCCTCCTGAAGCTCTGGCTGCTAAATCTGAGGCTTTCCTTCCAATTTCAAGCTGCAAAGCACTTGCTGAATTCCAGGGAAAGTCCGGGAGGCATTTGCTGTGCTGGCACACTTTCTCCTTCCTAGACAGAGTGGAAAAGCTTTTCCCTGCCGTGTAGGCGACAAGAGACGCATTAGACGGCGATCCGGAGCTGTCCGAAGGTAAGCGCCTGTTGCCGGCCTCTTTCGGCACAAGCCCCCGCTCCGGAGCGCACCGCGGCCGGCAGGATGCTCTCTGCCGGCGAAGGTGCCGCTTCTCCGGCAAGGAAGCCTCTGCCGCTTCTCCAGCACACGGAGAGCGTGCTAGCTGCTGAAACGTGAAGAAAGAAGCTGCAGAAGACTGGCACTGAGCGTGCAGCTTTCCAGCGGAGAGAAAAAGCTACTTTAACACTCTGCAAGCCTTTCCACTCCCAAAAACATGCACATGGAAGGAGCTGCTGCAAAACCGATGCTGTGCTCGCTGCTGCTCCTCCTGAAGCTCTGGCTGCTAAATCTGAGGCTTTCCTTCCAATTTCAAGCTGCAAAGCACTTGCTGAATTGCAGGGAAAGTCCGGGAGGCATTTGCTGTGCTGGCACACTTTCTCCTTCCTAGACAGAGTGGAAAAGCTTTTCCCTGCCGTGTAGGCGACAAGAGACGCATTAGACGGCGATCCGGAGCTGTCCGAAGGTAAGCGCCTGTTGCCGGCCTCTTTCGGCACAAGCCCCCGCTCCGGAGCGCACCGCGGCCGGCAGGATGCTCTCTGCCGGCGAAGGTGCCGCTTCTCCGGCAAGGAAGCCTCTGCCGCTTCTCCAGCACACGGAGAGCGTGCTAGCTGCTGAAACGTGAAGAAAGAAGCTGCAGAACACTGGCACTGAGCGTGCAGCTTTCCAGCGGAGAGAAAAAGCTACTTTAACACTCTGCAAGCCTTTCCACTCCCAAAAACATGCACATGGAAGGAGCTGCTGCAAAACCGATGCTGTGCTCGCTGCTGCTCCTCCTGAAGCTCTGGCTGCTAAATCTGAGGCTTTCCTTCCAATTTCAAGCTGCAAAGCACTTGCTGAATTCCAGGGAAAGTCCGGGAGGCATTTGCTGTGCTGGCACACTTTCTCCTTCCTAGACAGAGTGGAAAAGCTTTTCCCTGCCGTGTAGGCGACAAGAGACGCATTAGACGGCGATCCGGAGCTGTCCGAAGGTAAGCGCCTGTTGCCGGCCTCTTTCGGCACAAGCCCCCGCTCCGGAGCGCACCGCGGCCGGCAGGATGCTCTCTGCCGGCGAAGGTGCCGCTTCTCCGGCAAGGAAGCCTCTGCCGCTTCTCCAGCACACGGAGAGCGTGCTAGCTGCTGAAACGTGAAGAAAGAAGCTGCAGAAGACTGGCACTGAGCGTGCAGCTTTCCAGCGGAGAGAAAAAGCTACTTGAACACTCTGCAAGCCTTTCCACTCCCAAAAACATGCACATGGAAGGAGCTGCTGCAAAACCGATGCTGTGCTCGCTGCTGCTCCTCCTGAAGCTCTGGCTGCTAAATCTGAGGCTTTCCTTCCAATTTCAAGCTGCAAAGCACTTGCTGAATACCAGGGAAAGTCCGGGAGGCATTTGCTGTGCTGGCACACTTTCTCCTTCCTAGACAGAGTGGAAAAGCTTTTCCCTGCCGTGTAGGCGACAAGAGACGCATTAGACGGCGATCCGGAGCTGTCCGAAGGTAAGCGCCTGTTGCCGGCCTCTTTCGGCACAAGCCCCCGCTCCGGAGCGCACCGCGGCCGGCAGGATGCTCTCTGCCGGCGAAGGTGCCGCTTCTCCGGCAAGGAAGCCTCTGCCGCTTCTCCAGCACACGGAGAGCGTGCTAGCTGCTGAAACGTGAAGAAAGAAGCTGCAGAACACTGGCACTGAGCGTGCAGCTTTCCAGCGGAGAGAAAAAGCTACTTGAACACTCTGCAAGCCTTTCCACTCCCAAAAACATGCACATGGAAGGAGCTGCTGCAAAACCGATGCTGTGCTCGCTGCTGCTCCTCCTGAAGCTCTGGCTGCTAAATCTGAGGCTTTCCTTCCAATTTCAAGCTGCAAAGCACTTGCTGAATTCCAGGGAATGTCCGGGAGGCATTTGCTGTGCTGGCACACTTTCTCCTTCCTAGACAGAGTGGAAAAGCTTTTCCCTGCCGTGTAGGCGACAAGAGACGCATTAGACGGCGATCCGGAGCTGTCCGAAGGTAAGCGCCTGTTGCCGGCCTCTTTCGGCACAAGCCCCCGCTCCGGAGCGCACCGCGGCCGGCAGGATGCTCTCTGCCGGCGAAGGTGCCGCTTCTCCGGCAAGGAAGCCTCTGCCGCTTCTCCAGCACACGGAGAGCGTGCTAGCTGCTGAAACGTGAAGAAAGAAGCTGCAGAACACTGGCACTGAGCGTGCAGCTTTCCAGCGGAGAGAAAAAGCTACTTTAACACTCTGCAAGCCTTTCCACTCCCAAAAACATGCACATGGAAGGAGCTGCTGCAAAACCGATGCTGTGCTCGCTGCTGCTCCTCCTGAAGCTCTGGCTGCTAAATCTGAGGCTTTCCTTCCAATTTCAAGCTGCAAAGCACTTGCTGAATTGCAGGGAAAGTCCGGGAGGCATTTGCTGTGCTGGCACACTTTCTCCTTCCTAGACAGAGTGGAAAAGCTTTTCCCTGCCGTGTAGGCCACAAGAGACGCATTAGACGGCGATCCGGAGCTGTCCGAAGGTAAGCGCCTGTTGCCGGCCTCTTTCGGCACAAGCCCCCGCTCCGGAGCGCACCGCGGCCGGCAGGATGCTCTCTGCCGGCGAAGGTGCCGCTTCTCCGGCAAGGAAGCCTCTGCCGCTTCTCCAGCACACGGAGAGCGTGCTAGCTGCTGAAACGTGAAGAAAGAAGCTGCAGAACACTGGCACTGAGCGTGCAGCTTTCCAGCGGAGAGAAAAAGCTACTTGAACACTCTGCAAGCCTTTCCACTCCCAAAAACATGCACATGGAAGGAGCTGCTGCAAAACCGATGCTGTGCTCGCTGCTGCTCCTCCTGAAGCTCTGGCTGCTAAATCTGAGGCTTTCCTTCCAATTTCAAGCTGCAAAGCACTTGCTGAATTCCAGGGAAAGTCCGGGAGGCATTTGCTGTGCTGGCACACTTTCTCCTTCCTAGACAGAGTGGAAAAGCTTTTCCCTGCCGTGTAGGCCACAAGAGACGCATTAGACGGCGATCCGGAGCTGTCCGAAGGTAAGCGCCTGTTGCCGGCCTCTTTCGGCACAAGCCCCCGCTCCGGAGCGCACCGCGGCCGGCAGGATGCTCTCTGCCGGCGAAGGTGCCGCTTCTCCGGCAAGGAAGCCTCTGCCGCTTCTCCAGCACACGGAGAGCGTGCTAGCTGCTGAAACGTGAAGAAAGAAGCTGCAGAACACTGGCACTGAGCGTGCAGCTTTCCAGCGGAGAGAAAAAGCTACTTGAACACTCTGCAAGCCTTTCCACTCCCAAAAACATGCACATGGAAGGAGCTGCTGCAAAACCGATGCTGTGCTCGCTGCTGCTCCTCCTGAAGCTCTGGCTGCTAAATCTGAGGCTTTCCTTCCAATTTCAAGCTGCAAAGCACTTGCTGAATTGCAGGGAAAGTCCGGGAGGCATTTGCTGTGCTGGCACACTTTCTCCTTCCTAGACAGAGTGGAAAAGCTTTTCCCTGCCGTGTAGGCGACAAGAGACGCATTAGACGGCGATCCGGAGCTGTCCGAAGGTAAGCGCCTGTTGCCGGCCTCTTTCGGCACAAGCCCCCGCTCCGGAGCGCACCGCGGCCGGCAGGATGCTCTCTGCCGGCGAAGGTGCCGCTTCTCCGGCAAGGAAGCCTCTGCCGCTTCTCCAGCACACGGAGAGCGTGCTAGCTGCTGAAACGTGAAGAAAGAAGCTGCAGAACACTGGCACTGAGCGTGCAGCTTTCCAGCGGAGAGAAAAAGCTACTTGAACACTCTGCAAGCCTTTCCACTCCCAAAAACATGCACATGGAAGGAGCTGCTGCAAAACCGATGCTGTGCTCGCTGCTGCTCCTCCTGAAGCTCTGGCTGCTAAATCTGAGGCTTTCCTTCCAATTTCAAGCTGCAAAGCACTTGCTGAATTCCAGGGAAAGTCCGGGAGGCATTTGCTGTGCTGGCACACTTTCTCCTTCCTAGACAGAGTGGAAAAGCTTTTCCCTGCCGTGTAGGCGACAAGAGACGCATTAGACGGCGATCCGGAGCTGTCCGAAGGTAAGCGCCTGTTGCCGGCCTCTTTCGGCACAAGCCCCCGCTCCGGAGCGCACCGCGGCCGGCAGGATGCTCTCTGCCGGCGAAGGTGCCGCTTCTCCGGCAAGGAAGCCTCTGCCGCTTCTCCAGCACACGGAGAGCGTGCTAGCTGCTGAAACGTGAAGAAAGAAGCTGCAGAACACTGGCACTGAGCGTGCAGCTTTCCAGCGGAGAGAAAAAGCTACTTTAACACTCTGCAAGCCTTTCCACTCCCAAAAACATGCACATGGAAGGAGCTGCTGCAAAACCGATGCTGTGCTCGCTGCTGCTCCTCCTGAAGCTCTGGCTGCTAAATCTGAGGCTTTCCTTCCAATTTCAAGCTGCAAAGCACTTGCTGAATTGCAGGGAAAGTCCGGGAGGCATTTGCTGTGCTGGCACACTTTCTCCTTCCTAGACAGAGTGGAAAAGCTTTTCCCTGCCGTGTAGGCGACAAGAGACGCATTAGACGGCGATCCGGAGCTGTCCGAAGGTAAGCGCCTGTTGCCGGCCTCTTTCGGCACAAGCCCCCGCTCCGGAGCGCACCGCGGCCGGCAGGATGCTCTCTGCCGGCGAAGGTGCCGCTTCTCCGGCAAGGAAGCCTCTGCCGCTTCTCCAGCACACGGAGAGCGTGCTAGCTGCTGAAACGTGAAGAAAGAAGCTGCAGAACACTGGCACTGAGCGTGCAGCTTTCCAGCGGAGAGAAAAAGCTACTTTAACACTCTGCAAGCCTTTCCACGCCCAAAAACATGCACATGGAAGGAGCTGCTGCAAAAGCGATGCTGTGCTCGCTGCTGCTCCTCCTGAAGCTCTGGCTGCTAAATCTGAGGCTTTCCTTCCAATTTCAAGCTGCAAAGCACTTGCTGAATTGCAGGGAAAGTCCGGGAGGCATTTGCTGTGCTGGCACACTTTCTCCTTCCTAGACAGAGTGGAAAAGCTTTTCCCTGCCGTGTAGGCCACAAGAGACGCATTAGACGGCGATCCGGAGCTGTCCGAAGGTAAGCGCCTGTTGCCGGCCTCTTTCGGCACAAGCCCCCGCTCCGGAGCGCACCGCGGCCGGCAGGATGCTCTCTGCCGGCGAAGGTGCCGCTTCTCCGGCAAGGAAGCCTCTGCCGCTTCTCCAGCACACGGAGAGCGTGCTAGCTGCTGAAACGTGAAGAAAGAAGCTGCAGAACACTGGCACTGAGCGTGCAGCTTTCCAGCGGAGAGAAAAAGCTACTTGAACACTCTGCAAGCCTTTCCACTCCCAAAAACATGCACATGGAAGGAGCTGCTGCAAAACCGATGCTGTGCTCGCTGCTGCTCCTCCTGAAGCTCTGGCTGCTAAATCTGAGGCTTTCCTTCCAATTTCAAGCTGCAAAGCACTTGCTGAATTCCAGGGAATGTCCGGGAGGCATTTGCTGTGCTGGCACACTTTCTCCTTCCTAGACAGAGTGGAAAAGCTTTTCCCTGCCGTGTAGGCGACAAGAGACGCATTAGACGGCGATCCGGAGCTGTCCGAAGGTAAGCGCCTGTTGCCGGCCTCTTTCGGCACAAGCCCCCGCTCCGGAGCGCACCGCGGCCGGCAGGATGCTCTCTGCCGGCGAAGGTGCCGCTTCTCCGGCAAGGAAGCCTCTGCCGCTTCTCCAGCACACGGAGAGCGTGCTAGCTGCTGAAACGTGAAGAAAGAAGCTGCAGAACACTGGCACTGAGCGTGCAGCTTTCCAGCGGAGAGAAAAAGCTACTTGAACACTCTGCAAGCCTTTCCACTCCCAAAAACATGCACATGGAAGGAGCTGCTGCAAAACCGATGCTGTGCTCGCTGCTGCTCCTCCTGAAGCTCTGGCTGCTAAATCTGAGGCTTTCCTTCCAATTTCAAGCTGCAAAGCACTTGCTGAATTGCAGGGAAAGTCCGGGAGGCATTTGCTGTGCTGGCACACTTTCTCCTTCCTAGACAGAGTGGAAAAGCTTTTCCCTGCCGTGTAGGCCACAAGAGACGCATTAGACGGCGATCCGGAGCTGTCCGAAGGTAAGCGCCTGTTGCCGGCCTCTTTCGGCACAAGCCCCCGCTCCGGAGCGCACCGCGGCCGGCAGGATGCTCTCTGCCGGCGAAGGTGCCGCTTCTCCGGCAAGGAAGCCTCTGCCGCTTCTCCAGCACACGGAGAGCGTGCTAGCTGCTGAAACGTGAAGAAAGAAGCTGCAGAACACTGGCACTGAGCGTGCAGCTTTCCAGCGGAGAGAAAAAGCTACTTGAACACTCTGCAAGCCTTTCCACTCCCAAAAACATGCACATGGAAGGAGCTGCTGCAAAACCGATGCTGTGCTCGCTGCTGCTCCTCCTGAAGCTCTGGCTGCTAAATCTGAGGCTTTCCTTCCAATTTCAAGCTGCAAAGCACTTGCTGAATACCAGGGAAAGTCCGGGAGGCATTTGCTGTGCTGGCACACTTTCTCCTTCCTAGACAGAGTGGAAAATCTTTTCCCTGCCGTGTAGGCGACAAGAGACGCATTAGACGGCGATCCGGAGCTGTCCGAAGGTAAGCGCCTGTTGCCGGCCTCTTTCGGCACAAGCCCCCGCTCCGGAGCGCACCGCGGCCGGCAGGATGCTCTCTGCCGGCGAAGGTGCCGCTTCTCCGGCAAGGAAGCCTCTGCCGCTTCTCCAGCACACGGAGAGCGTGCTAGCTGCTGAAACGTGAAGAAAGAAGCTGCAGAACACTGGCACTGAGCGTGCAGCTTTCCAGCGGAGAGAAAAAGCTACTTGAACACTCTGCAAGCCTTTCCACTCCCAAAAACATGCACATGGAAGGAGCTGCTGCAAAACCGATGCTGTGCTCGCTGCTGCTCCTCCTGAAGCTCTGGCTGCTAAATCTGAGGCTTTCCTTCCAATTTCAAGCTGCAAAGCACTTGCTGAATTCCAGGGAATGTCCGGGAGGCATTTGCTGTGCTGGCACACTTTCTCCTTCCTAGACAGAGTGGAAAAGCTTTTCCCTGCCGTGTAGGCGACAAGAGACGCATTAGACGGCGATCCGGAGCTGTCCGAAGGTAAGCGCCTGTTGCCGGCCTCTTTCGGCACAAGCCCCCGCTCCGGAGCGCACCGCGGCCGGCAGGATGCTCTCTGCCGGCGAAGGTGCCGCTTCTCCGGCAAGGAAGCCTCTGCCGCTTCTCCAGCACACGGAGAGCGTGCTAGCTGCTGAAACGTGAAGAAAGAAGCTGCAGAACACTGGCACTGAGCGTGCAGCTTTCCAGCGGAGAGAAAAAGCTACTTGAACACTCTGCAAGCCTTTCCACTCCCAAAAACATGCACATGGAAGGAGCTGCTGCAAAACCGATGCTGTGCTCGCTGCTGCTCCTCCTGAAGCTCTGGCTGCTAAATCTGAGGCTTTCCTTCCAATTTCAAGCTGCAAAGCACTTGCTGAATTCCAGGGAAAGTCCGGGAGGCATTTGCTGTGCTGGCACACTTTCTCCTTCCTAGACAGAGTGGAAAAGCTTTTCCCTGCCGTGTAGGCGACAAGAGACGCATTAGACGGCGATCCGGAGCTGTCCGAAGGTAAGCGCCTGTTGCCGGCCTCTTTCGGCACAAGCCCCCGCTCCGGAGCGCACCGCGGCCGGCAGGATGCTCTCTGCCGGCGAAGGTGCCGCTTCTCCGGCAAGGAAGCCTCTGCCGCTTCTCCAGCACACGGAGAGCGTGCTAGCTGCTGAAACGTGAAGAAAGAAGCTGCAGAACACTGGCACTGAGCGTGCAGCTTTCCAGCGGAGAGAAAAAGCTACTTTAACACTCTGCAAGCCTTTCCACTCCCAAAAACATGCACATGGAAGGAGCTGCTGCAAAACCGATGCTGTGCTCGCTGCTGCTCCTCCTGAAGCTCTGGCTGCTAAATCTGAGGCTTTCCTTCCAATTTCAAGCTGCAAAGCACTTGCTGAATTGCAGGGAAAGTCCGGGAGGCATTTGCTGTGCTGGCACACTTTCTCCTTCCTAGACAGAGTGGAAAAGCTTTTCCCTGCCGTGTAGGCGACAAGAGACGCATTAGACGGCGATCCGGAGCTGTCCGAAGGTAAGCGCCTGTTGCCGGCCTCTTTCGGCACAAGCCCCCGCTCCGGAGCGCACCGCGGCCGGCAGGATGCTCTCTGCCGGCGAAGGTGCCGCTTCTCCGGCAAGGAAGCCTCTGCCGCTTCTCCAGCACACGGAGAGCGTGCTAGCTGCTGAAACGTGAAGAAAGAAGCTGCAGAACACTGGCACTGAGCGTGCAGCTTTCCAGCGGAGAGAAAAAGCTACTTTAACACTCTGCAAGCCTTTCAACTCCCAAAAACATGCACATGGAAGGAGCTGCTGCAAAAGCGATGCTGTGCTCGCTGCTGCTCCTCCTGAAGCTCTGGCTGCTAAATCTGAGGCTTTCCTTCCAATTTCAAACTGCAAAGCACTTGCTGAATTGCGGGGAAAGTCCGGGAGGCATTTGCTGTGCTGGCACACTTTCTCCTTCCTAGACAGAGTGGAAAAGCTTTTCCCTGCCGTGTAGGCGACAAGAGACGCATTAGACGGCGATCCGGAGCTGTCCGAAGGTAAGCGCCTGTTGCCGGCCTCTTTCGGCACAAGCCCCCGCTCCGGAGCGCACCGCGGCCGGCAGGATGCTCTCTGCCGGCGAAGGTGCCGCTTCTCCGGCAAGGAAGCCTCTGCCGCTTCTCCAGCACACGGAGAGCGTGCTAGCTGCTGAAACGTGAAGAAAGAAGCTGCAGAACACTGGCACTGAGCGTGCAGCTTTCCAGCGGAGAGAAAAAGCTACTTTAACACTCTGCAAGCCTTTCCACTCCCAAAAACATGCACATGGAAGGAGCTGCTGCAAAACCGATGCTGTGCTCGCTGCTGCTCCTCCTGAAGCTCTGGCTGCTAAATCTGAGGCTTTCCTTCCAATTTCAAGCTGCAAAGCACTTGCTGAATTCCAGGGAATGTCCGGGAGGCATTTGCTGTGCTGGCACACTTTCTCCTTCCTAGACAGAGTGGAAAAGCTTTTCCCTGCCGTGTAGGCGACAAGAGACGCATTAGACGGCGATCCGGAGCTGTCCGAAGGTAAGCGCCTGTTGCCGGCCTCTTTCGGCACAAGCCCCCGCTCCGGAGCGCACCGCGGCCGGCAGGATGCTCTCTGCCGGCGAAGGTGCCGCTTCTCCGGCAAGGAAGCCTCTGCCGCTTCTCCAGCACACGGAGAGCGTGCTAGCTGCTGAAACGTGAAGAAAGAAGCTGCAGAACACTGGCACTGAGCGTGCAGCTTTCCAGCGGAGAGAAAAAGCTACTTTAACACTCTGCAAGCCTTTCCACTCCCAAAAACATGCACATGGAAGGAGCTGCTGCAAAACCGATGCTGTGCTCGCTGCTGCTCCTCCTGAAGCTCTGGCTGCTAAATCTGAGGCTTTCCTTCCAATTTCAAGCTGCAAAGCACTTGCTGAATTCCAGGGAAAGTCCGGGAGGCATTTGCTGTGCTGGCACACTTTCTCCTTCCTAGACAGAGTGGAAAAGCTTTTCCCTGCCGTGTAGGCGACAAGAGACGCATTAGACGGCGATCCGGAGCTGTCCGAAGGTAAGCGCCTGTTGCCGGCCTCTTTCGGCACAAGCCCCCGCTCCGGAGCGCACCGCGGCCGGCAGGATGCTCTCTGCCGGCGAAGGTGCCGCTTCTCCGGCAAGGAAGCCTCTGCCGCTTCTCCAGCACACGGAGAGCGTGCTAGCTGCTGAAACGTGAAGAAAGAAGCTGCAGAACACTGGCACTGAGCGTGCAGCTTTCCAGCGGAGAGAAAAAGCTACTTGAACACTCTGCAAGCCTTTCCACTCCCAAAAACATGCACATGGAAGGAGCTGCTGCAAAACCGATGCTGTGCTCGCTGCTGCTCCTCCTGAAGCTCTGGCTGCTAAATCTGAGGCTTTCCTTCCAATTTCAAGCTGCAAAGCACTTGCTGAATTCCAGGGAAAGTCCGGGAGGCATTTGCTGTGCTGGCACACTTTCTCCTTCCTAGACAGAGTGGAAAAGCTTTTCCCTGCCGTGTAGGCGACAAGAGACGCATTAGACGGCGATCCGGAGCTGTCCGAAGGTAAGCGCCTGTTGCCGGCCTCTTTCGGCACAAGCCCCCGCTCCGGAGCGCACCGCGGCCGGCAGGATGCTCTCTGCCGGCGAAGGTGCCGCTTCTCCGGCAAGGAAGCCTCTGCCGCTTCTCCAGCACACGGGGAGCGTGCTAGCTGCTGAAACGTGAAGAAAGAAGCTGCAGAAGACTGGCACTGAGCGTGCAGCTTTCCAGCGGAGAGAAAAAGCTACTTTAACACTCTGCAAGCCTTTCCACTCCCAAAAACATGCACATGGAAGGAGCTGCTGCAAAACCGATGCTGTGCTCGCTGCTGCTCCTCCTGAAGCTCTGGCTGCTAAATCTGAGGCTTTCCTTCCAATTTCAAGCTGCAAAGCACTTGCTGAATTCCAGGGAAAGTCCGGGAGGCATTTGCTGTGCTGGCACACTTTCTCCTTCCTAGACAGAGTGGAAAAGCTTTTCCCTGCCGTGTAGGCGACAAGAGACGCATTAGACGGCGATCCGGAGCTGTCCGAAGGTAAGCGGCTGTTGCCGGCCTCTTTCGGCACAAGCCCCCGCTCCGGAGCGCACCGCGGCCGGCAGGATGCTCTCTGCCGGCGAAGGTGCCGCTTCTCCGGCAAGGAAGCCTCTGCCGCTTCTCCAGCACACGGAGAGCGTGCTAGCTGCTGAAACGTGAAGAAAGAAGCTGCAGAACACTGGCACTGAGCGTGCAGCTTTCCAGCGGAGAGAAAAAGCTACTTTAACACTCTGCAAGCCTTTCCACTCCCAAAAACATGCACATGGAAGGAGCTGCTGCAAAACCGATGCTGTGCTCGCTGCTGCTCCTCCTGAAGCTCTGGCTGCTAAATCTGAGGCTTTCCTTCCAATTTCAAGCTGCAAAGCACTTGCTGAATTGCGGGGAAAGTCCGGGAGGCATTTGCTGTGCTGGCACACTTTCTCCTTCCTAGACAGAGTGGAAAAGCTTTTCCCTGCCGTGTAGGCGACAAGAGACGCATTAGACGGCGATCCGGAGCTGTCCGAAGGTAAGCGCCTGTTGCCGGCCTCTTTCGGCACAAGCCCCCGCTCCGGAGCGCACCGCGGCCGGCAGGATGCTCTCTGCCGGCGAAGGTGCCGCTTCTCCGGCAAGGAAGCCTCTGCCGCTTCTCCAGCACACGGAGAGCGTGCTAGCTGCTGAAACGTGAAGAAAGAAGCTGCAGAACACTGGCACTGAGCGTGCAGCTTTCCAGCGGAGAGAAAAAGCTACTTTAACACTCTGCAAGCCTTTCCACTCCCAAAAACATGCACATGGAAGGAGCTGCTGCAAAACCGATGCTGTGCTCGCTGCTGCTCCTCCTGAAGCTCTGGCTGCTAAATCTGAGGCTTTCCTTCCAATTTCAAGCTGCAAAGCACTTGCTGAATTCCAGGGAATGTCCGGGAGGCATTTGCTGTGCTGGCACACTTTCTCCTTCCTAGACAGAGTGGAAAAGCTTTTCCCTGCCGTGTAGGCGACAAGAGACGCATTAGACGGCGATCCGGAGCTGTCCGAAGGTAAGCGCCTGTTGCCGGCCTCTTTCGGCACAAGCCCCCGCTCCGGAGCGCACCGCGGCCGGCAGGATGCTCTCTGCCGGCGAAGGTGCCGCTTCTCCGGCAAGGAAGCCTCTGCCGCTTCTCCAGCACACGGAGAGCGTGCTAGCTGCTGAAACGTGAAGAAAGAAGCTGCAGAACACTGGCACTGAGCGTGCAGCTTTCCAGCGGAGAGAAAAAGCTACTTTAACACTCTGCAAGCCTTTCCACTCCCAAAAACATGCACATGGAAGGAGCTGCTGCAAAACCGATGCTGTGCTCGCTGCTGCTCCTCCTGAAGCTCTGGCTGCTAAATCTGAGGCTTTCCTTCCAATTTCAAGCTGCAAAGCACTTGCTGAATTCCAGGGAAAGTCCGGGAGGCATTTGCTGTGCTGGCACACTTTCTCCTTCCTAGACAGAGTGGAAAAGCTTTTCCCTGCCGTGTAGGCGACAAGAGACGCATTAGACGGCGATCCGGAGCTGTCCGAAGGTAAGCGCCTGTTGCCGGCCTCTTTCGGCACAAGCCCCCGCTCCGGAGCGCACCGCGGCCGGCAGGATGCTCTCTGCCGGCGAAGGTGCCGCTTCTCCGGCAAGGAAGCCTCTGCCGCTTCTCCAGCACACGGAGAGCGTGCTAGCTGCTGAAACGTGAAGAAAGAAGCTGCAGAACACTGGCACTGAGCGTGCAGCTTTCCAGCGGAGAGAAAAAGCTACTTGAACACTCTGCAAGCCTTTCCACTCCCAAAAACATGCACATGGAAGGAGCTGCTGCAAAACCGATGCTGTGCTCGCTGCTGCTCCTCCTGAAGCTCTGGCTGCTAAATCTGAGGCTTTCCTTCCAATTTCAAGCTGCAAAGCACTTGCTGAATTCCAGGGAAAGTCCGGGAGGCATTTGCTGTGCTGGCACACTTTCTCCTTCCTAGACAGAGTGGAAAAGCTTTTCCCTGCCGTGTAGGCGACAAGAGACGCATTAGACGGCGATCCGGAGCTGTCCGAAGGTAAGCGCCTGTTGCCGGCCTCTTTCGGCACAAGCCCCCGCTCCGGAGCGCACCGCGGCCGGCAGGATGCTCTCTGCCGGCGAAGGTGCCGCTTCTCCGGCAAGGAAGCCTCTGCCGCTTCTCCAGCACACGGAGAGCGTGCTAGCTGCTGAAACGTGAAGAAAGAAGCTGCAGAACACTGGCACTGAGCGTGCAGCTTTCCAGCGGAGAGAAAAAGCTACTTGAACACTCTGCAAGCCTTTCCACTCCCAAAAACATGCACATGGAAGGAGCTGCTGCAAAACCGATGCTGTGCTCGCTGCTGCTCCTCCTGAAGCTCTGGCTGCTAAATCTGAGGCTTTCCTTCCAATTTCAAGCTGCAAAGCACTTGCTGAATTCCAGGGAAAGTCCGGGAGGCATTTGCTGTGCTGGCACACTTTCTCCTTCCTAGACAGAGTGGAAAAGCTTTTCCCTGCCGTGTAGGCGACAAGAGACGCATTAGACGGCGATCCGGAGCTGTCCGAAGGTAAGCGCCTGTTGCCGGCCTCTTTCGGCACAAGCCCCCGCTCCGGAGCGCACCGCGGCCGGCAGGATGCTCTCTGCCGGCGAAGGTGCCGCTTCTCCGGCAAGGAAGCCTCTGCCGCTTCTCCAGCACACGGAGAGCGTGCTAGCTGCTGAAACGTGAAGAAAGAAGCTGCAGAACACTGGCACTGAGCGTGCAGCTTTCCAGCGGAGAGAAAAAGCTACTTGAACACTCTGCAAGCCTTTCCACTCCCAAAAACATGCACATGGAAGGAGCTGCTGCAAAACCGATGCTGTGCTCGCTGCTGCTCCTCCTGAAGCTCTGGCTGCTAAATCTGAGGCTTTCCTTCCAATTTCAAGCTGCAAAGCACTTGCTGAATTCCAGGGAAAGTCCGGGAGGCATTTGCTGTGCTGGCACACTTTCTCCTTCCTAGACAGAGTGGAAAAGCTTTTCCCTGCCGTGTAGGCCACAAGAGACGCATTAGACGGCGATCCGGAGCTGTCCGAAGGTAAGCGCCTGTTGCCGGCCTCTTTCGGCACAAGCCCCCGCTCCGGAGCGCACCGCGGCCGGCAGGATGCTCTCTGCCGGCGAAGGTGCCGCTTCTCCGGCAAGGAAGCCTCTGCCGCTTCTCCAGCACACGGAGAGCGTGCTAGCTGCTGAAACGTGAAGAAAGAAGCTGCAGAACACTGGCACTGAGCGTGCAGCTTTCCAGCGGAGAGAAAAAGCTACTTTAACACTCTGCAAGCCTTTCCACTCCCAAAAACATGCACATGGAAGGAGCTGCTGCAAAACCGATGCTGTGCTCGCTGCTGCTCCTCCTGAAGCTCTGGCTGCTAAATCTGAGGCTTTCCTTCCAATTTCAAGCTGCAAAGCACTTGCTGAATTGCAGGGAAAGTCCGGGAGGCATTTGCTGTGCTGGCACACTTTCTCCTTCCTAGACAGAGTGGAAAAGCTTTTCCCTGCCGTGTAGGCGACAAGAGACGCATTAGACGGCGATCCGGAGCTGTCCGAAGGTAAGCGCCTGTTGCCGGCCTCTTTCGGCACAAGCCCCCGCTCCGGAGCGCACCGCGGCCGGCAGGATGCTCTCTGCCGGCGAAGGTGCCGCTTCTCCGGCAAGGAAGCCTCTGCCGCTTCTCCAGCACACGGAGAGCGTGCTAGCTGCTGAAACGTGAAGAAAGAAGCTGCAGAACACTGGCACTGAGCGTGCAGCTTTCCAGCGGAGAGAAAAAGCTACTTTAACACTCTGCAAGCCTTTCCACTCCCAAAAACATGCACATGGAAGGAGCTGCTGCAAAACCGATGCTGTGCTCGCTGCTGCTCCTCCTGAAGCTCTGGCTGCTAAATCTGAGGCTTTCCTTCCAATTTCAAGCTGCAAAGCACTTGCTGAATTGCAGGGAAAGTCCGGGAGGCATTTGCTGTGCTGGCACACTTTCTCCTTCCTAGACAGAGTGGAAAAGCTTTTCCCTGCCGTGTAGGCGACAAGAGACGCATTAGACGGCGATCCGGAGCTGTCCGAAGGTAAGCGCCTGTTGCCGGCCTCTTTCGGCACAAGCCCCCGCTCCGGAGCGCACCGCGGCCGGCAGGATGCTCTCTGCCGGCGAAGGTGCCGCTTCTCCGGCAAGGAAGCCTCTGCCGCTTCTCCAGCACACGGAGAGCGTGCTAGCTGCTGAAACGTGAAGAAAGAAGCTGCAGAACACTGGCACTGAGCGTGCAGCTTTCCAGCGGAGAGAAAAAGCTACTTTAACACTCTGCAAGCCTTTCCACTCCCAAAAACATGCACATGGAAGGAGCTGCTGCAAAACCGATGCTGTGCTCGCTGCTGCTCCTCCTGAAGCTCTGGCTGCTAAATCTGAGGCTTTCCTTCCAATTTCAAGCTGCAAAGCACTTGCTGAATTCCAGGGAAAGTCCGGGAGGCATTTGCTGTGCTGGCACACTTTCTCCTTCCTAGACAGAGTGGAAAAGCTTTTCCCTGCCGTGTAGGCCACAAGAGACGCATTAGACGGCGATCCGGAGCTGTCCGAAGGTAAGCGCCTGTTGCCGGCCTCTTTCGGCACAAGCCCCCGCTCCGGAGCGCACCGCGGCCGGCAGGATGCTCTCTGCCGGCGAAGGTGCCGCTTCTCCGGCAAGGAAGCCTCTGCCGCTTCTCCAGCACACGGAGAGCGTGCTAGCTGCTGAAACGTGAAGAAAGAAGCTGCAGAACACTGGCACTGAGCGTGCAGCTTTCCAGCGGAGAGAAAAAGCTACTTTAACACTCTGCAAGCCTTTCCACTCCCAAAAACATGCACATGGAAGGAGCTGCTGCAAAACCGATGCTGTGCTCGCTGCTGCTCCTCCTGAAGCTCTGGCTGCTAAATCTGAGGCTTTCCTTCCAATTTCAAGCTGCAAAGCACTTGCTGAATTGCGGGGAAAGTCCGGGAGGCATTTGCTGTGCTGGCACACTTTCTCCTTCCTAGACAGAGTGGAAAAGCTTTTCCCTGCCGTGTAGGCGACAAGAGACGCATTAGACGGCGATCCGGAGCTGTCCGAAGGTAAGCGCCTGTTGCCGGCCTCTTTCGGCACAAGCCCCCGCTCCGGAGCGCACCGCGGCCGGCAGGATGCTCTCTGCCGGCGAAGGTGCCGCTTCTCCGGCAAGGAAGCCTCTGCCGCTTCTCCAGCACACGGAGAGCGTGCTAGCTGCTGAAACGTGAAGAAAGAAGCTGCAGAACACTGGCACTGAGCGTGCAGCTTTCCAGCGGAGAGAAAAAGCTACTTTAACACTCTGCAAGCCTTTCCACTCCCAAAAACATGCACATGGAAGGAGCTGCTGCAAAACCGATGCTGTGCTCGCTGCTGCTCCTCCTGAAGCTCTGGCTGCTAAATCTGAGGCTTTCCTTCCAATTTCAAGCTGCAAAGCACTTGCTGAATTCCAGGGAATGTCCGGGAGGCATTTGCTGTGCTGGCACACTTTCTCCTTCCTAGACAGAGTGGAAAAGCTTTTCCCTGCCGTGTAGGCGACAAGAGACGCATTAGACGGCGATCCGGAGCTGTCCGAAGGTAAGCGCCTGTTGCCGGCCTCTTTCGGCACAAGCCCCCGCTCCGGAGCGCACCGCGGCCGGCAGGATGCTCTCTGCCGGCGAAGGTGCCGCTTCTCCGGCAAGGAAGCCTCTGCCGCTTCTCCAGCACACGGAGAGCGTGCTAGCTGCTGAAACGTGAAGAAAGAAGCTGCAGAACACTGGCACTGAGCGTGCAGCTTTCCAGCGGAGAGAAAAAGCTACTTTAACACTCTGCAAGCCTTTCCACTCCCAAAAACATGCACATGGAAGGAGCTGCTGCAAAACCGATGCTGTGCTCGCTGCTGCTCCTCCTGAAGCTCTGGCTGCTAAATCTGAGGCTTTCCTTCCAATTTCAAGCTGCAAAGCACTTGCTGAATTCCAGGGAAAGTCCGGGAGGCATTTGCTGTGCTGGCACACTTTCTCCTTCCTAGACAGAGTGGAAAAGCTTTTCCCTGCCGTGTAGGCGACAAGAGACGCATTAGACGGCGATCCGGAGCTGTCCGAAGGTAAGCGCCTGTTGCCGGCCTCTTTCGGCACAAGCCCCCGCTCCGGAGCGCACCGCGGCCGGCAGGATGCTCTCTGCCGGCGAAGGTGCCGCTTCTCCGGCAAGGAAGCCTCTGCCGCTTCTCCAGCACACGGAGAGCGTGCTAGCTGCTGAAACGTGAAGAAAGAAGCTGCAGAACACTGGCACTGAGCGTGCAGCTTTCCAGCGGAGAGAAAAAGCTACTTGAACACTCTGCAAGCCTTTCCACTCCCAAAAACATGCACATGGAAGGAGCTGCTGCAAAACCGATGCTGTGCTCGCTGCTGCTCCTCCTGAAGCTCTGGCTGCTAAATCTGAGGCTTTTCTTCCAATTTCAAGCTGCAAAGCACTTGCTGAATTCCAGGGAAAGTCCGGGAGGCATTTGCTGTGCTGGCACACTTTCTCCTTCCTAGACAGAGTGGAAAAGCTTTTCCCTGCCGTGTAGGCGACAAGAGACGCATTAGACGGCGATCCGGAGCTGTCCGAAGGTAAGCGCCTGTTGCCGGCCTCTTTCGGCACAAGCCCCCGCTCCGGAGCGCACCGCGGCCGGCAGGATGCTCTCTGCCGGCGAAGGTGCCGCTTCTCCGGCAAGGAAGCCTCTGCCGCTTCTCCAGCACACGGAGAGCGTGCTAGCTGCTGAAACGTGAAGAAAGAAGCTGCAGAACACTGGCACTGAGCGTGCAGCTTTCCAGCGGAGAGAAAAAGCTACTTGAACACTCTGCAAGCCTTTCCACTCCCAAAAACATGCACATGGAAGGAGCTGCTGCAAAACCGATGCTGTGCTCGCTGCTGCTCCTCCTGAAGCTCTGGCTGCTAAATCTGAGGCTTTCCTTCCAATTTCAAGCTGCAAAGCACTTGCTGAATTCCAGGGAAAGTCCGGGAGGCATTTGCTGTGCTGGCACACTTTCTCCTTCCTAGACAGAGTGGAAAAGCTTTTCCCTGCCGTGTAGGCGACAAGAGACGCATTAGACGGCGATCCGGAGCTGTCCGAAGGTAAGCGCCTGTTGCCGGCCTCTTTCGGCACAAGCCCCCGCTCCGGAGCGCACCGCGGCCGGCAGGATGCTCTCTGCCGGCGAAGGTGCCGCTTCTCCGGCAAGGAAGCCTCTGCCGCTTCTCCAGCACACGGAGAGCGTGCTAGCTGCTGAAACGTGAAGAAAGAAGCTGCAGAACACTGGCACTGAGCGTGCAGCTTTCCAGCGGAGAGAAAAAGCTACTTGAACACTCTGCAAGCCTTTCCACTCCCAAAAACATGCACATGGAAGGAGCTGCTGCAAAACCGATGCTGTGCTCGCTGCTGCTCCTCCTGAAGCTCTGGCTGCTAAATCTGAGGCTTTCCTTCCAATTTCAAGCTGCAAAGCACTTGCTGAATTCCAGGGAAAGTCCGGGAGGCATTTGCTGTGCTGGCACACTTTCTCCTTCCTAGACAGAGTGGAAAAGCTTTTCCCTGCCGTGTAGGCCACAAGAGACGCATTAGACGGCGATCCGGAGCTGTCCGAAGGTAAGCGCCTGTTGCCGGCCTCTTTCGGCACAAGCCCCCGCTCCGGAGCGCACCGCGGCCGGCAGGATGCTCTCTGCCGGCGAAGGTGCCGCTTCTCCGGCAAGGAAGCCTCTGCCGCTTCTCCAGCACACGGAGAGCGTGCTAGCTGCTGAAACGTGAAGAAAGAAGCTGCAGAACACTGGCACTGAGCGTGCAGCTTTCCAGCGGAGAGAAAAAGCTACTTTAACACTCTGCAAGCCTTTCCACTCCCAAAAACATGCACATGGAAGGAGCTGCTGCAAAACCGATGCTGTGCTCGCTGCTGCTCCTCCTGAAGCTCTGGCTGCTAAATCTGAGGCTTTCCTTCCAATTTCAAGCTGCAAAGCACTTGCTGAATTGCAGGGAAAGTCCGGGAGGCATTTGCTGTGCTGGCACACTTTCTCCTTCCTAGACAGAGTGGAAAAGCTTTTCCCTGCCGTGTAGGCGACAAGAGACGCATTAGACGGCGATCCGGAGCTGTCCGAAGGTAAGCGCCTGTTGCCGGCCTCTTTCGGCACAAGCCCCCGCTCCGGAGCGCACCGCGGCCGGCAGGATGCTCTCTGCCGGCGAAGGTGCCGCTTCTCCGGCAAGGAAGCCTCTGCCGCTTCTCCAGCACACGGAGAGCGTGCTAGCTGCTGAAACGTGAAGAAAGAAGCTGCAGAACACTGGCACTGAGCGTGCAGCTTTCCAGCGGAGAGAAAAAGCTACTTTAACACTCTGCAAGCCTTTCCACTCCCAAAAACATGCACATGGAAGGAGCTGCTGCAAAACCGATGCTGTGCTCGCTGCTGCTCCTCCTGAAGCTCTGGCTGCTAAATCTGAGGCTTTCCTTCCAATTTCAAGCTGCAAAGCACTTGCTGAATTGCAGGGAAAGTCCGGGAGGCATTTGCTGTGCTGGCACACTTTCTCCTTCCTAGACAGAGTGGAAAAGCTTTTCCCTGCCGTGTAGGCCACAAGAGACGCATTAGACGGCGATCCGGAGCTGTCCGAAGGTAAGCGCCTGTTGCCGGCCTCTTTCGGCACAAGCCCCCGCTCCGGAGCGCACCGCGGCCGGCAGGATGCTCTCTGCCGGCGAAGGTGCCGCTTCTCCGGCAAGGAAGCCTCTGCCGCTTCTCCAGCACACGGAGAGCGTGCTAGCTGCTGAAACGTGAAGAAAGAAGCTGCAGAAGACTGGCACTGAGCGTGCAGCTTTCCAGCGGAGAGAAAAAGCTACTTTAACACTCTGCAAGCCTTTCCACTCCCAAAAACATGCACATGGAAGGAGCTGCTGCAAAACCGATGCTGTGCTCGCTGCTGCTCCTCCTGAAGCTCTGGCTGCTAAATCTGAGGCTTTCCTTCCAATTTCAAGCTGCAAAGCACTTGCTGAATTGCAGGGAAAGTCCGGGAGGCATTTGCTGTGCTGGCACACTTTCTCCTTCCTAGACAGAGTGGAAAAGCTTTTCCCTGCCGTGTAGGCGACAAGAGACGCATTAGACGGCGATCCGGAGCTGTCCGAAGGTAAGCGCCTGTTGCCGGCCTCTTTCGGCACAAGCCCCCGCTCCGGAGCGCACCGCGGCCGGCAGGATGCTCTCTGCCGGCGAAGGTGCCGCTTCTCCGGCAAGGAAGCCTCTGCCGCTTCTCCAGCACACGGAGAGCGTGCTAGCTGCTGAAACGTGAAGAAAGAAGCTGCAGAACACTGGCACTGAGCGTGCAGCTTTCCAGCGGAGAGAAAAAGCTACTTGAACACTCTGCAAGCCTTTCCACTCCCAAAAACATGCACATGGAAGGAGCTGCTGCAAAACCGATGCTGTGCTCGCTGCTGCTCCTCCTGAAGCTCTGGCTGCTAAATCTGAGGCTTTCCTTCCAATTTCAAGCTGCAAAGCACTTGCTGAATTCCAGGGAAAGTCCGGGAGGCATTTGCTGTGCTGGCACACTTTCTCCTTCCTAGACAGAGTGGAAAAGCTTTTCCCTGCCGTGTAGGCGACAAGAGACGCATTAGACGGCGATCCGGAGCTGTCCGAAGGTAAGCGCCTGTTGCCGGCCTCTTTCGGCACAAGCCCCCGCTCCGGAGCGCACCGCGGCCGGCAGGATGCTCTCTGCCGGCGAAGGTGCCGCTTCTCCGGCAAGGAAGCCTCTGCCGCTTCTCCAGCACACGGAGAGCGTGCTAGCTGCTGAAACGTGAAGAAAGAAGCTGCAGAACACTGGCACTGAGCGTGCAGCTTTCCAGCGGAGAGAAAAAGCTACTTTAACACTCTGCAAGCCTTTCCACTCCCAAAAACATGCACATGGAAGGAGCTGCTGCAAAACCGATGCTGTGCTCGCTGCTGCTCCTCCTGAAGCTCT
Organism: Fringilla coelebs; assembly: GCF_963513975.1. Classification (NCBI taxonomy): domain Eukaryota; kingdom Metazoa; phylum Chordata; class Aves; order Passeriformes; family Fringillidae; genus Fringilla; species Fringilla coelebs. The sequence goes on along the minus strand of NW_028167482.1, from coordinate 627,635 downwards.
GGCTGCTAAATCTGAGGCTTTCCTTCCAATTTCAAGCTGCAAAGCACTTGCTGAATTCCAGGGAAAGTCCGGGAGGCATTTGCTGTGCTGGCACACTTTCTCCTTCCTAGACAGAGTGGAAAAGCTTTTCCCTGCCGTGTAGGCCACAAGAGACGCATTAGACGGCGATCCGGAGCTGTCCGAAGGTAAGCGCCTGTTGCCGGCCTCTTTCGGCACAAGCCCCCGCTCCGGAGCGCACCGCGGCCGGCAGGATGCTCTCTGCCGGCGAAGGTGCCGCTTCTCCGGCAAGGAAGCCTCTGCCGCTTCTCCAGCACACGGAGAGCGTGCTAGCTGCTGAAACGTGAAGAAAGAAGCTGCAGAACACTGGCACTGAGCGTGCAGCTTTCCAGCGGAGAGAAAAAGCTACTTGAACACTCTGCAAGCCTTTCCACTCCCAAAAACATGCACATGGGAGGAGCTGCTGCAAAACCGATGCTGTGCTCGCTGCTGCTCCTCCTGAAGCTCTGGCTGCTAAATCTGAGGCTTTCCTTCCAATTTCAAGCTGCAAAGCACTTGCTGAATTCCAGGGAAAGTCCGGGAGGCATTTGCTGTGCTGGCACACTTTCTCCTTCCTAGACAGAGTGGAAAAGCTTTTCCCTGCCGTGTAGGCGACAAGAGACGCATTAGACAGGGATCCGGAGCTGTCCGAAGGTAAGCGCCTGTTGCCGGCCTCTTTCGGCACAAGCCCCCGCTCCGGAGCGCACCGCGGCCGGCAGGATGCTCTCTGCCGGCGAAGGTGCCGCTTCTCCGGCAAGGAAGCCTCTGCCGCTTCTCCAGCACACGGAGAGCGTGCTAGCTGCTGAAACGTGAAGAAAGAAGCTGCAGAACACTGGCACTGAGCGTGCAGCTTTCCAGCGGAGAGAAAAAGCTACTTTAACACTCTGCAAGCCTTTCCACTCCCAAAAACATGCACATGGAAGGAGCTGCTGCAAAACCGATGCTGTGCTCGCTGCTGCTCCTCCTGAAGCTCTGGCTGCTAAATCTGAGGCTTTCCTTCCAATTTCAAGCTGCAAAGCACTTGCTGAATTGCAGGGAAAGTCCGGGAGGCATTTGCTGTGCTGGCACACTTTCTCCTTCCTAGACAGAGTGGAAAAGCTTTTCCCTGCCGTGTAGGCGACAAGAGACGCATTAGACGGCGATCCGGAGCTGTCCGAAGGTAAGCGCCTGTTGCCGGCCTCTTTCGGCACAAGCCCCCGCTCCGGAGCGCACCGCGGCCGGCAGGATGCTCTCTGCCGGCGAAGGTGCCGCTTCTCCGGCAAGGAAGCCTCTGCCGCTTCTCCAGCACACGGAGAGCGTGCTAGCTGCTGAAACGTGAAGAAAGAAGCTGCAGAAGACTGGCACTGAGCGTGCAGCTTTCCAGCGGAGAGAAAAAGCTACTTTAACACTCTGCAAGCCTTTCCACTCCCAAAAACATGCACATGGAAGGAGCTGCTGCAAAACCGATGCTGTGCTCGCTGCTGCTCCTCCTGAAGCTCTGGCTGCTAAATCTGAGGCTTTCCTTCCAATTTCAAGCTGCAAAGCACTTGCTGAATTCCAGGGAAAGTCCGGGAGGCATTTGCTGTGCTGGCACACTTTCTCCTTCCTAGACAGAGTGGAAAAGCTTTTCCCTGCCGTGTAGGCCACAAGAGACGCATTAGACGGCGATCCGGAGCTGTCCGAAGGTAAGCGCCTGTTGCCGGCCTCTTTCGGCACAAGCCCCCGCTCCGGAGCGCACCGCGGCCGGCAGGATGCTCTCTGCCGGCGAAGGTGCCGCTTCTCCGGCAAGGAAGCCTCTGCCGCTTCTCCAGCACACGGAGAGCGTGCTAGCTGCTGAAACGTGAAGAAAGAAGCTGCAGAACACTGGCACTGAGCGTGCAGCTTTCCAGCGGAGAGAAAAAGCTACTTTAACACTCTGCAAGCCTTTCCACTCCCAAAAACATGCACATGGAAGGAGCTGCTGCAAAACCGATGCTGTGCTCGCTGCTGCTCCTCCTGAAGCTCTGGCTGCTAAATCTGAGGCTTTTCTTCCAATTTCAAGCTGCAAAGCAATTGCTGAATTCCAGGGAAAGTCCGGGAGGCATTTGCTGTGCTGGCACACTTTCTCCTTCCTAGACAGAGTGGAAAAGCTTTTCCCTGCCGTGTAGGCGACAAGAGACGCATTAGACGGCGATCCGGAGCTGTCCGAAGGTAAGCGCCTGTTGCCGGCCTCTTTCGGCACAAGCCCCCGCTCCGGAGCGCACCGCGGCCGGCAGGATGCTCTCTGCCGGCGAAGGTGCCGCTTCTCCGGCAAGGAAGCCTCTGCCGCTTCTCCAGCACACGGAGAGCGTGCTAGCTGCTGAAACGTGAAGAAAGAAGCTGCAGAAGACTGGCACTGAGCGTGCAGCTTTCCAGCGGAGAGAAAAAGCTACTTTAACACTCTGCAAGCCTTTCCACTCCCAAAAACATGCACATGGAAGGAGCTGCTGCAAAACCGATGCTGTGCTCGCTGCTGCTCCTCCTGAAGCTCTGGCTGCTAAATCTGAGGCTTTCCTTCCAATTTCAAGCTGCAAAGCACTTGCTGAATTGCAGGGAAAGTCCGGGAGGCATTTGCTGTGCTGGCACACTTTCTCCTTCCTAGACAGAGTGGAAAAGCTTTTCCCTGCCGTGTAGGCGACAAGAGACGCATTAGACGGCGATCCGGAGCTGTCCGAAGGTAAGCGCCTGTTGCCGGCCTCTTTCGGCACAAGCCCCCGCTCCGGAGCGCACCGCGGCCGGCAGGATGCTCTCTGCCGGCGAAGGTGCCGCTTCTCCGGCAAGGAAGCCTCTGCCGCTTCTCCAGCACACGGAGAGCGTGCTAGCTGCTGAAACGTGAAGAAAGAAGCTGCAGAAGACTGGCACTGAGCGTGCAGCTTTCCAGCGGAGAGAAAAAGCTACTTGAACACTCTGCAAGCCTTTCCACTCCCAAAAACATGCACATGGAAGGAGCTGCTGCAAAACCGATGCTGTGCTCGCTGCTGCTCCTCCTGAAGCTCTGGCTGCTAAATCTGAGGCTTTCCTTCCAATTTCAAGCTGCAAAGCACTTGCTGAATACCAGGGAAAGTCCGGGAGGCATTTGCTGTGCTGGCACACTTTCTCCTTCCTAGACAGAGTGGAAAAGCTTTTCCCTGCCGTGTAGGCGACAAGAGACGCATTAGACGGCGATCCGGAGCTGTCCGAAGGTAAGCGCCTGTTGCCGGCCTCTTTCGGCACAAGCCCCCGCTCCGGAGCGCACCGCGGCCGGCAGGATGCTCTCTGCCGGCGAAGGTGCCGCTTCTCCGGCAAGGAAGCCTCTGCCGCTTCTCCAGCACACGGAGAGCGTGCTAGCTGCTGAAACGTGAAGAAAGAAGCTGCAGAACACTGGCACTGAGCGTGCAGCTTTCCAGCGGAGAGAAAAAGCTACTTGAACACTCTGCAAGCCTTTCCACTCCCAAAAACATGCACATGGAAGGAGCTGCTGCAAAAGCGATGCTGTGCTCGCTGCTGCTCCTCCTGAAGCTCTGGCTGCTAAATCTGAGGCTTTCCTTCCAATTTCAAGCTGCAAAGCACTTGCTGAATTCCAGGGAAAGTCCGGGAGGCATTTGCTGTGCTGGCACACTTTCTCCTTCCTAGACAGAGTGGAAAAGCTTTTCCCTGCCGTGTAGGCGACAAGAGACGCATTAGACAGGGATCCGGAGCTGTCCGAAGGTAAGCGCCTGTTGCCGGCCTCTTTCGGCACAAGCCCCCGCTCCGGAGCGCACCGCGGCCGGCAGGATGCTCTCTGCCGGCGAAGGTGCCGCTTCTCCGGCAAGGAAGCCTCTGCCGCTTCTCCAGCACACGGAGAGCGTGCTAGCTGCTGAAACGTGAAGAAAGAAGCTGCAGAACACTGGCACTGAGCGTGCAGCTTTCCAGCGGAGAGAAAAAGCTACTTGAACACTCTGCAAGCCTTTCCACTCCCAAAAACATGCACATGGAAGGAGCTGCTGCAAAACCGATGCTGTGCTCGCTGCTGCTCCTCCTGAAGCTCTGGCTGCTAAATCTGAGGCTTTCCTTCCAATTTCAAGCTGCAAAGCACTTGCTGAATTGCAGGGAAAGTCCGGGAGGCATTTGCTGTGCTGGCACACTTTCTCCTTCCTAGACAGAGTGGAAAAGCTTTTCCCTGCCGTGTAGGCGACAAGAGACGCATTAGACAGGGATCCGGAGCTGTCCGAAGGTAAGCGCCTGTTGCCGGCCTCTTTCGGCACAAGCCCCCGCTCCGGAGCGCACCGCGGCCGGCAGGATGCTCTCTGCCGGCGAAGGTGCCGCTTCTCCGGCAAGGAAGCCTCTGCCGCTTCTCCAGCACACGGAGAGCGTGCTAGCTGCTGAAACGTGAAGAAAGAAGCTGCAGAACACTGGCACTGAGCGTGCAGCTTTCCAGCGGAGAGAAAAAGCTACTTGAACACTCTGCAAGCCTTTCCACTCCCAAAAACATGCACATGGAAGGAGCTGCTGCAAAACCGATGCTGTGCTCGCTGCTGCTCCTCCTGAAGCTCTGGCTGCTAAATCTGAGGCTTTCCTTCCAATTTCAAGCTGCAAAGCACTTGCTGAATTGCAGGGAAAGTCCGGGAGGCATTTGCTGTGCTGGCACACTTTCTCCTTCCTAGACAGAGTGGAAAAGCTTTTCCCTGCCGTGTAGGCGACAAGAGACGCATTAGACGGCGATCCGGAGCTGTCCGAAGGTAAGCGCCTGTTGCCGGCCTCTTTCGGCACAAGCCCCCGCTCCGGAGCGCACCGCGGCCGGCAGGATGCTCTCTGCCGGCGAAGGTGCCGCTTCTCCGGCAAGGAAGCCTCTGCCGCTTCTCCAGCACACGGAGAGCGTGCTAGCTGCTGAAACGTGAAGAAAGAAGCTGCAGAAGACTGGCACTGAGCGTGCAGCTTTCCAGCGGAGAGAAAAAGCTACTTGAACACTCTGCAAGCCTTTCCACTCCCAAAAACATGCACATGGGAGGAGCTGCTGCAAAACCGATGCTGTGCTCGCTGCTGCTCCTCCTGAAGCTCTGGCTGCTAAATCTGAGGCTTTCCTTCCAATTTCAAGCTGCAAAGCACTTGCTGAATTCCAGGGAAAGTCCGGGAGGCATTTGCTGTGCTGGCACACTTTCTCCTTCCTAGACAGAGTGGAAAAGCTTTTCCCTGCCGTGTAGGCGACAAGAGACGCATTAGACAGGGATCCGGAGCTGTCCGAAGGTAAGCGCCTGTTGCCGGCCTCTTTCGGCACAAGCCCCCGCTCCGGAGCGCACCGCGGCCGGCAGGATGCTCTCTGCCGGCGAAGGTGCCGCTTCTCCGGCAAGGAAGCCTCTGCCGCTTCTCCAGCACACGGAGAGCGTGCTAGCTGCTGAAACGTGAAGAAAGAAGCTGCAGAACACTGGCACTGAGCGTGCAGCTTTCCAGCGGAGAGAAAAAGCTACTTTAACACTCTGCAAGCCTTTCCACTCCCAAAAACATGCACATGGAAGGAGCTGCTGCAAAACCGATGCTGTGCTCGCTGCTGCTCCTCCTGAAGCTCTGGCTGCTAAATCTGAGGCTTTCCTTCCAATTTCAAGCTGCAAAGCACTTGCTGAATTGCAGGGAAAGTCCGGGAGGCATTTGCTGTGCTGGCACACTTTCTCCTTCCTAGACAGAGTGGAAAAGCTTTTCCCTGCCGTGTAGGCGACAAGAGACGCATTAGACGGCGATCCGGAGCTGTCCGAAGGTAAGCGCCTGTTGCCGGCCTCTTTCGGCACAAGCCCCCGCTCCGGAGCGCACCGCGGCCGGCAGGATGCTCTCTGCCGGCGAAGGTGCCGCTTCTCCGGCAAGGAAGCCTCTGCCGCTTCTCCAGCACACGGAGAGCGTGCTAGCTGCTGAAACGTGAAGAAAGAAGCTGCAGAAGACTGGCACTGAGCGTGCAGCTTTCCAGCGGAGAGAAAAAGCTACTTGAACACTCTGCAAGCCTTTCCACTCCCAAAAACATGCACATGGAAGGAGCTGCTGCAAAACCGATGCTGTGCTCGCTGCTGCTCCTCCTGAAGCTCTGGCTGCTAAATCTGAGGCTTTCCTTCCAATTTCAAGCTGCAAAGCACTTGCTGAATTCCAGGGAAAGTCCGGGAGGCATTTGCTGTGCTGGCACACTTTCTCCTTCCTAGACAGAGTGGAAAAGCTTTTCCCTGCCGTGTAGGCGACAAGAGACGCATTAGACGGCGATCCGGAGCTGTCCGAAGGTAAGCGCCTGTTGCCGGCCTCTTTCGGCACAAGCCCCCGCTCCGGAGCGCACCGCGGCCGGCAGGATGCTCTCTGCCGGCGAAGGTGCCGCTTCTCCGGCAAGGAAGCCTCTGCCGCTTCTCCAGCACACGGAGAGCGTGCTAGCTGCTGAAACGTGAAGAAAGAAGCTGCAGAACACTGGCACTGAGCGTGCAGCTTTCCAGCGGAGAGAAAAAGCTACTTGAACACTCTGCAAGCCTTTCCACTCCCAAAAACATGCACATGGAAGGAGCTGCTGCAAAAGCGATGCTGTGCTCGCTGCTGCTCCTCCTGAAGCTCTGGCTGCTAAATCTGAGGCTTTCCTTCCAATTTCAAGCTGCAAAGCACTTGCTGAATTGCAGGGAAAGTCCGGGAGGCATTTGCTGTGCTGGCACACTTTCTCCTTCCTAGACAGAGTGGAAAAGCTTTTCCCTGCCGTGTAGGCGACAAGAGACGCATTAGACGGCGATCCGGAGCTGTCCGAAGGTAAGCGCCTGTTGCCGGCCTCTTTCGGCACAAGCCCCCGCTCCGGAGCGCACCGCGGCCGGCAGGATGCTCTCTGCCGGCGAAGGTGCCGCTTCTCCGGCAAGGAAGCCTCTGCCGCTTCTCCAGCACACGGAGAGCGTGCTAGCTGCTGAAACGTGAAGAAAGAAGCTGCAGAACACTGGCACTGAGCGTGCAGCTTTCCAGCGGAGAGAAAAAGCTACTTTAACACTCTGCAAGCCTTTCCACTCCCAAAAACATGCACATGGAAGGAGCTGCTGCAAAACCGATGCTGTGCTCGCTGCTGCTCCTCCTGAAGCTCTGGCTGCTAAATCTGAGGCTTTCCTTCCAATTTCAAGCTGCAAAGCACTTGCTGAATTGCAGGGAAAGTCCGGGAGGCATTTGCTGTGCTGGCACACTTTCTCCTTCCTAGACAGAGTGGAAAAGCTTTTCCCTGCCGTGTAGGCGACAAGAGACGCATTAGACGGCGATCCGGAGCTGTCCGAAGGTAAGCGCCTGTTGCCGGCCTCTTTCGGCACAAGCCCCCGCTCCGGAGCGCACCGCGGCCGGCAGGATGCTCTCTGCCGGCGAAGGTGCCGCTTCTCCGGCAAGGAAGCCTCTGCCGCTTCTCCAGCACACGGAGAGCGTGCTAGCTGCTGAAACGTGAAGAAAGAAGCTGCAGAACACTGGCACTGAGCGTGCAGCTTTCCAGCGGAGAGAAAAAGCTACTTGAACACTCTGCAAGCCTTTCCACTCCCAAAAACATGCACATGGGAGGAGCTGCTGCAAAACCGATGCTGTGCTCGCTGCTGCTCCTCCTGAAGCTCTGGCTGCTAAATCTGAGGCTTTCCTTCCAATTTCAAGCTGCAAAGCACTTGCTGAATTCCAGGGAAAGTCCGGGAGGCATTTGCTGTGCTGGCACACTTTCTCCTTCCTAGACAGAGTGGAAAAGCCTTTCCCTGCCGTGTAGGCGACAAGAGACGCATTAGACGGCGATCCGGAGCTGTCCGAAGGTAAGCGCCTGTTGCCGGCCTCTTTCGGCACAAGCCCCCGCTCCGGAGCGCACCGCGGCCGGCAGGATGCTCTCTGCCGGCGAAGGTGCCGCTTCTCCGGCAAGGAAGCCTCTGCCGCTTCTCCAGCACACGGAGAGCGAGCTAGCTGCTGAAACGTGAAGAAAGAAGCTGCAGAACACTGGCACTGAGCGTGCAGCTTTCCAGCGGAGAGAAAAAGCTACTTGAACACTCTGCAAGCCTTTCCACTCCCAAAAACATGCACATGGAAGGAGCTGCTGCAAAACCGATGCTGTGCTCGCTGCTGCTCCTCCTGAAGCTCTGGCTGCTAAATCTGAGGCTTTCCTTCCAATTTCAAGCTGCAAAGCACTTGCTGAATTGCAGGGAAAGTCCGGGAGGCATTTGCTGTGCTGGCACACTTTCTCCTTCCTAGACAGAGTGGAAAAGCTTTTCCCTGCCGTGTAGGCGACAAGAGACGCATTAGACGGCGATCCGGAGCTGTCCGAAGGTAAGCGCCTGTTGCCGGCCTCTTTCGGCACAAGCCCCCGCTCCGGAGCGCACCGCGGCCGGCAGGATGCTCTCTGCCGGCGAAGGTGCCGCTTCTCCGGCAAGGAAGCCTCTGCCGCTTCTCCAGCACACGGAGAGCGTGCTAGCTGCTGAAACGTGAAGAAAGAAGCTGCAGAACACTGGCACTGAGCGTGCAGCTTTCCAGCGGAGAGAAAAAGCTACTTTAACACTCTGCAAGCCTTTCCACTCCCAAAAACATGCACATGGGAGGAGCTGCTGCAAAAGCGATGCTGTGCTCGCTGCTGCTCCTCCTGAAGCTCTGGCTGCTAAATCTGAGGCTTTCCTTCCAATTTCAAGCTGCAAAGCACTTGCTGAATTCCAGGGAAAGTCCGGGAGGCATTTGCTGTGCTGGCACACTTTCTCCTTCCTAGACAGAGTGGAAAAGCTTTTCCCTGCCGTGTAGGCGACAAGAGACGCATTAGACGGCGATCCGGAGCTGTCCGAAGGTAAGCGCCTGTTGCCGGCCTCTTTCGGCACAAGCCCCCGCTCCGGAGCGCACCGCGGCCGGCAGGATGCTCTCTGCCGGCGAAGGTGCCGCTTCTCCGGCAAGGAAGCCTCTGCCGCTTCTCCAGCACACGGAGAGCGTGCTAGCTGCTGAAACGTGAAGAAAGAAGCTGCAGAAGACTGGCACTGAGCGTGCAGCTTTCCAGCGGAGAGAAAAAGCTACTTGAACACTCTGCAAGCCTTTCCACTCCCAAAAACATGCACATGGAAGGAGCTGCTGCAAAACCGATGCTGTGCTCGCTGCTGCTCCTCCTGAAGCTCTGGCTGCTAAATCTGAGGCTTTCCTTCCAATTTCAAGCTGCAAAGCACTTGCTGAATTCCAGGGAAAGTCCGGGAGGCATTTGCTGTGCTGGCACACTTTCTCCTTCCTAGACAGAGTGGAAAAGCTTTTCCCTGCCGTGTAGGCGACAAGAGACGCATTAGACGGCGATCCGGAGCTGTCCGAAGGTAAGCGCCTGTTGCCGGCCTCTTTCGGCACAAGCCCCCGCTCCGGAGCGCACCGCGGCCGGCAGGATGCTCTCTGCCGGCGAAGGTGCCGCTTCTCCGGCAAGGAAGCCTCTGCCGCTTCTCCAGCACACGGAGAGCGTGCTAGCTGCTGAAACGTGAAGAAAGAAGCTGCAGAACACTGGCACTGAGCGTGCAGCTTTCCAGCGGAGAGAAAAAGCTACTTGAACACTCTGCAAGCCTTTCCACTCCCAAAAACATGCACATGGAAGGAGCTGCTGCAAAACCGATGCTGTGCTCGCTGCTGCTCCTCCTGAAGCTCTGGCTGCTAAATCTGAGGCTTTCCTTCCAATTTCAAGCTGCAAAGCACTTGCTGAATTCCAGGGAAAGTCCGGGAGGCATTTGCTGTGCTGGCACAGGGCAAATGTCCATTTAAAAAGTCTTTTTTTGACGGAAATCAATCACCTCCAACAGCACAACATTTTCAAAAATCCCCTCACTCATCACCTAGGATGTTTTCAATGGTCAGTAAATTTCTTAGCAATTGAGTAATGAGTCATCAGCAATATTATTAACTTTCATTATCAAGGTAACACTGAAGAGTCCAACATCATTTGATAAAAATGTCCTACATTTCTGACCCATATATTAAAAGGGATCATAGTTCCTGATGTTTCCCAGATTTCTCTTTAGCCTAACTATTTATGTCAGACTATTTTATTTCTTTTATTTCATTTCATTTCATTTTTATTTTATTTTGTTCTTAATGACTTTTCATTCCTTTCTCTTTTCTGTTGCCTCCCCAGCTCCCAGGAAAAGCAGACCTGAAATCTTCCTTCAGGATTAAGCTCTGTCAAGTTCTAAACACAAAACACTTCTTAAAAAACCACTAAGCCATTCAAGAACAAAGTACTATAAAACAAACTAAAAGGCATTCACTAAAGAGGACATATTAAGGAAATTCTCATGGAGGCAGTTTGTGTCAAGTAAATTGAGAGATTTTTCTTGAGTTACTGTTTCTGTTCCTCTGCAGCAAGATTTCCAAGAACCAGCATTTGCCAAGGGGATGTATTCCCTTTTCAAACCCTGTGCCAAGTGCCCTAAATCAGCATCAGTTATAATTCCTTTTAAAACAAACAGCAAGTGGGGCAAGAACAAAGGAGAACCAACACAACACAGTGTTCCCCGCTCAGACCCCTATTCCCTATCATCTTTTATGGACCCTAATGCACTCCCAAAGCTATTAATTGAATGGATACATCCATCTGGAGATGAGAAGAGAGTGCAGTGACAAAGGAGGAGTAAGGCTGTCAGGGCCATAGTGTGAAGTGGGAACAGATGGAAATCACTGTCTGGCTTAGGAAACACCTGCTGCACCATGAGGCAAGGTGCTGGCACTACAGCAACTACTGGACAGATTGGCTGAGAATACTGTTGTAAAATGTTCAGAGAAAATAAGAAGTAACTTGATAAAAATGTAGGAGGGTCTTGTCCACATACCTTCATAACCACTAATTTAAATTTCATTTCAGGAAAACTAATACTGAAAATTACCATCAGAGGTAGTAAAAACCATTGCCAGCAAAAACAAAGCAAAAAAACCCCAAAAACCCCCTGTTGCATCCTTTCGGGCAAGGAGGAGAAAGCAAAGGGAACAGCAATCACCAGAAACCCTTTGGAATATTTCTATTAGCATGCTGCTTGTAACCCTTTCGTTAGTGTGGGACTACACAGGTTGCAGAGAATTCTGGACAGTTGCTCTTCCACATCCATGGAAGGAAAACACAGGAAAAACACTTTTCCCACGAAATGCAGGCTGTGAAGATGTGGCTCAGGCTGTACCTTTCAGCTCATTCCTCCCATGAAGGGGAGTATCTTGCCAGACTGATGTGACATCTAATCACAGAACGTGATTTTCAAGTTATGAGTCTGATACTTTCAACAGGGTGAATATTTTCAAAAGCATGATAATAAAAGTGGGCTGAGGAAGCAGTGTCTCTTCCTTTCATGGGTTTGGTATCATGAAAAAAAATTAAATACATTAAAAATAAGTTTGTTATTGAGAGAGATAATGGCTGATCAACAGCATAAAAATAAGATATTGCGGCAGAAATATTCTCTATGCAGGAAGAAAAAAAGGAGTGGAAAACCCTCAACATAGCATAAAGAATGCAAGGAAAGCATAATTCAGCACCAAGATCTGCACATAAGGAGGAGATTAAAAAAAAAAAAAAAGCCAGACAGACACAGTCAGGATGCGAAGATAACAAAAGCACTGTTGGTGGGAAGAAATCTTAAAAAAATTGTTTTTAAGAAAAGCAAAAATAAACCCTCCCCTCAAAACCCAAATCATGCTGCTTCTGTTGGCACTGCAATAGCAGCATTTCAATTATTCGCAGAGGGAACCAGACTACCAGGATAAGGCTGAACTGCAGCCAGCATTAGAAATTTAGTCTTATCCCATGAGAATACATCAATGTGATGTTATTACACGTTATATGTTCTATATACCCTCATTCTTCATTAAAAAAACCCCATACTTAGGGATGCTACAAGAAGGAAGCACTGATCATTAAGTGAATCTATTTGGCATTTCCAACCAAAATTCTCAGTGCACCATCTGGCAACTTATGAACTGCTTTAAATACCTAGCGGGGTGTTGTCTCCATGAGCCCTCCTGTAACCTAGTTTCTGTGATGGGCAATTTTGCAGCACTCAGTTTTCTGAGGGTATTTGTTCCTATCTGAGGGTAGGAGCAAATCACAATTCTTCAGAAGATTTACTCATCTGACCTTGCAGTTGTGTTTTGTCTTAGCCACTGAAAAGCATCAAACCCAACCACTTAGAGTACCAAAAAAACAGCTGCAGAATTAAAATGCTATCTATTCCATGCTAATTTCTCAGTGGATCATCACTTGCAAACACAGTTTATATGAAATAAAGCTCTTCTCCAAACTGTACTGCAACTTTAAAAGGACATAAATTGTCATTTAAAAAAAAAGGAACTGCAAACATAAGCATGGTCAGATTAAATATTTTATTAGATTTGACAAATTCTTCCCTCACACTCCTATTTCTTACAATTAATGGCAATTCTGATAACAGGTGTTGTGACTTTATTGGAAAAAATGATTTCAATTTCAGTCGAAGCAAGGTGCATTACTAACCTAGCAAAACTAATTAATTTTGCTCCAAGCATTCTTTACAGAGACGCCTGTTTTGAGCAATTTTCGGTTTAATGAACCAGCTTTGAGAAGGGGAAATGCAGCATTAATGAAAGGAAAACTACTTGCTTTTTGGTTTGTTTTGACAAGTTTTTGCATTGACCTTAAGATGGGTTATTTGAAGGTAATTCAGCTCTGGTGTTTGTGCACCTCTTGAGCAGTGAAGGCTGCAGCTAGGAGTGCCTATTTGGTTTCTCTCCTTCCCCCTACAGGAAAGAGAAACCAACCTTTCTCTTCCTTACAGCCCATAAGACTATCTAATAAATAACTGTATTTATCAGCCCTACAGACTAACAGAATCAGGGAACACGAACAGAGCATGTGGGAAAAGATACAGAAAGAAAGGGTAGCAACCATTCCTCTTCAAGTATCCCTCCATCAGTTGAACAGCACCTTCTCTCTCAAAGCCTCCTCCACTGAAGGAAACAATACAGAAATTCTGCTCAAGATGCTACCAAGATCTACCTTTACACTGAAAATCAACCAGCCACTTTTACCCTTGTCCTCTTAAAAGCGTGACAGCTTTGGCCCTAGTCAAACCAGACAAACTCCTACAAATATAAGCCAAGTCTTCCATGAGTCCTGTAAAAAGCATTTGAAACTTTAACAGAACTAGATCAACTGACTCATGGTCTGGACTGTGATCTCCCATTTGAGTATGAGGATTTTGATACTCCTCATAGGCATTGCTGGGTACTGAATGATATCTTATAATACTGAAAAATAAAGGACTTTGAGATAACCTCTTTGGCATATCTCAGTGGTACCAGGAGAACTTACAATAGTAGGTTACATACAGGCTCAATGTTCTATGTAGAAATCCGGAGGGTTATGTCTAGTAATGCAAGGGACATAATTTTTATTCTTAATGTTTCAGACATCAGGAGATCTGCAGGATCAAAGCTTTAACATCAAACTCTGTGCTCAAGAGAAATCTTCATCTCAAAGAGAAATCCTCAGTTTATAGAGGTTAAAGCAGTTGTTGCAAGGAAATAGAGGTTTCTAATATACTAAAGTAAAAATTCACAGACTTTCACTTTCTACAGAGCACTTTCAAAAAGACATTATTACTGATGCTCAAGAAAAGTACTTGCAATTTGATGAAAATGAAAGTACACAAACCCTTTACATCTTTCAATATCTTTGCAGTGGTAGAGTCAGTACTAGTGGGTTTAGTGTTCAGCGGTGTTGCTGGCTAAATCTGCACAACAGGCTTATGTAATGAAGAGTTAGCTCCACAGCCCAGACAAATCACCTCCCCTCTAACTTTCCCTCACAGGACAGAGACAGAATTGCCACCTCAGCAAGCACACTGCAGGGATATAGAGGTAGCAGGCATGAAATAGTGATGTCCTGGTACATACAGAGACTCAGCCTTGACCCCTGACTCCACAGCAACTCCTTGGTTATTCTCCCTTTTTCAGCAGAAGTACAAGTATATCAAAGAGTGAGGAAAAAAACCAGGGGAAACCCATTTCCCCCCAAACTATGAAATACTGCCAGCCCAGTCATAGCCCCCTCTCCTAATTCTGCTTAGTATTTATTATGTTCTCTATTTCAAGGGGATGAAATTAATGGTTTATGTTCTCTGTTTTCAAAGGAAATTAATGAATGTCCCACATTCCTTAGCAGACACCTGTCTTTTCAAACTAAGACAGGAGGAAACCTCTTATCTCACAAAATAGATCTTCCAGATGCTCAAGAGCTCACATCCTATCTCTGCATACCCTACCCCCACCGTGCAGGGTGGTATATCTCAGTGGTACAGAAATAACCAGTAGAAGAGCCGATTTAGTTTCTGCTTGTTGCTCCAAACTAACACGGATCTACAAGCACTGCTGTTCAGCTTTTGCAGAAGAGGTAATAGGATACAGCCCCAGCCCATAGCTGGCATGGGGAGGCAGCAGAGAGTGAGGGCAAGGGGGCAAGTAAATTATTTGATTTGCTCATGTCTGAGCTGTGCTGCTGATTTTCTGCATGGGTGGTCTTACAGGTATGGCTACTAATCTCCCTCAGAGTAAGTGCTTGGATCTGTACCCATGTAAATACTTTGTCTGATTTCACTTGGAAATCCTGATGGGAGTGATGTGGAAAGGCCATTCACTAAGTGGCTTTTTTCCAAGTCCTGTTTCATTCCTCTGCATTTAGCAAACAAGCATAAGGCCACTTTCATCCATGCTTGTCCTGAGGATCCTTCAGCTCTCACTTCATGGCTGAATGAGCAGTTTAACATACTGGTCCCTCACTAAGGTTTGTGAAACTGTTTGCTCTTCCCCTGATTAATCTGGTTTCTTCTAGAAGAAGTTCCCCATGATTATTGTTTAGCTTGCAGCAGCTATGCCAGTTCAGTGCTTTTGAAATTATGGATTCTGTTTATAGGTTACCAAAATTCCACTAGGAATACATTCAATACTCTAGTTTTTGTAAAATCCTTCTCTATTTATAAGTAACTCATAAGTGCTTATAACTTGTAAGTAACTTATAAGTACTTATAACTCAGGGCAGTTCAGGATCTCCCTTCAAAATACAACAAATGCCTATTTCTGCAGAAATAAATTACTGTCTAATGATTTCAACATCCAAAATGCTACACTTAAATGAGTGGCTATATGTATTGTAAATTCAGATACTTTTCTATTTATAGTGCGTTTATTTATGCCTGAGATGCATTTAAATATAAATTGCCGTACTTAATGCCAAGTTTTATAACATGTCATTCACAATCCATTAAGTATTTTATTACATATATTGTAGAAGAAATAAATTTATAGTCCCCATTTATAGTATAAATAAGGAATGATGAAAAGCACAATAAAAATGTCTTACTTTTTGGGTTTTGTGGAGGTTTACTGCTAGAGCATAGTTACCAGTCATGTTTTAATGTTTTACTATAATAAAAGACATGATCTGAGTGCAGTAATATATGTAAAATTAAAAGAAGCCCTACTAAAATGACAGAAGCTTTCCTATTCAGACACAAACAATTACAGACTTAGCATATTCTCAGTTGCTTTCTAGGCTGTAGGAGCATGTGGAAATAAATTTTTCTTTGTTAATTTTAAAGCATTTGCCAGGTGCTTCTTCATAGAAGGTTTCCAGAACATACTTCACTTTGTTGATAATGGGGGAAAAACACACACACAAAAACTTTATTCCTTGCATCCATTTTCCTAGGTCATCCATGACCAACTATGTTTCTTTTCCCTTGCTTTCTGACTATAAGTCAGGAATCAGCAAGGAAATAAAAACTTTCCTCTTCATGTTTGGTTTGAGGGTTTTTTGGTTTTTTTCCCAGTTACCTCTCAAAATTTCATTTCCTATTACTGGCTAGAAAAAAAAATAGTATTTTGGGGAAAAATTTCTTATGTCATGCTGTCCTTAGAAATGCTGTCTTCACAGTTCCTCAGTGTCTTTCCAAACAAGTACAGAAGAGAAGACAATCTTCTTAGCACATATATGGGGGAATTCTCATTGTTTTAAAAGAAAAAAGAAAATTTGGAAAGCACCAAAGCCAATAAACACTTTGAAAAAATATTGCCATATGTTTTGACGATCTCTCCACTAGAACCAAAAATCTGGGCAAGACAGAGCGTTGAGAATGTGAAAGGATATTTTTTGATCAGTTGATCAGTTCAGGTCTTGATCTGACCCCTAGTCTGTCTTGCCCTTTCCAGATGCTTTCACATTGCTAAGTCCTCAGTCAGTCTGTGTTCAGCTGCTGTTATTTCAAACCACACAAGCCTGAGTGAAATTCAATCAAGCACACCTGAGCAGATCTCCATAGCAGTCTCTGACATTAAGTTACTGTCTCAGCTGGTTGTTATGGGAAGTGGGAACCAAACCTTGACTCATGGCATTACCGGCATCAGTCTTTCCATTTTCTGTCCCTGGAATATTTGAGTGTCTCTCACTAGGGCAGAAGGTTTGAAGGCAGGATGACCCCAAAGACAAATGATCCCATAATAACAGAGGGAAAAGAGAGGGAGAAGTGACTTTCACAGAGCAAACACTGCCTCTGTGATAAAAGCACGAAGATAATGCTGATCTCTGGAGCACTATTTTTTAACTAATGCACATAAATCTAAAACTGCTTTCTTGGAGACTTAAAAGGAAAGTAGGCAATCCTGGAAGATGGTGAGGCATAAGTCCCTGGATTTCTAATGTTATGGTTTTAAGAAAATTTAAAGGTATTTAAGCAATTTTCCTAATAGAAAACAGTTTGAAAGCATACCTTTAAGCTAAAACAGACCTTTGTGACACAAAACCATCAGAAGTTAAAACACTCCTGAATTCCATAATCTTTTTTGTTGTTTGGTTTTGTTTTCTTTTTCAAAGCATGAATCTTCCTTTCATTAAGTAAAGGGTAAACAAAGGCACAGAGAAACTAAGCAAGTATACCAATCTTACAGTGAAGTAAATAAAACCACAGAAACAGCAAAGTCCCAGTTCTTAGCCATACACACTCACCAAGAATTGAACCCTGAGTCGTGCTCCAACTTATCTACCAGTTTTATTTTTACTGGGATGTACTACTAATAGTATTGCCTTTTTAATTTTGTAGATAGAATGAGAAGTTGGAGAACTTCATCAAGACCATTTTCTTTTGCAACTTGTCAGGTACATCTTATCTTTATGTAGTAACAGAAAATATTTATTTTAAGGAAAGAGAAAAATTACAGCTTATAAAGAGATTGTTACATGGAAATAAATCAGTGCCTTCATACTGGTATCACTATGATAGCTATTTCAGCTTACCCCATTAATGCTACTTTCTTTATCAATTTCTTAACAAATTCAATTTGTTATAATGTTTCTTTAATATTTCCACTGGGTTGGTACTTGAAATTCCTTTGTCCAGTCTGTTTCCTCTCTGTTACAAGATGCCCTTGATCTGTTCCAACTTACTTCCTCTCATCCTTAACTCTTGAAATACATTGCTATCTTAGGCTATCCAATCCCATGCTCACAGTGACCACTCTAAAGAGAGGGCTTAATCACAAAGGTTTTTCTGGGTTGCATCAAACAAGTAGGCTGCTTCCTAAATAACTTAGCAGCAATTACCACAGAAGAAGAAGACAAAGAAGATGAAGATGAAGAAGAAGGTAAAAACCAACATCCAAAAAAGCAAAAAAACCCAATAGCTTGGTTCAGTGGCTACATCTCAACTTCCTGTGTGCATTCTTCCAAACCTGGATGTTACAAAGCACTAGAATGAGAGCTGTGGAAGCGAACTGCTTTCCTCTCCAGGTCCATGCAAGGTGCATCATGCTCTGGCAGCGATTTATTTTTTTCCCCTTCATTCTCCTCTGGCAGCAGGTATGGTCTCTGCAGCAGAGATCACACAACTCACATCATCCCAAGCAGCTGCAGCTTTGTTTGTGCCTGAGGGCAATGCCTGTAATCACAAAGGCTTAATTAAACATCACCCCTCTGCACTTCAGTAAATTCATAAGATACGATACTACCTACATGCCTCTGGTTAACAGCAGTTGGAAAAGGTAATAACAAAAAGCCCACATTAATCTCTTTGCCCTTGCTCCCTTAGTGGTACTGTACCTTTAAATTTAGCTGAGTCAACCCTCTTTCCTCAAGGAAAAAAGGCTGAAAAGTCTGAACTTATTCCAGAAGACCCCCACAGGAGTCAGTGGTGAAGACTTCTTGAGGCAATGTTTTTATCATCCTTTTGCAGCTAGAAAATGCCAAAAGATAAGCTATTGAAATTCGCAGTGCAACTCCTGCTTTGTGAAGTCAGTTTCTTTCCTACCCTAAACAAATCATGTCAGGCACAGAAAAGCAAAAGGATCCAAAGGACCAAGCCCTCCAGTGACAATCCTACTTGAGTAAAAGCTCAAGGAAGAACCAGGTAGGAATGATTTCTCACAAGGTGGGCATTAAACCTGCACGGCAACAACAGCCCTGAGATCATTCAAGTATCAGGGGGTGCAGTTAAGTATCTTTCTCCCACAGCTATTGCCTTGGTCCTGCTCAATGCTTTCTCTGGTTTAAAGGAGAGAAACAAACAGGGTTGTCAGGAATTACATTAGTAATTTCTTGGGGCCGGGGGAGTGAGCCTGATTCAGAGAAAAGACACAAAAACTCAGTGGAGGGAAATGACAGACCTGACAGACCTCTCTTGCCACATTCTCATACAAAATCTTCATTCCACTAGAATTATTATGAAGGCACAGAATAAAATTTAAGTCAGTCAAAAAGTTATTGTTATTTTTTCACCACTGGTGTTAGGACAAAAGACAAGTCTTGGATAAATGGTAAATATATTTATTGCGCTGGGGTTTCCATATTTTCCATTTGTAAAAGGAGAAAGCATTCATTCATTGCCTTGGGTCTATTAGGACATAGAAGAAACTGTTCATTCAATTCCAGAAACTCAAAATCTTCTTTTATTCTAACTAAGAATTATGCTTCAAAATGTTACTCCTCTAGAATGCTCTAGGAGCACAAACTGTAATGGGGATCACAGAGAACACTGATATCCTGTACAAAACAACAGCCTCTTAACCAATCCCACTCATCTAGAGATGTAACAAGGGATAACAAGAAGAAAGGGAAAAGCTGAAGTAATAGCTGCTCTATGGCCATTTTCTGCCTTGATGAGCCAGGGAAAACCAAGAGTAAATAACAGCAGAAGGCAGTCTCACCACCACTGCAGATGCAACATATCCAGGGTTTTGCTTGTAACCCTGCAGGATTTTGTATGTGACCAGTCTCATTACTGTGACTATGAAGCACGGACAGACAACTCTTCAACTAATGAAAGTTGGAAAGAGTGTGTTTATTACAGTGCTGGACACATGAGAGTAACCTCCCAAAGACGTGTCAAAAAGTCACAAACTCCTGCTCTCTTTTTATCCAAAAAGGTTTAACACATTCAGATGGTTTCCAGGATGGTTTATACGGCATCTATTACATAAACATTAGCTCTCACCTCGTATTATAATTAGCTGAATGTGCATTACAGCTGCGCAATTGTCCTCTTTAATTTGGTTCCTCTGAAGAGGAAGTAAGACACCTTCCTCATGGTAAACTCTTCAACCATGGTAAGTTGGCAGGGCTTCTTGGCCTGTTGGTCACAGTCCAAACCTCCTTTAATTCTTAGAAATCTGTGTTATTTATGGTTCCTGCATTCTTACAATACTTTGTATATTACCTGTCATTCCCAACCTTGTTTCAGTCATTCCCACTTGGTATCAATTAGTTTCCTTGTTAAGCTCTAATCACAGTATATGATCTTTGCTAACTACATTTCTAACTTAACCCCTTAATTCATTTAAGCTCTTAATTAAAATATATATAGTATTCACCATCTTAGTTGCATTCCTAGCTCAACCCCTTGACTCAGTCAGAAATGCAGACCTAGGCACTAGTCCTATTCCACAGGATAGAAATTCGCAGAACTGGTGTTAAGAGGGCTGGGCACGCGAGGCAACACCTGTTTTAACAACAACAATCTCACATCCATTACTTAAATTCTCCAAACTCCACCACAGGAAGTAGGAATAAGGGCTTCAGGGCTTTTTTAGAGCACATCCAACAGGAGCTGTATAAGGACAGGTGTCCTGTGGTCCCTTTGGGAGTTGGCAGGAAGGAATCCCAAATCAACAGCTGGTGGTTCTGCTAACTAGAAGAGACTTTCCCATTTTAACCCCTCTCCTGCATCATTTAGTTCTATTTCTTCCAATTAAACTTTTTAATTTTGGAGCAGTGTTAATGAGATCCTTTCCTGAACACCTGCAGTTATCTCAGGGATCTTTAAATGTTCCCCTTGTGAGCCATTACCCTCAGAGCTGCACATGAATGAGATCCCCTGCACTTATAGAACCCTTCTTGCTCTCTTGAATGCAATTGGCCCAATTTCTGACTTCAAAAATCAAACAAAAATGACCCAAATGAACACTTAAGCCCAAACACTGCAGAATCTCCTGTCACTAATACACTAGGCAAGCTCCCCCATTCTCCTCATGGGTCACAAAATCAGGGGGTATAAGTCATGTGGGCAGTCCCAAAGCTGGGAGCCATTTGTTGGTCACACCACTATTCATAATACTCAACATTCCTGGGCCTCCTTTCATTTATACACTTTAAAATACATAAGCACTTAAATCCTAGCCTCTTGATTCCCTGGTGGTATTAAGAGAACTCCTTCGGAACAGACAACAAACTGGTTGGCCAAAAGCCCAGGTCCCCAAGAAAACCACATCAATAAATATGAAAAGTTGGAGGAAGGAGGAAAAAATAAAAGAAGAAAAGAAAAGAAAAGAAAAGAAAAGAAAAGAAAAGAAAAGAAAAGAAAAGAAAAGAAAAGAAAAGAAAAGAAAAGAAAAGAAAAGAAAAGAAAAGAAAAGAAAAGAAAAGAAAAGAAAAGAAAAGAAAAGAAAAGAAAAGAAAAGAAAAGAAAAGAAAAGAAAAGAAAAGAAAAGAAAAGAAAAGAAAAGAAAAGAGAAAAAAGAAAACGTTGACTTTTCTTTTGCTGGAGTCTTCCAAATGTTAGCTTTTAAACAAGGCTACTGAGAAACACCTAAAGGTCTCTCCTCTACCTCTCTCCAAAAGAGATTTCAGCTTTGCCCTTGCAGCAAGTATTTTTGATTCTGGTCATTCTGCCTTTATTGAAAAAAGTACACTCTACTATCAAAAAATTACTACTTGAAGTATATTACTTGTGTCACCAGAGACATGGTTCAGAGCTCTCTCGTATCTCCAGGTTTCACTGCTTTCTGGATGCATATTTAAGCCTCTGTCCAAGTCAGACTACTGACACTGGTGTTACCTGTACTTTCTGAAGAGTTGTGTTATCTGTCCAGACTGCATTGATTAAAGGATGTCTGGACTTGAACATGATTGCATTAAGGCAGATAATGGTTAATGAGGAACAGATTTTATTGCTCTGGACATTTCTTTCCCTTCCCTATCTCCTTACTTACAAGGCAGGATGTGCATTCCATTTATTTTTTACTGAAAAATAACTACTTGATTTTGTAGCTGAAATATGGTTTAAAGCCATAGAAAAGTGTTAAATGGTTAAAAAGACATCTAATAAAACTAAAACTATTAGATTATTAAGTCTACATTTGAAGTAATACATAATTAGAAAGATGTAGCTGACAGATTTGTTTTTTGCCTCTTCAAAAAGCAAAGTGATGGGACGTACACAAAGAAAATAAGTAAATATGAACACTATCGAAATACTGATCTTTTAGTTCAGACAGTTTAGGAGCCTGTGGCACTCATATCTAAGGAGTAAACAAAATCACTGGTTTTAGAACATTATGTGAAAAATTACCACTCAACAACCTATTAGCTATTTTGCTCTTTAACCTAGCATTATGCACATTACCTTTTCCCAGGCATCATGTGCATATCAGATGTTTACATGCAGAGATGGGAAAAAATGTATCTCAAATTTTAAAAAGCAGGAACTTGTTCATTGGCCATGCAGAGTAGTCACAGACAGAAAGGGATGAACCATGTAATTGCTTCTCAAGCAATACATGCTAAATAGTACTGACTAATAGTATATAGTTAATATAGACTAATAGCAAGAATAATAGTGGATCAAACATATAAGCCCAGGGCTTTTAAGCTCCCATTTGTTTCATCTTTAGGAACAGCTGTCCATGTGCATACAAAGTATTTTTCCCAAAAATATGTGCTGATCAAATTCCTAATTACACAATATTAACAAATACCATTATAAAACTTTCTCTTTGCATAGAGTAAAAAATATACTATTTTAACTTTGTGGCCCATAAACAAAAAACCCCCAAACACACTTTTTTTTCAGGCCAAGAGAACGGTTTCTTCATTGACAAGAGACTGACAATATAATGTATTTGCAAATAAATGTAACAATGTCCAGAGCTAAAGTGCACCAAATTGTGGAAGTAAAATTATCTTCTGTATTGAACTGCAAAGGTGTTGTACAATCTTTATGACAGCCAAATATTCCAAAGAAAGAGTATTAACAAAAGAAATAGTTCTTAAGTTGCCTAAGAAAGTATCAAGCTTCTCGGCTGCTTGGTCATATGCAGCTATTTTCATACAACTTGGAGTTCCACATGTTGACACTTCTGTTGAAGAAAAAAATCAGCACTCTAAGATCATATGAAAGGAATTTTAGTTTGAAAATATTCTTTTAAAGATTCTTGAGAACTTTTCTGCTTCTTTTTTGGAGACCAAGATGATAAATGATGTAGACTATTTTCTACAGCTCCAGTTGCAGACATCCTTGCTCAGTTTCTGCTGAATACAATTATTGCACATTTTGAAAAGATGACACCCAGCTTACATGGGGTTAATCTCATATATTACATGTCAAGCCACTGCACAGATATCCTGACTTGCAAGTAGAAAGCCAATGTCTGATACTTGGAACAACAGAGCCAGTGTCTGGTACTTGGAACAACTTCTCTATTAAAAATTGCCTAGTCTATAAAAATTAAAAAGCACCTTTTTTTTGACAGTCAAATGTTTGTTTTCTTGAAACTTATTGAAGTTAAGAAATGTGCAAACTTTTTGCCATTTATGGCAGGGTAATACTTTTAAGCTTCTGGACTGGCTTGAATTTCTCCTGCATACACTGACCCGGCTGAGGACCAGACCCACCAGTGCCACCCTCTCAGTGGCACCCCTCCCAGTGGGACGCCATGGGCTTGGCCAGCACAGGATCCACCAACCTGTGCAGTTCTGGGAAAGATTAATGGAGACCATGGAGAAGAAACAAAAAGGAAACTGCAAACGTGTAATTAACCTTTCTGATTAAGCATTGGAAATTGTTCCAGCAGAAAGTTGTACTATTAGTCACATCATTATTTTTAATCAGCTTGATTTCTAAGCTTTTCTGCTGGAGTAGGAAAGCCCATCCAGAATTGTGCACATAAGAATTTGTTGTATAGCACTACAAGGCTTTATTTGGTTGTGTTTTTTTACAAGCCTTAAAATTTGTGAGACTTCACAGATATACCCAGAATTGGTGGCTTGATTATTTAAACATCGCTTTTCTCTCCTTCCCAAGTCGAGAGCCACAACTTCAAGCCCTGCAGCTCAAGAAGAGAGCTCAGTGCATGCAAAATAAGCTTTTTTGTCTTGACTCTGGTCAAATCATGCCACAGAAATCCCAAGTCTTCTGTAGACAGCAAATGATTGTTCTTTTGTCAGGCAATGCTCCTTCTGACCAGCTCTCAACACACCAGAACAAATCAGCTTCAAGTTACACTATTAAAATTAAGGCACTCTCCTACCACTTCCAGATTTCATAACTATAAACATATAAACAATAACTATAAACATATAAACATGGAACTATAAACATATAAACAATAACTATAAACATATGAACATGGAACTATAAACATATAAACAATAACTATAAACATATAAACATGGAACTATAAACATATAAACAATAACTATAAACATATAAACATGAAACTATAAACATATAAACATGGAACTATAAACATACAAACAATAACTATAAACATATAAACATATAAACATATAAACATGGAACTATAAACATATAAACATATAAACATGGAACTATAAACATATAAACAATGACCATAAACATATAAACAATAACTAAAAACATACAAACAATAACTATAAACATACAAACAATAACTATAAACATATAAACATGGAACTATAAACATATAAACATGGAACTATGAACATACAAACAATAACTATAAACCTATAAACAATAACTATAAACATATAAACATGGGAGTATAAACATATAAACATGGAACTATAAACATATAAACAATAACTATGAACATATGAACATGGAACTATAAACATATAAAAAATAACTATAAACATATAAACAATAACTACCAACATATAAACATGGAACTATAAACATATAAACATGGAACTATAAACATATAAACATGGAACTATAAACATGGAACTATAAACATACAAACAAAAACTATAAACATTTAAACTATATATAAACATATAAACAATAACTATAAACATGGAACTATAAACATATAAACAATAACTATAAACATATAAACAATAACTACAAACATATAAACAATAACTATAAATATGGAACTATAAACATATAATCATGGAACTAAAAACATATAAACATATAAACAATAATTATAAACATGGAATTATAAATATGTAAACATGGAACTATAAATATGTAAACATGGAACTATAAACATATAAACAATAACTATAGACATATAAACATGGAACTATAAACATATAAACAATAACTATAAACATGGAAGTATAAACATACAAACAATAACTATAAACATATAAACAATAACAATAAACATGGAACTATAAAACATATAAACATATAAACAATAACTATAAACATACAAACAATAACTATAAACATACAAACAATAACTATAAACATATAAACATGGAACTATAAACATATAAACATGGAAGTATGAACATATAAACACGGAACTATAAACATACAAACATGGAAATATAAACATATAAACAATAACTATAAACATTTAAACTATATATATAAACATATAAACAATAACTATAAACATGGAACTATAAACATATAAACAGTAACTATAAACATATAAACAATAACTACAAACATATAAACAGTAACTATAAATATGGAACTATAAACATATAATCATGGAACTATAAACATATGAACAATAACTATAAACATATAACCATGGAACTGTAAACATATAGACAAAAACTATAAACATATACACATGGAACTATAAACATATAAACATACAAACAATAACTATAAACATTGAATTATAAATATGTAAACATGGAACTATAAATGTGTAAACATGGAACTGTAAACATATAAACATGGAATTATAAACATACAAACAATAACTATAAACATATAAACAATAACAATAAACATGGAACTATAAACATATAAACATATAAACAATGACTATAAACATATAAACAATAACTATAAACATATAAAGAATAACTATAAACATATGAACATGGAACTATAAACATATAAACAATAACTATAAACATATAAACATGGAACAATAAACATGGAACTATAAACATATAAACATATAAACAATAACTATAAACATGGAATTATAAATATGTAAACATGGAACTATAAATCTGTAAACATGGGACTATAAACATATAAACAATAACTATAAACATATAAACAATAACTATAGACATATAAACATGGAACTATAAACATATAAACATATAAACAATAACTATAAACATACAAACAATAACTATAAACATACAAACAATAACTATAAACGTATAAACATGGAACTATAAACATATAAACATGGAACTATAAACATATAAACAATAATTATAAACATCTGAACATGGAACTATAAACATATAAACAATAACTACAAACATATAAACATGGAACTACAAACATATAAACATGGAACTACAAACATATAAACATGGAACTATAAACATATAAACATGGAACTATAAACATATAAACATGGAACTACAAACATATAAACATGGAACTATAAACATACAAACAATAACTATAAACATTTAAACTATATATATAAACATATAAACAATAACTATAAACATGGAACTATAAACATCTAAACAATAACTATAAACATATAAACAATAACTACAAACATATAAACAGTAACTATAAATATGGAACTATAAACATATAATCATGGAACTATAAACATATAAACAATAACTATAAACATATAAACATGGAACTATAAACATATAGACAATAACTATAAACATATAAACATGGAACTATAAACATATAAACATACAAACAATAACTATAAACATGGAATTATAAATATGTAAACATGGAACTATAAATATGTAAACATGGAACTATAAACATATAAACATGGAATTATAAACATACAAACAATAACTATAAACATATAAACAATAACAATAAACATGGAACTATAAACATATAAACATATAAACAATGACTATAAACATATAAACAATAACTATAAACATATAAAGAATAACTATAAACATATAATCATGGAACTATAAACATATAAACATTAACTATAAACATATAAACATGGAACTATAAACATATAAACATATAAACAATAACTATAAACATGGAATTATAAATATGTAAACATGGAACTATAAATATGTAAACATGGAACTATAAACATATAAACAATAACTATAAACATATAAACGTATAAACATGGAACTATAAACATATAAACAATAACTATAGACATATAAACATGGAACTATAAACATATAAACAATAACTATAAACATGGAACTATAAACACAAACAATAACTATAAACATATAAACAATAACAATAAATATGGAACTATAAACATATAAACATAAAAACAATGACTATAAACATACAAACAATAACTATAAACATACAAACAATAACTATAAACATATGAACATGGAACTATAAACATACAAACAATAACTATAAACCTATAAACAATAACTATAAACATATAAACATGGGAGTATAAACATATAAACATGGAACTATAAACATATAAACAATAATTATAAACATATGAACATGGAACTATAAACATATAAACAATAACTATAAACATATAAACATGGAACTATAAACATACAAACAATAACTATAAACATATAAACAATAACTATAAACATATAAACAATAACTACAAACATATAAACAATAACTACAAACATATAAACAGTAACTATAAATATGGAACTATAAACATATAATCATGGAACTATAAACATATAAACAATAACTATAAACATATAACCATGGAACTATAAACATATAGACAATAACTATAAACATATAAACATAGAACTATAAACATATAAACATACAAACAATAACTATAAACATGGATTTATAAATATGTAAACATGGAACTATAAATATGTAAACATGGAACTATAAACATATAAACATTGAACTATAAACATACAAACAATAACTATAAACATATAAACAATAACAATAAACATGGAACTATAAACATATAAACATATAAACAATGACCATAAACATATAAAGAATAACTATAAACATATAAAGAATAACTATAAACATATAAAGAATAACTATAAACATATGAACATGGAACTATAA